>NC_090448.1:774880989-775184698 GCF_031143425.1 Pleurodeles waltl | reverse complement strand
GTATATGGTAGGGCATGTAGGTTTAGGGACCACAGCATAGGTGGTGCACACCTAGGTGCACTGCTGAGGTGCCCAGTGTCATTTTAAAAGCAAGCCTGCCTTGCTGGCTGCTTTTAAATTAAAGTTATATGCAAATTCGACTTTGGAATTAAAGGTACTTCCAAAGTCTTAAACTACCTTATTTTTACATATAAGTCACCCTTAAGGTGTGCCCTATGTGCCCCTAGGGCTGGGTGCCATGTAACTATAAGCAGGGACTTTATAAAAATAGATTTATAAGCCCTGGTGAGGTAAAAACAGCCAAATTCGTTTTTCCCTCATTGAAGTAAATGGCCTTCATAGGCTAGAATGGGCAGACTTTATTTTAAATTTTAAAGTCTCCTTAAATGTTACATACCAAGAATTTGGTATCAAATTAATTGTTGTAATAAATCCCACAACTTCCAGTTGTTGGATTTAATATAACTTGTTCAGGTAAAAAGTTTAGACTTTACCTAAAAAGTTGCCAATTTCAGCTCTTCATTGTTTTTGCTGCTGTGCTCTGATTGGCCAGCCTGCAGCAGCTTCTGCCAGGCTGCCTTGATGAGGTGTGAAGTGGCCTGGCTTCACACAAAGGAATGTGCTTGGGGGAGAGAATCTCCCCTCAGCAGATGGTGAGGCAGGAAGGGGGAGGGCTGCCAAACTGGTCTTCAAAGGCAGAGAAGGACATCTGGAGCACCCAGCAACACCCCCACATCCTGCAACCCCAGACAACTAGGTGCCCCCTTGATTAGATTAGGAGAGGGCAGGAGAGGGGTGTGTTTATGATTTTTAGCCACACCAGTGGGTGGGCTCAGCCAGATGTAACCTCCAAAAATCAGATTCAGCCATGTTGGATTTTTAGAGACTGTTGCCTTTTGGGATGGATTTTTGCCACACTTCCCAGGAAGTGGTCATCACAGGGGGACGACCCTGTACCTGATTGGAGGACCAGGACCCCCCTGCTTTTCACCCAGGAGCAAGGATAAAACTGGCAGACCTGCCCCCACACCTCAGATCCCCGCCAACTTTCAAGAAGAAGGAACTTAAGGAGAAGAAGGACTGCCCTGCTGGACCCCTGGCCTGCACCTGGACCCTGCACTCAGAAGGACTGCACCAGCTGCACACTTGGGCTTCACCACAAGAAGGACTTTGCCTGGCTTCAACTGGTTCAAGGAGGGACTCCCTGTTTGCTACAGGTGAAAAATTGCTATCCAGAGTCCCCTGCACCAACTCCTAAAAAAGAGACCAGTTGACCACTGCCCAGTGGCCAAAAAAGGAGTTTGCGCCAGGTGCATTCTGGGAGTTGAAGTCCGCACCCCCCAAGGACCATCACAGAACTTCTGGACCCTTGGGGTGAGCTGTGGACCCCAAAAGAACCTTAAAAGAACATCTGGGTGAAGCCCCAGAAGTTTGGAAAAGATTTGAGAATTTTTGAAAAAAAGCTCCAGAGAGGGACCGACCCGCCGCGGAAATTCTAGCCGGCTTGCCTCAACCGCGACCCGGCCTGACTTCGTGGTTCGTCCCGGTAAAGAAAAACATCCGAAAAAGAGACTAAGTCCGAAGGTAAAAAGTTGACCGGGACCTCCCAGCCATCGTATCCGAGAAGGACTCCACGGACGTCGGATCAAGATCCAGGTTAACCCCGGTCGAAGGATTTTCATCTCGAAAAAACAACTAAGTCCGAAGGTAGAAATCACCACCGAGGAAACCCACATTGCGTATCCGGACAAGGGCTCCAGGAGGTCGGATTCAACTGGCAGGTTCGTCCCGGTGAAGAAAAACTTCAAAATAAAGACTAAGTCAGAAGGTAACTTTTTAACCGAGGCCTCCCGCGACTTGTAGCCGAGCAGGGCTCCATCGCGGTCGGCCTGAAACTTTGACTTTGTCCCGGTCCTGGTGCAACCAGATGACCCGATTGGCGCTTTTTGTTTCTAAGCGCTAGAAAAATAATAATACTTTAAAAATTCATATCTCCGGTTCCCCTGAACCAATTTTATTCGTTTTTGTGTCATTTTAAAGATAAAAATATAAACTATTTTTATAAATTGGTTTTGGATTTTTAAACTGTTTCCTGTGTTTTATTTAATTACTGTTTTGTGATATTTGAATGCTTTACACACTGTCTCCTAAGTTAAGCCTTGACGCTCGTTGCCAAGCTACCAAGGGTTGAGCTGGGATTAATTTACTGAGACCTAACTGTACCTAGGTGGAGGTTAGTGGCTTGTTGCTAGGTGTAGGTACCTACCTGCCCTTACCAATAACCCATTTTCCAACACTTATACACACCAAATTTAAACTACACAAACTTTAAAAAGTTTAAAGTCATAGTTATAACTTTCAAACCTTGCTATACACTCTTTTCAGCTCGCTAACCGGACAACACCATCATTTTGTGAAATTCTGCGAAAATACGGCAGTGATTAACATCACTAAGTTTAAATGCCTTATAACTTAAAAAATACTTACCATACTTAACTGCAGTACCCAAAAATCATCATCTCTTCACCATAATGTATAATGCTGTCAAATTTCATGTAAATCCATTCAGCCGTTTTTGCTCTACGTGAAATACAATAGTCTATGGAAAATACATTGATGGAAAAGTGCATTTTGGGACCTACTTCTATCTTTGTACTCCATTAAGGATTCACCACTAAAAACCTACATGATCTCAAAATGTAGAAAATGCTATATGTTTGGAAAGCTTTGTGGTAATTCATCAAATGGGTGGAAAGTTATTAGGGAGCTAATTGCCAAGGAATGCCTATCTTTTGGAAAACTAACTATAACTACAGAGTGGCAACCAAAGTTAATGTGATTTCTTTCTTCTTATCTGTTCTATTTGGTATGCATTTGCGCATTGGTTTACATAATCATGTGACCATAAATGTGTCTTTTAGTTGTTTATACAGTAATTCTGAAACTTTCCATATGCAGTCTAGTTTTTTGGGACTTCCTTGCTACCTTTAGTAGGATTGTGCTACATATGAAGTCCAAAAATGAAATCCAATCATTGTTGTTTTTAAAATTAAGTTTAATATTTTTTTCCTACTGACCAATTTCATGTCCTTCATATGTCCTCGATACAGTAGTTTGTGTAGCTCACTGCTGGGTCACTTATCCTTCTTGTTGCACAGGGGTAAATAGGGATGATCTTTTTGTTTGGTTTGTTGGGCACCGTTTTATTTTTGTGAACCAGAGAGCATGCAAAGACAACTTGTGAAGAGTATGATGTATTCTATCAGACATGTATTTGCTTATAGATTGACATTAGCATGTGACAATAAAAGGGTCTTTCATTTGTTCATGTAGTAAATCTGACACTTACATATGTCATCTAGTTTGTTTGTTGGGCTTTCTTGCTACTTTTAGTAGGATTGTGCTACATTTGGATGCCAAAGTGAATGAAAGGCAATCATTGTTATTGTAATGAAAATTGAGAATATTATTTTTTTTCCTAGTGGCCAATTATCATGTCCTCTAAATGGTAATTTGTGGGACTCCTTGCTAGGTCAATTTTTCATTTTGTTGCACAGGGGTGCTTAAGAAAAATGTTTTTTGTTAGGCTTGTTGGGACAGTTTTATTTGTGTTAACCAGAAAACATTCAAAGAAAACTTATATAGATTAGGGTGTATTCTATTAGTTATGTATTTGTTTATAGGTTCTATTAGCATGTGACCATAAACGGGTCTTTTAGGTGCTCATGTAGTAAATCTAAATAAAAATTACACTTGCAGTCTAGTTTTTTTTGATTCAGCTTCCTTGCTACTTTTTGTAGTATTGTGCTACAAGATATCACTAAGTTAAAAAATCCTATAACTTAGGAAATGTCCTTCTACTTACCCACAGTACTCAAAAGAATCATCTGTGCACCCTAATATTTAATGCTGCAAATTTCAGCAAAACCCGACTGGACGTTTTTGTGTTATGCGAAATTCAAAAGTCTATGTAAAATGTATTGAAATTCCAGCCTATTTTGGGACCCCCCTTTTTTCTTTACAACCCTTGACCAAATGCTGCACACATTTCATTACTTTGACAGTGACACAGGATCAGCAGTTCTGCAAATGTTTAAAAACATTTGTCGAACAGGTGCAAAATTATTAAGGGACAAAAATCCAATCTCTTGTCATCCTAACTATAACTACAGAGTGACTACCTACACTCTCTACTACATGTATGTATACATACATAAATACTTTTACAGATATATCTATATATATGTATATATATTTATATATATATATATTTATATATATAAAGAGAGAGCGAGAGAAAGAGAGAGAGAGTCAGTCTAATCTACTGTCATATCTCCATGTCGTGCATAACAAAAGAATGGTGTGGAACTTTCTATAATAGTAATTGAAGGGTTGTCAATCTTTTTTACTGCACATGATGTACAACGATTTAGTTGTAACAGAAGACCAAATACAGTATATATAGGCCACACAAGAAATCACAGTAGACTAGATACGTGGACAGACTAGATACACAAGATATCTGTTTTCCTCAAAAATGAATTTCTTGAAGATCAAATTACCTTGAGAACTTCCGTTCTTCAGAATTGCATAGTCCTCTAAAGGTGCCTATGCAGATACTTTCTTGGACAAATACTAGGCACCTTGTTGCAAATAGCTACAGGTGACGAGGGCATGAACACATGGATTTGTATGACCGACAAAACATTTTAGTCATCTTCTATTCAATAGATCATCTCATCTGCTAAGTAGTACGTAGTTACTTACCATGACTTTATACTAATGATGTTCCTGAATATGAAATGGGACTTTGAACAGAAGCAGACATATTTTAATTTACCACAAAAACAACCTAGGAGAACTAATTTATAACCGCTCCAAAAAATGCCCATTATTAACAATTGAAATTGTTTTTTTAATTGTTTACCATTTTACAAATACTCTCTTTTGGAAATATTATGTTATCCTTGCTTTGAAATAATTGCAATTGTTTATGTGAAGGCCTTCTTAGTTTCTACTCCACCTTTTCATTAAATGCATACTCTTCCCTTCATGTGCTATAGGACTGGTGTCTTCTGAGTTTCTAGTTATATTCCTAATTAAGGGTCGAAAATTACTGGGTTATACTAGTGTTTCTGGGCCTTCACTTTGTCTCCCACCACTCTTCACACTTTCTTATAAGTCACATTTTATAGTTCACAAAACATTGTGGTCTGAGACGGATTCTAAAGGACCCAAAAAAAGAAAACCACAAATGTATAAAATGAAAACAAAAGCAAATGCAACACCACAGGTAGGAAATAGAAGTACCCGGGTAATGACAAGACCTATGTAAACGAAATAGGTATTGTACCTTGTATGAATACACTCTCTTTCAATTTGTCAGTGTGCTTAGCAGACACTGAAATTTGCGACGGGTGCTACTGCACCCGTCGCACATCCTCCACTCCGCCGTCTCCATTCGGAGCCGGCATCCTCATGGAGGGGTGTTTCCCACTGGGCTGGCGGGCGGCCTTTTGGCGGTCGCCTGCCAGCCCAGTGGGAAACCCAGAATACCCGCTGCGGTCTTTTGACCGCGCAGCGGTATTCTGGCGGTTCCCTCCAGGGGGGCGGCTCCCGCCGCCTGCCGGGGTCAGAATGACCCCCATAGTGTCTCGTACCGCAATCCAACATGAACCCACAGTGGTCTGGGTGTGTCAGGGTGTGCAGGACTTTCTTGAGGCGGGTCGCCATCAACATAGCATAAATCTCAACATCTCGGTCAATGAGTGAGATTGGGCAGTAGTCGGCACATGATACCGAAGGAGGGTGGACTTTGGGAATAACCGCTATAGTGGCAGGATCTATTTCAGGTGGAAAGGTGCCCACTTTGTAGAGGGCCAACAGTTTGGAGTCGAGAAATCTCAAAAGTCTGCATAATGTTCAGTTGGAATGCCATCAAGGCCAGGGTTTACAGAGATCACTGAATCTATGTCTGCATTTTTTAAGACAAGATGAATACGGGAATGCCTGTGGTATGCTGCCGATGTGTGGGTGTATTGCTTGTGCTACTGGTGCAAGATCAGCCAAACATCACATAGGTGGTCATTATGACAATGGGGGTGACTGTTAAAGTGGCGGTATCACCGCCAACAGGCTGGGGGTAATTACTGCCAAATTATGACCATGGCGGTGATAACCCCCATAGGCATCCAATGTACCAAACCAACCGCCAGAGTGTAAACAATACTGACCACGGCAGTAGCCATCAACAGCCAGGCTGAAGACAAGGTACCACCCACCATATTATGACATAGCAAACCGCCATGATTTCCGGGGCGGTACCAAAGCCATCAAAAGCCTGGCAGAAACACTTCACAGAAGATGAAAGACTAACCATCAGAGACACAGAGAAGATAAACACCGCCATGGAACCGTAAGTTCAAGTCTTCCTGATGCTCTTCTACGCCATGCTCCACCTCGAACACCAATGCCAACAAAGACAACAACAATGAGTACAGCCGCCTAGCACACAAGGGAGGGAGGAAAAAGAAAGTGACACACACACATGCACAACACACACCAAACAAACAACCAGTGCCAGAGGAAAACCAGTCACACAGGACACACGTCATAATAATGCAAGGACAACATTTAGCCAGAACTGATAGTGTAATTTGATGCCAACAGCCACCATATAGTCCATGTGACAAGAGATATTTGAGCCACTGTTCAGAAAGGGCCAATAGCCAGTTCAAAATACAAAAGGCCCTAATGGTCACAGGGCACAGTCCAAGCCCCAAGTTGTTCCCTGATGAAATCCGCACTACACTGTGCATGGGCGTCATGTTGGGAGTGGCCAGGCACCTCAGGGGGAAGGGGGATGGCGGGGCACCTCAGCTGAAGTGGGGAACTTGCCCACTGGTTCTGGAGGGGGCTTCATGCCCAATTCTCTTTGCTGGGGAGTGCAAGGTCACAGTCTCTGAGGTGGGGCACTTGCCCACTGATTCTGGAGGGGGATCCTTGTCCAACAGTCCCTGGAGGGTGGCCTACATGCCCTCTGCTGGAGGTGAGGGCTGTAGTGTTTCAGCTGGAGGTGAGGGCTGCTGTGTCCCAGCTGGAGGTGAGGGCTGCTGTGTCCCTGCTGGAGGTGAGGGCTCATTGCCCACTACTGTTGGAGGGGAAACCCTGCCAGCCTCTGCTGGAGGTGAGGGCTCCTTGCCCACTGCTGTTGAGGGGGAAACCCTGCCAGCTTCTGCTGGAGGTGAGGGCTCCTTGCCCACTGCTGTTGGAGGGGCCCTCTAGCCTCTCTTAGTTGGTGGAGGGGGAACCTTACCTTTCTTGGGTGATGTAGTGGGATCCTTCCTTCTCTTGGGTGGTGGAGTGGAATCCTTCCCTCTCTTGGGGGGTGGAGTGGAATCCTTCCCTCTCTTGGGGGGTGGAGTGGGATCCTTGCCTCTCTTGGGTGGTAGAGTGGAATCCTTCCCTCTCTTGGGTGGTGGAGTGGGATCCTTCCCTTCCTTGCCTCCTCGAGTAGGTGGTAGGTGGTGTCTCCACTGTCCCCGTGGACTTTTTGGCTGAGGTGCTGGGCTGGGTCGTTGTGAGCCTGCTCTTACGGGATGATGGGGAGGAAAGAGGTCAAGTTGGACAAGGAAAAGCTTCTTAGGGACGTTGGGGTGGGATGAGAGAGGAGAGATGGGATTGGAGGTTGAGAGAGTGGTTGTTGGAGGTGTATGTCTGCTGGACTTGGGTGCAGGTGCATGGGCAGTGTGCTGATGTGAGGTGGATGGATGTTGGGTGTCTGAGTGCGTGTGTTTGTGTCTCTTAGGAGGGGGGGAGACAGGGTGGGAGACGACACAGGGGACGCGTTGATGGGTGTTGTGAAGGTGTCTGCAAGTGAGGAGTGTGTGCTTCTTGGTGTGGCGATGGTGGTGGTGGCTGTTGATGAAGTGCATGCAGGTGTGAGTGCGGATGTGACAGTGAAGGAGGAGGAGGGGGAGATATTGGGAGATATTGGGGGCAGTGGATATTGTTGTGTGTGCAACTGTCTGTTGTTTGTGTGAGTGCTTGTGGCCTGAAGTGTGCAGCCTGTGTTTGTCTCTGCCACACTTGTGTGATGTTTTGTGTGCATGCTCGCCTGTATGTGTGCATGGGAGGGGTTGAAGAGATTGGGACTGGGAAGTGGTAGTTGGAGAGGGGACGGTAGGAACAGGGACAATGGCTGCCATAAGAGAGTAGGCCAGAGCCTGGAACCATCTCTGTTGGGCCGCAAATCCACCTTGAATGCCCTGCAGGAATGCATTGCATTGCTGCATGTAGGATGCCAGGCCCTGGATGCCATTCACAATGGTTGACTGCCCTAGAGAGATGGATCTCAGGAGGTCAAAAGCCTCCTCACTGAGGGCAGCAGGGCTGACTGGGGCAGGGCCTGAGGTGCCTGGGGCGAAGGTGATGCCCACCCTCCTGGGTGAGCGGGCACGGGACACACGCTGAGGGGCTGCTGGGAGGGCGGTGCTGGTAGGGGAGGTGGCGGCTGTACCTGTAGAAGTGGGGTGCACAGATGGTGCTGCCACCACAGGGGAGCTCCCATCGGCGGACGAGTCCGTGTCGCTGGTTGTTGATCCGGTGGCCAACGTGAAGCTCCCCTCGCCCTCCGTCCCACTGGTGCATTCAGAGTCTGTGGTGTGGCCCTCCATGGCCATGTGGGATGCAGCTCCCTCGTGCTCTGGTGCCACTGTACCTTCGCCTGATGACGCTGATGTACAAAAGAACAGGGAGAGCAGGAAAAGGGGGGGAGACAGAAGAAAGAGAGTTTTAGTGCATGGCATTCCGCTACCGTTGGCGGACAAGACAGACGCTGCATTACGCCTTGCTCCTGACCTCTGCACATGCAATTTCTGGGACATGGCCTACATGGCAATGGTGGAAATCTGCGCACGTGGATGCCACAGGGGCAACTATACCTCAATTTGGCACTCTGCTGAGGTGGGGTTGAGTGCCACATGGCCTACATTGCAGAGGGGCCTTGCCTACCTGACTCGCCCTGGCCTAGTGTACTGCCATTTGATAAGTTCTGTTTTGACCAATGACTTTGTGTTTCACCACTGCGCATATTAGTTGCTCAATGTTCACCAGTAGCACATGGTATGTTTTGTTCAGTTTAGCCGCCTATGGGCTTTGACATGGCATTAGCCATTACTTTCTGTATTCAGTTTAGCCGCCTATGGGCTTTGACATTGCATTAGTCTGTATTCTGCCTATTGGCTTTGACATGGCATTAGCCATTACTTTCTGTATTCAGTTGAGCCACCTATGGGCTTTGACATTGCATTAGCCATTACATTCTGTATTCTGCCTATTGGCTTTGACATGCTGTATCCAGTCTAGCCGCCTATTGGCTTTGACATTGCATGCCTATTGACTTTGACATGATGTATTCAGTTTAGCTGCCTATTGACTTTGACATGCTATTAGATATTCTGCCTATTGGCTTTGACATGATATTATACATTGCATTTTATATTCAGCTCAGCTGCCTATTGGCTTTGACATGATATTATACATTGCATTTTGTATTCAGCTCAGCTGCCTATGGGCTTTGACATGATATAAGACATTGCATTTTGTATTCAGCTTAGATGCTTATTGGCTTTGACATGACACTAGACATTGCATTTGATATTTAGGTTAGCTGCCCATTGCCTTTAACGTGGAGTTAGACATTGCAGTTGAGAATCCAAGCTGTATTTTTCCAAGCTGTGTTTTTGCACCAGAGAACCAAGATGTTTTTCTCACAGTAGACTAGACATGATAAGAGAGAGTACATGGGTGTTGTTTTCTTCGCTTGAGCTTGGGAACAGGAGTAGTCTTGGAGACCTGGCCAGTCTCCAAAAGGCTTGCTCAGTTTCCCAGGTCTGAGAGGAGGGGGCACACCTTTGTAACGAATGTAACAGGCTGCAGAGAGTCAGATTCGAATCTGCCGGACCTCGTGCTGGAGCTTGGCGCCAGCTGCCAGCATCCCGTGTGGGTAGATGAAACTCTTTCTCGCGGCTGACAGGGGTCATCAGCTTGCAGACCTTAGAAAGATGTAGCTGTAAATAGTTCCCACACGGTGAAGTATTTGTTTTGCTTTGCATTCAATATCTTATAAATATAACCTGCTGTGTATATTGCAAACTGATATATTTTGTTTGATTAACGCGGACTTGAAAGCTACTAATTCGTCATACATAAAATATTGTGGTTGGGGAAGAATTAACAACAATAAAAGTCTTCTTTGACCTCAGAAGTGCATTTCTGTTGTGTTATGTTAGTGCTTAGAAACTAGATAAGAGGAAAGCACTACACCTAGGTACACCCACAGGCCTCCTCCCCCACCCAGACCCCTCTAATGCGCGCAAAGTCCGCAGAATGAGGTTGTACTCACCCCCTTGTGTCTGCTGTGATGTCCTCAAGCGCCCATCCAACTCCGGGTAGGCCACCGCCAGGATCCGGAACATAAGGGGGGTCATGGTGCGACGGGCACCCCTCCCACGTTGGGAGGCCATCCCCAGCTGAGCCTCCGCCATCTGCTTGCTGCAGCGGCGAATGTCCTCCCATCTCTTACGGCAGTGGGTGCCCCGTCTCTGGTGGGCCCCCAGGGTCTGGACTTCTTTGGCGATGGCATGCCAAATGTCCCTCTTCTGGTGGGCGCTGACCTACATGACATACACAAGGAAAGAGGAACAGTCATTACCAACTGCCCCGTCAATATGAGTGGCCCCCTCCCTACTCTATCCCTGTGGCCCATTCATCCCCATGCATAACTGTTCCATGTACTCTGCCCCCTTCCCTCATCCACCCAGCCCTCTCCACCCAAGCCTAGCCCATCCAACGTGCTCCCTGTGTACTAACCTGTTGGTCTGGAGGACCGTAGAGTAGCGTGTACTGGGGGAGGACCCCATTCACAAGTTTCTCCAACTCCTGTGCAGTGAAGGCAGGGGCCCTTTCCCCAGACGCAGCAGCCATCGTCGCTTCCAGACCGAGGTCACAGCAGCACTAGCAGTGTAGGTCCTCTCCTGTCGAAGGTCAGGTATCTAGTGATTGAAGAGATAGAAAATGGTGGTGACGTCTGCGGCGGTGACGTCCGCGGCGGTGCGCATCATCACCGGCGGCGCACCTGTTCATTGGCTCCTGGGACCCATAGGGTCCAATGTTAACCAATGCAGCATTGCACCGCGCTCTACGACCGCCTACCGCGACGGTGTCCAACGCCAGCGCAGTTACCCCACAATCCCATTGTCCCAGTTTAGAGGTCAGGCAGCCGCCATTTCAGGGGCCCACATGGCTTCATTTACTACTGCGTCACACATAGCTAGGCCTATACTCAACACACATACAGGAAGGGGTTTTGTCTGGTGTAGTCTTGTGTGTAACTGTGGGTACATACCTGGAGGAATAGTGACAGGTTCTTCGCTGTTGTCCTTCTCAGGCACCGTCAGCTGGGACATATGAGAAGATGGCGGAATCCTCCGGTGTACCGACCGCTGGTGGACCTGTTGACAATGGAAGAGAGACATGTCATCGTCACCTACCGGTTTGACCGTGCCACAATCCAGGAACTATGTACACAGTTGGAGCCAGACCTGATGTCACCGATCCGCCATCCGACTGGAATCCCCCCTGACGTGCAGGTGCTGTCAGTGCTCCATTTCCTTGCAAGTGGGTCTTTTCAGACAACTGTGGCCATGGCATCAGGGATGTCCCAGCCTATGTTTTCCAACGTGTTGTCCAGAGTGTTGTCTGCCCTGCTGAAACACGTAAGTAGATACATCATTTTCCCTGAAGTGGAGGATTTGCCAACAGTGAAAGGTGACTTCTATGCCCTTGGACATATCCCGAACGTCATAGGTGCTATTGATGGGACCCATGTAGCTCTGGTCCCCCCCCACAGGAGTGAACAGGTGTACAGGAACCGGAAGAATTATCATTCGATGAATGTCCAGATGGTCTGTTTGGCAGACCAGTACATCTCGCAGGTAAATGCAATGTTCCCTGGCTCAGTGCATGACGCCTACATCCTGCGGAATAGCAGCATCCCTGATATGATGGGTCAACTCCAGAGGCACTGTGTATGGCTATTGGGGGACTCTGGTTACCCCAACCTTTCCTGGCTATTGACCCCAGTGAGGAATCCCAGGACCAGGGCAGAGGAACGGTACAATGAGGCCCATGGGCGGACTAGGAGGGTTATCGACCGCACCTTCGGCCTTCTTAAGGCCAGGTTCAGGTGCCTCCATATGACAGGTGGATCCCTATTCTACTCACCGAAGAAGGTGTGCGACATCATCATCGCCTGCTCCATGCTCCATAATTTAGCATTGCGACGCCAGGTGCCTTTTCTGCAGGTGGATGATCCAGATGACGGTGTTGTGGAAGCTGTGGAGCCTGTGGAGCGAGTGGACAGTGATGAGGATGAAGCTGAGGATGAAGAAACCGACAACAGGGAGTCAGTCATACAGCAATATTTCCAGTGACACACAGGTGAGAACATTTTCTGGTTTAACATTACATTAACTTTCACACGTCTACCTCTATCCTGTCCCTCCATTTCACTCACTATTTGTTAATTGAGTTGTACCCTTCCATTTCAGTTTCACAGGTGTGGTTACCTACGTGTCAACTGCTTGCATCCTTCAAGGGCTTGTGATGTGTGACATTGGTATATTAGCCTTACAATGGGTAACCCATTATGACACTGTAATTGATAATACAAAGTTCCAAATCATAGACTGACTCCAGATTTCTTTGGCTTTCAAGGGTGTTTATTTAAGTGATAAAAAAATCAAGGAAGGTTGTAAACTGGGGATGGGTGATGGTGGAGGAATGTCCATGGCAGAGTCCAGTCTATTAGTCTCACAGGTGCACTGCCCATCTGGCATTGGAAGTGGAGCTGGGGCAGTTCAAATCTGGACAGGGTGACAAAGTGGGGCAGTGGGGGGACAATAAGGGTGGTCTTATTTCCTGGCGGGGGTCTTGCCATCTTGCTCTGTCCTGTTCCTGGATCTCAGGGCCCGCTTGCGTGGTGGTTGTCCATCTGCAGGGGATGGGGTGCTGGTGTGGTGGTCCTGTGGCGGGCGTCCTGTCCACTAGCGCCGGCGGAGGTGGTGGGCAGTTCGTCGTCCTGGCTAGTGTCAGGGGCCCCTTGGAGTGCCACGGTGTCCCTCAAGGTCTTTTGAATGTCCGTCAGCACCCCTACGATGGTGCCCAGGGCGGAGCTGATGGTCCTGAGCTCCTCCCTGAACCCCAAATACAGTTCGTCCTGCAGACGCAGGGTCTCCTGCAACTTGTCCAGGACCGTGGCCATTGTCTCCTGGGAGTGGTGGTATGCTCCCATGATGGAGGAGAGGGCCTCGTGGAGAGTTGATTCCCTTGGCCTGTCCTCCCTCTGTCGCACAGCAGCCCTCCCAGTTCCCCGGTGTTCCTGTGCCTCTGTCCCCTGGACCGTGTGCCCACTACCACTGCCCCCAGGTCCCTGTTGTTGTTGGGGTGGTGGGTTAGCCTGGGTGTCCTGTAGTGGTGGACACACCGCTGATTGACCTGTCCTGGGTAGGGAGGTTTGGGCCCGCTGGGTGGGTGCCGTGCTGGTGTTACCAGAGGGTGGCAGCTCGGTGTTGGGCTGTGGCTGGGCAAGGGGAACCGACTGTCCTGAGGCCCATGATGGTCCGGGCTGGTCATCAGGATCCAGTAGGGCAGAGCTGCTGTTGTCACTGTGGGCCTCTTCTGGGGGTGGAGTGGTGTTGTTTGGACCCTCTGGTGTGGTGACGGTCCTTCGGGTTCCTGCAGGGGTATAAGAACATGATTATTGCACGTGTGTGTGTGTCATGGTGTGCAATAGGTGGGTGAGCATGTACCCCGGTGCTAGCATTCCAGTGTGGGGCATGTGTGATGAGGGTTTGGGGGGTGTTCTGGGTGTGTGCAGTGAGCATGCTTTAGTGAGGGGTGCCTATGCTTAGTTGTATCATGCAGGGCTTGGTGTTGGGATGGGTGGTTGGTGTCATGGGTAGATTAGTGAGGATTTGGGGTGATGGGGAGGGTGTGAGGGTGGGGGTGTGTGATAGCTTGCAGGTAGGGTGGGGGATGAGATAGTTAAGATTTGACTTACCAGTGTCCGTTCCTCCAACGACTCCTCCGAGGCCCTCAGGATGCAAGATGGTCAGGACTTGCTCCTCCCATGTTGTTAGTTGTGGGGGAGGAGGAGGGGGTCCGCCGCCAGTCCTCTGCACTGCGATGTTGTGCATGGAGACCGTGGAACGCACCTTCCCCCGTAGGTCGTTCCACCTCTTCCTGATGTCCTCCCTATTTCTTGGGTGCTGTCCCACTGCGTTGACCCTGTCGACTATTCTTCGCCATAGCTCCATCTTCCTGGCTATTGATGTGTGCTGTACCTGTGAGCCAAATAGCTGTGGCTCAACCCGTACGATTTCCTCCACCATGACCCTGAGCTCCTCTTCAGAGAAGCGGGGGTGTCTTTGGCGTGACATGGGGTGGTGTCTGTGAGGTGTGGGGTGGTGTATGTGGTGATGAGTGTGGTGAGTGTAGTGGTATGTGGCGTTTTGTGCGTGGATGTTGTGTGGGTGATGGTGTTGTGTGCCTCTGTGTGATGGGGTTGTCAATAGCTGTGCTGTCTCTCTGGCCTTCTCTCAGAAATTCTGGTCGTAGGGGTTTGTGGGTGATGTGGGTGTGTGTTTTATATTGTGTTGGGTGTGTCGGAGTGTTGTTTGTATGTGTCTCAGGTGTGTGTATTTCGAAATGTCCAATGTGGCGGTGTTTTGTAGATGTGTGTGTATTTTGAGCGAGGCAGTGTGTACCGCCAATGGAATACCGCGGTTGAAAGACCGCTGCGTGGATTCGTGGGTCGTAAAAGCATGGGCGTGTTTCTGTTGGCGTGGAGGTGGAGGATATGTTTCCGCCAGTTTATCGCTGACCTTTGATGTGGCGGTATAGTGTGGGTGTCTGAATTTCAGCGGATTCCGTGATGTGTGTCATAATAGCTGTGGCGGTCTACCGCGACGGTGTATTGACGGTCTTCTGCACGGCGGTAATCGCCTTATACCGCCAACGTTGTAATGACCCCCATAGTAACCTTGCACCAAAAGTGTAAGTTTACCTTCGTGAATAAAGCCTAAAATGTCTACCCTGAATCCACCACTTTTCACATATGGAAAGCCTCAACGCTCAGTCGTGTCCATCTTGTATTATGTTGCTAGACAGAGGTGTTGGAGGTTGCTTTGAAACTGTGGAGGGTTGCCTTCCATAATATGCATAGGATGTTGGAACATTGCCTCAAGAAATGACATCAATATCCTGATGCCTGCCTTGTCAAAAATGCAAAGATGGCTGTTTTTAGTATTCCTAAAGTTAAACTTTCAGAACGTCTTCTTTGTCCTGAAAACATCATCCAGGAAAAAACCTGCAATGCCACTGGTGTTTCCTCTGGACATCCAAGCAGCTCTAGCTGCCAAGCCAAATCTTTGGAATTCACGTTGGGGTCAAAATGTAAAAGCTAAAAGCAGGTTGCCAGAGCAGCATCTATATGTACCTTGTTAACAGAAGAAAAGATAATTGTTGATTTCTCACGTTTCATTTGATATAACAGCATTGATGGCCAATTTGCAAAATAAAGTTATGTAAGATATGAGCTTACTCCGTACAAAAAATGCTATTGCAATAATCCCCATTCAAGAAATAATCCTCTTAAGTCAATTGAGTGTTGCTTAATAGACAAACCTATTTTGTATTAAAAATAGCATGAGCCAGCTCTATTCTTAATAATTCGTGACCCATAAAGTATTTCATAATTTTGAGGTAACTCTTGTCCAGTCTCTAACTTGCTTTCTCCATTAAAACTGTTGTCAAGTAGTGTCAGTGTTGTTACTTATTGGCATCCATCAACCCCATTGATTATTGTATCCAGATGCAGGCCTAGCAGAGGTAGGGCAATGCAACAGGTTCTTCATTAGATAACCTTTTGTCTTTCCAGGTGCTTTCAACTGGCTCATTTTAGTTGTGCTGCTGAGGAGTAAAAATGGGCCAGCTTTCATCAGGGTTTACTTCCGTCACAAGGTCAGGCTAATTGATCAGAAAGGCCTATGACATTTTGCTTCTGGTGACGATACTTAAAATTCCCATAGAATTATTGAAATCCATACTAGAGACATTACGGCCATGTAGGGTTGGATGTGAGTGCAACTTCCTCCATCTGAATAGCTATTATATACAGGTCATGTGATGCGAGCTAAGTCCAGATGACATCTTCCCTTTGGGTTCTAGGAGCTACTGTCGCTCTCCATCCAATCTGGGGAGAATATGTGCGCCCTCCTTAAGGAGAAGTCTATCGTCATCCCATTACAGCAATCATCATAGGGCTGCTGCTCACCTCTGGGCTATTGCCGTATGCCACAGGCCCTGATCGCATCAGAACAATCTTCCCTGCTGGATCGTTTCTCTGATCTGGTCTCACTCATCCACTTTCTGGAGCTTGGGCATGTATCTGCTGCAATACTCTGCTTATTGAAACTTTGGGTGGCAGGCCTTTCACGAACCATTACAGCAATGGACAGTCGGGTTCTGTAATGTTTTTGAGGAACATATTTACTTGTTTTGATCCCTACTTTTACATCATTGTTATGAAATTACATATCTTTATGAAAGGGTATTAAGAAGGAGTGCCCAAACCTGCATTCGTTAGAGAGACTGCCATGCGATTCTGAGATTTTAGGTAACTTCTGTGGGTTTGAAAACATAGATGGGAAGAATATGCTTACTTAAAAACATCTGGATGAGTTCACTAGAAGGTGATAGCTAAGATCCAATACACCAAAGTTATTAATTTTGTGACCAAAAGGTTTTCTGTACAGGTACGACTTGTATCAAGGTGAAGCTATTATATAGTATGTCTAGGTAGTCTTACCATGGAATACCAACATAATACCCCGTAGTGGACTTTGAATCACTCTCAGCAAACCCTAGCTCAGTCCTGGTAGTGTGGCAAAGATCAGTCAGGCTACTTAGAGGAACGTGTACAAAGCATTTCACATTACTAACATGGACGATAAGTAAATGACACAACTAAAAAGAAATCCGACACCAATTTTGAAAAATAGATTAAATTTTAATCTTAATTTAAACACCAAAATGAATTTTGTAGCTTTTGTACAACCGGAATTGTGAATTTTTAAGTCTTTAGAAAATACAGTAATTTGTAGATTTAAAGGGCTTTCATTGAAGTCAATGGGGAAAATAGTAGTGTGCACTCGGGCACTTTTAGGCTTCCAATGAACCCATGGGAACTTAGGTTCTGCAGGGAACTAGACCAAGATTCAATGGTCAGACTTTTGTTACCTTGCCCAGGGAGTCCGGTTGAAGAGGTGACCTGGGTGTCTTTGATTTTGAACGGTCCGCAATGGCTGGTGCGTTTTGCACTCTGTTGCAAAACTGGACTTGGGGGTGGACTTGCACTCTACCCTCGGATGTAGAGGTCTTTGGGGAGCCAGGAGCAGGTTTAAAGCTTGGATCTTCACCACCTGGTCCTGTGGTTCCGAGTGCAGAGGTAGCTCCTAGCTGTCAGTCACCAGGCTGGTTGTGCCGAAGACGCTTTGCTGCTCCAGTCGAAGTCACTTCCTTCAGGCTGCAAACCCACAGGAGGGGGGGGTTGCTGGCGACATCCGTCCATATGCTGGTGGGGGGAGGGAGGAGGTGCTCTGGAGTTGGTGAACATTGTGTGGCTGTCGGTTTCCCAGTAGGCAACAGACAAGCCTTGGTAGCTGCAAGGGTGTTCCACGGGCTTTCTGGTGGCTGGAGGTTATATGGTGGGGAGAAGAGGCTTTAAATTTGCCACAGGCTTCACTCCCACACCTTAAATGCTGGACACTGAGTTTCTTTGGGCTCAGGCTCTCAGAGCCCGTCTGGTTACAGTTCATCGATCTATACTCTTCTTTTCTCCTACAATTTACAGAGGAGTGGTGCCAACAGTCAGGGGAGTCTCTCTGTTCGGGTCTAATGAGTCTTCACCTCCAGCACCTCTGGCGCTCGGTTCCAGTGCTGGTCCCTTTAGGTCACTCTGTGTCCTCTTTTTCACGCTGGGTCCGGGGTCCAAGTCCTGTCGGTGCAGACGTCTCTTTGTGCTTTTTCCTTCTTTTCCAGGTAAGATCAGAGTTCTGTTGTCAGGAGAGCCCCTTAAATCATGGTTTAGGGAGTGTTTAAGGGTGTGAGGGACAGTGGCCAATGGGCTACTGTCCCTGCGGCTAGTCTGCCCCTGCAGTGACGACTTCCTGTGAGGAATATGTCACTTTCTACCCAGAACACACTGTTTTTAGGGTCTGCCAAGATGGCAGAACCCTTCCTTGGCTATGCAGACCCCCTAGCCCACCTCAAAAGTGTGGCTAGTTTGAGGGAGGAGCACGCCTCCTGCATAGATAATATCCTGCCTGCCTAGCTGAGCAGGTCGGTAAGGACTTTGCTTTCCACCGAGGCAACAGCTCTGGGCACATCGAAGGCAGGGGAAGCCTTTGAGGCTATCCGCCTTGATGTTAATCTCACTAGCCAGCCTGGAATGGAGAAGGTGTTACCGCCTTCCTGCCCAGGCCCTTTGTTCTTTGTCCTGCCAAGGTGCTAACACCACCAGCAGAAGGTCAGACTCTTGTCTGTGGTGACAGAGGCTCAGGAGAGTCTGTCAAAACAGTACAGGAATCGGTAACTTGGTGTGCACTCGCTAAGGGTGCCACCTGGGCATCGGCTTTTTAAACCTAAACATGGGTATCATGTTCAGGGTTAAAAAGCACTGTGTTTGTACCAAACACAAAGGATTTGGTTGGGCCATTGCAGAGCTAGACATCTAAGCAGTGTCAGATGCCTGCCCATGTTATCCAATGGACCGCCGGTTATTTTGGCCAGCATCACGTTTTAAATGTCAGCACGGGGGCATATGTGCTCCTGCACATATGCCCTTACTCATGGAACAGTGCACCCTGCCTTAGATGGGGACTGACCTGTTCATGGGCAGCAACAGAGACTCTGCCTGCACCTGGTGTAGGCAGAGTCTCACTCAAGCAGCAGGCTGCTCGTGCAGGCTGACTGGGCAGCTCTGAAGTCTCACTTTTACTTGGGGTACTCAGAGTAGCACTATCAGTGCTGCAGCCCTGGTACCTCCTTTACCGCCCATACCCTGGGTACCATTTAATGGGAACTTACAGGGGTGGTCAGGTGCATGCCAATTGGCCTATGCAATTCGACATACAGTTTAAGGGAAAGAGCATTGGTACTGGGGCCTGGTTAGCAGGCCTCAATACACTAACAGGTCAAAAACCACAGCATCTGACAGGCAGAAGAGGGGGGTGACCATCCAAAAAGGGTCACTTTACAACATGACCCAATACAGTGAAGTATATGGAGTATGCTATACTGTCCGAGCTCAGATTAAGACAACAGTGTGAAGGTAATTATGAATAAATGAGGAAAGTTAAGGGACACAGGTAGAGATATAACAGAAAAAAAATTGTGCTACCACTAAAGAATCAAGTGAGGTAATATTTGCCAGTTACTTACAGTTGTGTATGCATCATTCACAGGATAGTAGCCAGTAAGTCACACCTGGAATATTGTTCTCACTTCTCAGGGCCTCGACTGCAGTTTTCTGTCCATCTTTCTGGATCGCATCTGTTCTGTGAATGTACCTCTGAATATCGAGGTTATGAATATCGTGATACAAGAATATCGCAGACAAAATATCAAAGACCAAAATATTAATAGGTAAGTGTACTTAGAGGATTTATATATTTGCTATTCCTAATTCCTCATCTATGTACGCTGAAGCTACATATGTTCGTAAACAGGGCCGGCTTTAGGACTGGTGGCACCCTGTGCGACAGTTTATTTTGGCACCCCCCGCCCATGACGTCCTCCTCGGTTTCACTCATTACCACCTGGCAAATGTGCCCCTCATCTCTCCATCGCTCCCCTTTCACAAACATTCATGTGTTTTAAAGGACTTATAATGGCTGGCTTTACTAATCCACTCAGCTATCCACATAAAATATAGGGGCACTTTAAGAGCCCCTAGCGCCATTCTGGCGCTAAATTAGTGTCATTTTTTTACGTTAATGTAGCGTTAGAAGGCCATATTTACAAGGTGGCACAATGCATGCATTGCTCCACTTTGTAACCCTTTGCGCTACATATGCCTGCGCATGCATAACGTATGCAAAGGTGGCATTCCCCACTTTGGGGAGGGGGGAGGCAAGCACATGGCACAAAGAAATCTGATAGATTTCTGTGCGTCATTTTTTTCCAGCACTTTTATGCCTGCTCAGAGCAGACGTTAAAAGGAGGCTTCCGTTGATTACAATGGGCCTCTGGGTGCTTTGCAGGATTAACATAAAAAAAAATTACGCTGATCCTGCAAAGCACCAGACTAGTGTCAAAAATTCTGACACTAGTCCCCTAACTACCGCCATGGTGCACAGTATTTTAAATTCAGCGCACACATGGTGGTGTTGGGGGGACGCTAAGGGGCGCAAGAAAAGTGGCATAGGACTGTGTGCAGTGCCACTTTTTTAAATATATGCCCCATAAGGGCATATTTAAGAGCCCCTAGTGCCATTCTAACGTCACATTAGTTTCATTTTTTTAGAAGGTCAAATACGCTGCACCATATTTACAAAGTGGCGCAATGCATGCATTGCATCACTTTGTAATCCTTTGCTCTACATTATGCTTGCTCCAGGCATAATGTATGCAAAGGAGGCATCCCCCGTTAGGGGGGGCAAACAAATGGCGCAAAGAAATCTGTCAGATTTCTTTGCATCATTTTTTTCCAGCACCTTTAGCACCTGCTCAGTGCAGGCATTAAAAGGAGGCTTCCATTGGTTACAATGAGCCTCTGGGTGCTTTGCAGGATTAGCGTAAACATTTGTTACGCTAATCCTGCAACGCGCCGGACTTGCATTAAAAAATTCTTATGCTAGTCCCCTAACTACCGCCATGGTCCGATGTATTTTAAATATGACGCACACATGGTGGTATTAGGGGGGGCACTAAGGGGTGCAAGAAAAGTGGCGCTGCCCTGTGTGCAGTGCCAATTTTCTTAAATATGCCCCATAGTTCTGTTTTTTGCAGCAGACATATTAACCCTCTATGCTACTTCATCTTGAGTTAAAGCTAACACTAGGCAAAACTCCCATCTCTCTCCCTAGCAGGAACATTAATCACAAGAGGTATCTTGACATTTTAATTGTTTCCTGAAGGCTGGACGCACAAGGAAATTTTCAGCCGGTGCTTTTAAATCGCAAATTTCGGAAATTATTACTAAACACAGCGCCCCCCTGAGATCAGCGTCCGGTGCGGCGCGCCGCTCTCATTCTTCAAAAACCGGCGATGATCGTAAAGATAGGTATATATGGATTTAGGTATAGAAAATCTATACTTACCCTTCGATATGTTGTCCTCTATATTTGTATACCTCTATGTTATAGCTTCAATGTTTAGGAGGCATACATATTCTGGCCAGTTGTGCAGATCACTTCTGGGGCATGGTGTAAAACTGTGGAGGCCACATTTCCAATTATTTGCCCTCTCAGGATCCCACTAGAAGCACACTGGGAATTTGGGGGTTCAGATTCAGCGGCAATACCTAAACTTTGGACCAGTCTCCCAATCTTAGTATTCCATTTTGTTACTCCCTTACACAACTCCAATGGCCCACGATGATATCCAAATGAGGTACCCCAAGCGGTATCCTCTTTCACAGCTTCAGACTGCCTCAGGCTCCTGAGTGGGAAGTCGGGGATAACGGCTTCCAGGGCATCCTTCATCTGGTTGCACTGTTGGGTGAAGGAGAACAAAACCGAGGAAGTGACTTGAGCCTCAGTCGAAACAAGCCAGCGTACTCCCTAAAGCGTGCCCTACCTATGGGCCTGGGAGCGACAGGATGGCTAGGCACAGTTACTGGTTGCCCTGAAAGACACACAGTGATGCGGCTCAGTGGGCTGTGGGTGCGCTGCAGAGAGCTGTGTGTAACCTGCGTGTCGCCGTTTCTAATTCCGGCAGAGGGGATTAGGCCTTTCATCCTTCCTATGTCAGTAAAAGGAGTACCACTGACTTTGGGCGAATAATAACCTTTGGTATATAAGCCTAAAGACAATGCAGTGTGTGGTGTGAGCTGTGTGGGGGTAAATGCAATTTGGAAAATACATTTTCCTTAACCCAGGTTTGGGCGCCTGCCCCCTAGGATAATTTGCTGTTTGGAAGCCGCCAGCCTCTGCATAAAACCGTGGATGGGGTGAGGGTGGGTTGACAGCTCTTCCGCAGAGATTAATGTCTCCTGCTTACCTGTCGAGCCCTTGCTGTCCTATCTTCAGTCCCCACATCGTTTCCTTATCTCTGGTGTATTGATCCGGCTATCTCATTTAATAGTTCTCTACTTTCCCAGCCACCTCACCCTCTTCCTCCCGTTTATCTCCCCCTCCTTTCACTCCTGCCGGTCTCCCTTGGCGGCAGAAGCGACACAGGTGCTACTGCTGCGTCCTTTCTCCCTCTCCCCATCCCTCTGAGCCTTTCTTCATCTAACGGTCCTTCCCGACCTCCACCCTTCTTTCCTTCCGTGCTGCCGTTACCTTCTCATTTCCTTCTCTCCTCTCTTCTTTGTCGTTTTTTCAACCTCTTCCTTGTACCTTCTGCCATACTTCTCTTTCGACCTTGCCTTTTTCCTCCCTGCATTCCTTTCCTTCCTTCGTCTTTCTTCACCACTTTCTTCGTTCCTTCCTCTTCCTTCCTTACTCACTCTTCATTCCATTCCCGCCCAATTCTCTCTTACTGCTCTTATTGCCTTTTCCCTTTTTTCCTTCCTCCATCCATTTTCGCCACTCCCTCCATTATCGTGCCTCTGCCCTTCCATGACATCTCTTCTTCTCTCTTTCTTCCTTCCCACTGCTCATTGTGTGTGCGCCGTCCACCCTCCTCTCCTTCCACCATGTCCCTAGATAGCGATTCCCTGCCAGCTGAGGTGAATCCATCATGGCGTCCCCCATCCTGCTGATTAAAACATGCTAATGCCTCTTAAAGACACTGCAGCAGGTTTTGATTCATAGGGGGCTCGCTGCGTGCACCGTGGAGCAGGAGAGATCCATCACTGAAGGAGATTCGCAGACGGGAGGAAGGAGGGGGTCACGGCCGGTCATCTGTATGTAGTTCAGGTCAGGGGATATCCATCATTCCAGCCTCGGAGACAATGAAGCAGACAGAGAGGGGTGCTAGGAAGACTAGCGCTTTCTTTTTAGAGGGATGGGGAACCTATGACATCAGCCTTACAGAGGTGGTGCTGCTGGAGGGAGGACCTGTGTTGGTTTTCAAGGGGCGGAAATACCCATACACACAGTATAACAACCAGAGGCAGGAAGGTAGGCCTTGCGGTTTGTGCTTTTGGGTAGGAAATGCCCTTGAACACAACAAGACCTTAACAGAGAGGGAGGCCTGGCGTCTGAACTGTAAATACCCCTCAAGCCTGACAGGCAGTGGCAGAGAAGCAAGCATAGAATTTGAGCTGCCGGACAGAAGATAACTATTTACGTCAGTCTGACAGGCAGTGAGAAATAGACAGGCCTAGAGTTTGTAATAATGCAGGGCATTAGATAAACGTATAACTAGGCTCACAGCATGTAGCTGAGTGCGGGCTGGACGTTAGTGATAATCATGTAGGTAGTACGGAGATTTCCCTTCCATCGATCTAACAAAAGGAGTAAGCACAGGCAAAGTTAACCGTTCTGGTTTTAAATTAGGGCAGGTGTATGCTATTATTTCTGCGACTTTGTGTGTGTTGTCTTCAGCTGGGAGTAGGTTTTCTTTGCTTAACAGTTAGCAGTTGTAGAGTTAAGCTGTACCCTCAAGAGAAGTGTTAAGACTGTTATAAAAAGGAGTCAGAAGTTTGTGTTGTAATTGATGAATTTAGAAAGCGTATGTGACAACATTTAGTGTAATAAATACTTTTGACGAAGGTCAGTATGCTTGTAACATATTTTAGAAAGCCTATGGGGCTCATTACGACCTTGGCGGTATAAGGTGCTTACCGCCGTGCAGAAGACCGCCAATACACCGCCGCCGCCGCCGCCGCGGTAGACCGCCACAGCTATAATGACACACATCCCGGAATCCGCCGAAATTGAGACACCCACACAAGTCCGTCACACCAAAGGTCAGCGAGACACATGCGGAAACAAATCCTCCACCTCCACGCCAACAGAAACACGCCCATGCTATTACGACCCACGAATCCACGCGGCGGTCTTTCAACCGCGGTATTCCATTGGTGGTGCACACCGCCGCGCTCAAAATACACACACAGCTCCAAAACACAGCCACATTGGACATTTCGAAATACACACACCTGATACACATACACACACCACTCCCACACACCCAATACAATATAAAACACACACCCACATCACACACAAACCCCTACGACCAGAATTTCTGAGAGAAGGCCAGAGAGAGACAGCACAGAATAGAGAACCCCATCACACAGAGGCACACTACATCATCACCCACACAACACCCACGCACAAAACACCACATACCACTACACTCAACACACTCATCAACACATACACCATCCCACACACACCACCCCATGGCACGTCAAAGACACCCCTGCTTCTCCGAGGAGGAGCTCAGGGTCATGGTCGAGGAAATCCTACGGGTAGAGCCACAGCTATTTGGATCACAGGTACAGCACACATCAATAGCCAGGAAGATGGAGCTATGGCAAAGAATAGTCGTCAGGGTCTACGCTGTGGGACAGCACCCAAGAAATAGGGAGGACATCAGGAAGAGGTGGAACAACCACCTTCACAGGTAGGCGTGTGAAAGTTAATAATATGTGAAACATGAAAATGTACTCACCTGTGTCTCACTGAAAATATTGCTGTATGACTGACTCCCTGTTGTCGTTTTCATCTTCATCAGCTTCCTCCTCATCACTGTCCACAGGCTCCCCAGGCTCCCCCGCTGCAACAACACCGTCATCTGGATCATCCTCCTACAGAAAAGGCACCTGACGTCGCAATGCCAAGTTATGGAGCATGGAGCAGGCGATGATGATGTCGCACACCTTCTTCGGTGAGTAGAATAGGGATCCACCAGTCATATGGAGGCACCTGAACCTGGCCTTCAGGAGGCCGAAGGTCCGCCCGATCACCCTCCTAGTCCGCCCATGGGCCTCATTGTACCGTTCCTCTGCCCTGGTCCTGGGATTCCTCACTGGGGTCAATAGCCATGACAGGTTGGGGTAACCAGAGTCCCCCAATAGCCATACACGGTGCCTCTGGAGTTGACCCATCATATCAGGGATGCTGCTATTCCGCAGGATGTAGGCGTCATGCACAGAGCCAGGGAACATAGCATTTACCTGCGAGATGTACTGGTCTGCCAAACAGACCATCTGGACATTCATGGAATGATAACTCTTCCTGTTCCTGTACAACTGTTCATTCCTGCGGGGGGGGGACCAGAGCTACATGGGTCCCATCAATGGCACCTATGACGTTGGGGATATGTCCAAGGGCATAGAAATCACCTTTCACTGTAGGCAAATCCTCCACCTCAGGGAAAATGATGTATCTCCTTACGTGTTTCAGCAGGGCAGACAACACTCTGGACAAGACGTTGGAAAACATAGGCTGGGACATCCCTGATGCCATGGCCACTGTTGTCTGAAAAGACCCACTTGCAAGGAAATGCAGCACTGACAGCACCTGCACGTCAGGGGGGATTCCAGACGGATGGCGGATTGGTGACATCAGGTCTGGCTCCAACTGGGTACATAGTTCCTGGATTGTGGCACGGTCAAACCGGTAGGTCACGATGACATGTCGCTCTTCCATTGTCAACAGGTCCACCAGCGGTCGGTACACCGACGGATTCCGCCATCTTCCAATATGTCCTGACTGACGGTGCCTAAGAAGGACAACAGTGAAGAAACTGTAAGCATTCCTCCAGGTATGTACCCACAGTCACACACAAGACTACAACAGACAATTAACCCATCCGGGAAAGGTTTTGAGTGTAGGCCTCGGTATTTGTGACGCAGTAGTAATTGAAGCCATGTGGGCCCCTGTAATGGCGGCTGCCTGACCTCTAAACTGGGACAATGGGATTGTGGGGTAACTGCGCTGGCGTTGGACACCGTCGCGGTAGGCGTTCGTAGATCGCGGCGCAATGCTGCATTGGTTAACATTGGACCCTATGGGTCCCAGGAGCCAATGAACAGGTGCGCCGCCGGTGATGATGCGCACCGCCGCGGACGTCACCGCCGCAGACGTCACCACCATTTTCTATCTCTTCAATCACTAGATACCTGACCTTCGACAGGAGAGGACCTACACTGCTAGTGCTGCTGTGACCTCGGTCTGGAAGCGACGATGGCTGCTGCGTCTGGGGAAAGGGCCCCTGCCTTCACTGCACAGGAGTTGGAGAAACTTGTGAATGGGGTCCTCCCCCAGTACACGCTACTCTACGGTCCTCCAGACCAACAGGTTAGTACACAGGGAGCACGTTGGATGGGCTAGGCTTGGGTGGAGAGGGCTGGGTGGATGAGGGAAGGGGGCAGAGTACATGGAACAGTTATGCATGGGGATGAATGGGCCACAGGGATAGAGTTGGGAGGGGGCCAATCACAACGACGGTGCAGTAGGTAATGACTGGCCTCTTTCCTTGTGCATGTCATGTAGGTCAGCGACAACCAGAAGAGGGACATTTGGCGTGCCATCGCACAGGAAGTCCGGACCCTGGGGGCCCACCAGAGACGGGGCACCCACTGCCGTAAGAGATGGGAGGATATTCACCGCTGCAGCAAGAAGACGGCGGAGGCTCAGCTGGGGATGGCCTCCCAACGTGGGAGGGGTGCCCGTCGCACCATGACCCCCCTGATGTTCCGGATCCTGGCGGTGGCCTACCCGGAGTTGGATGGGCACTTAAGGACATCACAGCAGACACAAGGGGGTGAGTACTACCTCATCATATGGACTTTGCGTGCAGTGGAGGTGTCTGGGTGGGGGTGGTGGGTTGTGGGTGTCCCTAGGCCAGGGCGAGTTAGGTAGGCAAGGCCCCTCCATTATGTAGGCCATGTGGCACTCTACCCCAGCTCAAAACAGAGGGAAGTTGATGTATAGTTGCCCCTTTGCCATCCATGTGGGCAGATTACTACCATTGCCATGTAGGCCATATCCCAGAAATAGCATGTGCAGAGGTCAGGAGCACGGCGTAATGCATGGGGCTGCCGCGTCTGTCTTGTCCGCCAACGGTAGCGGTATGCCTTGCACTAAAACTCTCTTTCTTCTGTCTCCCCCCTTTTCCTGCTCTCCCTGTCCTTTTGTACATCAGCATCAACAGGCGGGGGTACAGTGGCACCGGAGCACGAGGGAGCTGCATCCCACATGGCCATGGAGGGCCACACCACAGACTCTGAATTCAACAGTGGGACGGAGGGCGAGGGGAGCTTCACGTCGGCCACCAGATCACCAACCAGCGACACGGACTCGTCCGCCGATGGTAGCTCCCCTGTGGTGGCGGCACCATCTGTGCGCCCCACTTCTACAGGTACAGCCGCCACCTCCCCTACCAGCACCGCCCTCCCAGCAGCCCCTCAGCGTGTGCCCCGTGACCGCTCACCCAGGAGGGTGGGCATCACCTTCACCCCAGGCACCTCAGGCCCTGCCCCAGTCACCCCTGCTGCCCTCAGTGAGGAGGCCATTGACCTCCTCAGGTCACTCACTGTTGGGCAGTCTACCATTGTGAATGCCATCCAGGGTGTAGAACGAGAGTTGAAACACGGTAATGCATTCCTGGAAGGCATTCATTCTGGTCAGGCTGTCCTTCAGCGAACCCTACAATCTCTGGCTTCAGCACTGATGGCAGCCATTGTCCCTGTGTCCAGCCTCCCCCTCCAACCTCCTTCACCCAGACCCAATCCTCTGTACCCCAGCCCATCCCAAGCACACCTACAGACCAGCAGGCACACAAGTCAACACCCAAAAGTAGCTCAAGCAAACATAGGCACCACACACACCACAGGCACTCACACAAGCATCACACCCATACAGACACAGCAACATCCACTGTCTCCACTGTGTCCCCCTCCTCCTCTTCTCCCTCCTCCCTCCCAGTGTCGTCTACACACACACACCTGCATGCACCACATCTACAGGCACTAGGACTCGCACCAGAACACCCAGCACCACAAGCCGCTCACCTGCACTCACCACCTCCACTGCCATTTACACGTCCCCTGTGTCCTCTCCCAGTGTGTCTGTGACGCCCCCTCCCAAAGTACACAAACGCCGGCAATCACTCACCCAACATCCATCCACCTCACGACAGCCTCCAGGACCTGCACCTGCACCCAAAACACCTAAAGTGACACCTCCTACAACCACCTCCTCTACCTCCACTCCCAGACCCCCTCCAACTACCCATCCCAGTGTCCGTCAGAAACTGTCCCTCTGTCAAATGGACCTGTTCGCCCCCACGCCCCCCTCCAGTTCATCAGTCCAGTCGTAGCGCCTCAGCCAAAAAGCCTCCAGTACCAGTGGTGCGTGTTCCAGGTTTTTGGAGTGCACCGTCCACCAGGGCAGGCAGTAGGACCCGGAGCCAAGGCACTGTCAGCCCACCCCCTGTAAAGGCACCGAAATTGGAGAGTGGACGACGGGACCGTGTCAAGACTCCTGGTGGGACAACAAGTGAAATGGGATCGAAGGCGATTGGTGAGTCAGCTGTAACTCCAAAGAAGGTGGGGAAGGTTCGGAGGAAGTCTGCCCAGCCTGTTGTGAGTGTCACGGCGGAGAAGTGCGCCATCATTTCCGGCGGTCCAGACACAACCACCAGCACCGTCGTTACTGGTCAGGAGACCACCGCCAGAGTCAGTGCCCAGGAGGGCCCAAGTATCGTTACTGGTCAGGAGACCACCGCCAGAGTCATTGCCAAGGAGGGCCCAAGTATCGTTACTGGTCAGGAGACCACCGCCAGAGTCATTGCCCAGGAGGGCCCAAGTATCGTTACTGGTCAGGAGACCACCGCCAGAGTCAGTGCCCAGGAGGGCCCAAGTATCGTTACTGGTCAGGAGACCACCGCCAGAGTCATTGCCAAGGAGGGCCCAAGTATCGTTACTGGTCAGGAGACCACCGACAGAGTCATTGCCCAGGAGGGCCCAAGTATCGTTACTGGTCAGGAGACCACCGCCAGAGTCATTGCCCAGGAGGGCCCGAGTATCGTCACTGGTCAGGAGACCACCGCCGGAGTCAGTGCCCAGGAGGGACCAGGATCCCACAGCCCCGCTGGGCGATGATGGAACGTCATGCCACACCCCAATGTCCAGTGTGGAGTTCGTCATGCCACACCCCAATGTCCAGTGTGGAGTTCGTCATGCCACACCCCAATGTCCAGTGTGGAGTTCGTCATGCCACACCCCAATGTCCAGTGTGGAGTTCGTCATGCCACACACCAATGTCAGTATCTGAACCGCCATCTCAGGCTACCGCTGAACAGTCCATAGCCAGCCATGGCAAAGCACTGCTGAACAAGGGCAAGACCGCCATGGTGAAGACCGCTGAACAGTCCATAGCCAGCCATGGCAAAGCACCGCTGAACAAGGCCAAGACCGCCATGGCAAAGCACCGCTGAACAGTCCATAGCCAGCCATGGCAAAGCACCGCTGAACAAGGGCAAGACTGCCATGGTGAAGACCGCTGAACAGTCCATAGCCAGCCATGGCAAAGCACCGCTGAACAAGGCCAAGACCGCCATGGCAAAGCACCGCTGAACAGTCCATAGCCAGCCATGGCAAAGCACCGCTGAACAAGGGCAAGACCGCCATGGTGAAGACCGCTGAACAGTCCATAGCCAGCCATGGCAAAGCACCGCTGAACAAGGCCAAGACCGCCATGGCAAAGCACCGCTGAACAGTCCATAGCCAGCCATGGCAAAGCACCACTGAACAAGGCCAAGACCGCCATGGTGAAGACCGCTGAACAGTCCATAGCCAGCCATGGCAAAGCACCGCTGAACAAGGCCAAGACCGCCATGGTGAAGACCGCTGATCAGGGCAAACACCGTGTGGGTATGAATAGGCCGCCACATCAGGCATCCTTCTCCCATGTGCAGCTGGGACAGTGACAGGACAGGAACTTTCACGGGGAGACTCATCCAGTCTGGCCACCAGTCCCACCCAGTACCAGTTGAAAACTGCATGTACTTGCGTCAATGTGGCTTTGCACTCCCCAGGATGGTCCAGTGGGCAACCCACCCACTGTAAATACTTGAGAGACTGTGGCTTTGCACTCCCCAGGATGGTCCAGTGGGCAACCCGCCCACTGTAAATACTTGAGAAACTGTGGCTTTGCACTCCCCAGGATGGCACAGTGGGCAAGCCACCCACTGTAGAGACTTGAGAGACTGTGGCTTTGCACTCCCCAGGATGGTCCAGTGGGCAACCCACCCACTTGGGAGACTTGAGAGACTGTGGCTTTGCACTCCCCAGGATGGCACAGTGGGCAAGCCACCCACTGTAGAGACTTGAGAGACTGTGGCTTTGCACTCCCCAGGATGGTCCAGTGGGCAACCCACCCACTGTAAGGACTTGAGAGACTGTGGCTTTGCACTCCCCAGGATGGCACAGTGGGCAAACCAACCACTGTAGAGACTTGAGAGACTGTGGCTTTGCACTCCCCAGGATGGTCCAGTGGGCAACCCACCCACTGTAAAGACTTAAGAGACTGTGGCTTTGCACTCCCCAGGATACATCAATGGGCATGGAGCCCCGTCGTGGATCTGGCTTTGCAGTCATGTGGCTGAGGTGCCCCCCCTTCCCTTCCCCCTGAGGTGCCTGTAGTGTTTCAATCTGATGCCCCGGCAGTGTTCTCTCGGATTTTGGTCAGGTATCTATTGTGCGCCTCGCCCATGCATTTTTAGACTGTTGGTGCACGGACATTGTTGTGTACATATCTGCACTACTTCTTGTATTGTATATATAAATATGACAGATTTCGAGATATGATTCAGTATATTTTTATATGACATGTATATTGGCATATTACAATATTTGAACGGATCTCGCTTTGTCTTTGCATTCTTCCAGGGGGATTGTGGGTTGTTAATGTGATATTTTTGACTGCATTGGTGTGTATGTTGTAATATGCGAGGGTGGGGGTGTTTGGTGGGTGTCCCCCTAACTTTTGCCTCCCCGTGTCGTAGATCCAGTACTCACCGGTATGTTCTGCGCCTACGTTGCTGTTGTTTGTACAGGAGCAGAAAGACAAGGGCAGGTAGTATTTGGAGTTCCGGTAAATGGAGTCGTCGTTCCTCGTGGAGTGTGTTGAGGTGAGCGTTTTCCCATAGCAAAGGCTGTTTCCGCCGTGTTTTTATCCACGGTGAATCCGCCCCGGAAAAGGTGGCGGATTGGTGTGTTGTAATAGTGTGGGCGGTACTTTGTCTCCCGCCTGTCTGTTGGCGGTGACCGCCACGCTGTTTGTCTGTACCGCCGTGGCGGGCGAAGTGTTAAAGTGGCTGTCTTTGTTGACGGTTACCGCCAGGGTCGTAATTCCCCTTTTTTTCCCGCCGGCCTGTTTGCGGTATTACCCCACCTTTTACACTGTCCGCCAGGGTTGTAATGACCCCCTATGTGTGCACACATCTTCTCTTTGTGACCATAAGAAGACATTATTCCAACAACATGTTATCATGATAGCTTAGACAGCATAGAAACACAAATGCATACCAAAGGCATTTAGATAATAACACTGTACATGTATAACAGGCTATGGAAATGAAACAGCACACACTTCCTAAACAAAAAAGTAATACATCTGCAAATAAAATGTAATTGAGTCAGCAAAATATATAAAAATACAGACTGTGGGTCGCAATGACAAGTTATATGTCATTTCAGATCTGCATTCTAACAAAAGGACTACTTGATGTCTGATCAAACCTAATAGGAATAAAATGGGACAGTGTAACCACCCATGCAATGGGCTTGATGGACGGCCAATCCAAGCAATGGAAAACCAAGAACAGCACATGAAAAGCAATGGCTGAAGGGGACTCACCCAAAGCTTACACTCTCTGTCTATACATTATACTATACTGTTTGAATAGTGTTTGACATGAGATCCAGGCAGCTCCAGATGCATTTTGCCAAGCCCACATTAGCATGGGGAAGATAAAATATTACTTATGTAGATATATTGTGGCACAAAGGTAAAGTGGCGAGTTATATTTACTGTTGTCTGGTTAGCGAGTTGAATGAGTGTGTCTGAAGATGCTCTACTTATAATAATTTGAAGGTGCTGGATAAATTGTAAATGAAAGTTATAACTATAACTTTAGAATTTCTAAAGTTTGGGTAGTATAAGTTTGGCATATAGGGAGAAAAACTTTTCCTAACGATAACTAAGCTTTAACCTTTGTTTTTTTTTTTCATTGAATTTCAATAGTTAAAAAAAAAGTATGTCAAATCATAGAGCTTACTGTCGTCGAACAGAGTGTCATTGTGTGGAGTGCCAAACAGCACAGTGGAGGAGAGTGTTGTAAAGTCAGTTATCATAGAGTGGAATATTGTCGAGTGGACTAGAGTAGAGTGGAGCGGTGTAGCGTACTGTGTAGTAAAGTGTCATAAAGTGTAGTGGCATGGTGTCTCATATAATGGAGTCTACTACTATACAGTGGAACAGCTAGTTGTCAGTGGACTGGCATGTTGGACAGTAGCGTAGGGTGTCGTAGACTGACATAGAGTGAAGAAGAGTGTCATAGTGGTGTAGGGTGAAGAAGAGTGTCCCAGAGTGGAGTATCATCTGGTGGAGTGTTGTACAGTACAGTGGAGGAGAGTGTTGTAGAGTGTTGTAGAGTGAAGTGTGTGTTATATAGTGGAGTGGTGTATCATAGAGAGGAGTGGAGGGGTGTGTTGTTGAGTGTTATACAGTGGTGTACAGTGGATGGGCATAGAGTAGTGTAGAGTGTCATAGAGTGGCACATATTGCAGCACAGTGTTGTAGAATGGAGTTGCATACAGTGCAGGAGAGTGTCGAACAATGGAATGGTACAGAGTGGAGTATAGTACAGTGGCTTAGAGTGGGATAAAGTGTGGTATAGCAGAGTAGAGCAGAGGACCTTGGAGTGGGATTGAGTAGAGGGGGCTAGTGTGTCATAGAGTGCAGTGGTGTGTCGCAGACTACAGTGGCATGGATTGCAGTAGGGTGGAGTGGCGATGTATAGAGTCAAGTAAAGTGTCGAAAATTGGAGTAGCCTGTTGTACAGTAGAATGTAGTGGTGTGTCACACAGTATTTGGAAGTGTTGTAGATGACAGTAGAGTAGAGTAGCGTAGAGACCAGTATAGGTTTGTAGATTGGAGTGGTGTACAGTTCAGTGTTAGTAGAGTGTGGTAGAGTAGATTGACATACAGTGTTAAAAAATACAATGGCATAGAGAGGCGTAGTGGAGTAGAGCGGAGTAAAGTGGGGTGTAGTGGCATTCAAAAAGTTACATACAGTGTTGTATAGTGGACTAGAGTATCACAGAGCTGCATAGAATGGAGTAGAGTGTTCTATAGTAGTATACAGTATAGTACAGTGTTGTACAGTGAAGTGTAGGATGTACATTGGAGTAAAGTGTCAGAGAGTGACATACAGTGTAGTAGAGTGTTGTAGAGTAGAGTTGCACTAAGTACAGTGGTGTGTCAAACAGTGGAGCAGCATACAGTGAATTGTATAGTAGTATAGCGTGAGGTAAAGTCTCAGACGGTGAAGTAGAGTAGAGTGAGGTGACATAGCATAGTGTAAAGTATTATAGAGCGTTTTGGTGTGTCATAGAGTAGAGTAGCATGGAGTGTAATGCAATGGCATAGCGTAGGTAGTAAACTGTTATTAGCTGGAGAGAGGTCTCATACAGTAGAGTGGACTGCTGTGTCGAAAGGGTATACACAAGGATCATGGAGTAGAATAGAGTGTTGTACAATGGAGGGTGCAGGTATAGAGTGGAGTGTAGAATTAGATGGTGGAGTGTACGAGGACCGAGCAGAGTAGAATGCCATAGACTGCCATTAAGTGTGGTAGACTGGGTAGACTGGAGTTATATACAGTGGAGGAGAGTATCAAACAGTGGAATGGTGTAGAATGGAGCGGCATACACTGTAGTGACATAGAGTGGATCGCCATACAGTGGAGTAGCATACAGTGGAATAGTGTGCAATGGAATACCGTACAGTGGAGTGCAGAAGACTGGAGTGGCATAGAGTGGAATAACGAGAGTGGAGTGGAGTACAGTGGAGTGGTGTAGAGTGTAGGGGGGTGGAGTGGATTAGGGTACAGTGGATTAGCATAGGGGCGTATACTGAAGTGACATAGAAAAGAGTCAAGTAAACTATTACTATTTGGAGTGGTGTCTCATACAGTAGAGAGGAATGGTGTGTCAGACCGTCGTAGAGTGAAGTACACTGTTATACAATAGAGTGCACGGGCATAGAGTTGGGTACAAATTTGGACAGTCGAGTGTTCGGGGCCAGAGTGTAGTAGAGTCTAGCATAGTGGCATGGTAGGTAGCAGAGTTTTATAGAGTGGAGTTATATAAAGTGGAGAAAAGTACACTGACGTTTTGTAGAGTGGAGTCGCATACAGTGGAATAGCAAAGAATGGAGGGGCATGGAGTGGAGAGACATAGATTGTAATAGAGTAGAGTGGAGTGCCTTTAAGTGCAATGGCGTATAGTGTAGTATAACACTACAGAGTAACATGCAGTGGAGTAGTGTAGACTGGACTGGTGTACAGTGTAGTGGGGTAGAATGTAATAGATTACCGTAGAGTGGCATACAGTTGAGTAACATACAATGGAATAGCGTAGACTGGAGTGGCGTACAGTGGAGTGGGATGGAGTGGAAATCTATACAGTAGAGTGGTGATTATTGAAGTTGCCTACAGTGTAATAGCGTACAGTGAAATGGCATAGATAGAAGTCACGAAGAGCAGAATACCATAGAGTGGAGTACAGTTGAGTAGCGTAGAGTAAAATAGCTTAGCATGGAGTGGCACACAGCAGAGTTACGCAGACTGGAGTGGCATACAAGAGAGTGGAATAGTATACAGTGGAGTGGAACAGTGTGGAGTGACGAAGAGTGAACTAGCATATAGTGGAGTGGCACACAGTGGAATTGCATAATGTGGTGTGGTGTGGTGTGCAGTTCAGTTGTGTACAGTGGAATAGCATATCGTGGTGTTGCACAAATTGCCGTGGCGTACAGAGGAGTGGGGTAGACTGATGTGACATACGCCAGAGTGGTGTACAGTGTAATTGCGTACAGTGGAGTGGTGTCCAATGGAATAGTGCAGAATTCAAGTGTTGTAGAGTGGAGTGGCAGACACTGGAGAGGCATACAGTCTAGGGGCATACAGTGGAATGGCATACATTGGAGTGACATATAGTGGAATAGCGTGTAGTGGAGTAGGGTACAGTGGAGTGGCGAACAGTGGAGTGGTGTAGACTGTAGTGGCATACAATGGAGTGGGGGAAGAGTGCAATAGAATACAGTGGAGTGGCATAAACTGGAGTGGCGTACAGTGGGTTAGCCTACACTGTAGTGGCATACACTGGAAAAGTATACAGTGGAGTGTTGTACAGTGGAGTAGCATACAGTGGAATAGCTTAGAGTGGAGTAGCATACAGTGGAATGGCGTAGAGTGGAATAGCATATAGGGGAGAAGCAGCCAGTGGAATGGCTTACACTGGAGTGGCATACACTGAAGTGGCACAGTGTGGAGTTGCGTACAGTGTAATATCGTAGAGTGGACTGGCGTAGAGTGGAGTTGTGTAAAGTCTAATAGCACAGAGTGGAGTGGCATAGAGTGGAGTGTTGTACAGTGGAGAGGTGTACACTGTAATAACGCGTGTAGTAGCCTATAGTGGACTAGCGTACAGTGGAGTCCCATACAATGAAGTGGTGTAGACTGGAGTGCCATACAGTCGGTGGAGTAGAGTGTAATAGCACACAGTGGAGTGGTGTACTTTGGTGTGGAGTCCAATGGAATAATATAGAATGAAGTGGTGTAGACTGGAGTGCCATACACTATAGAGGAGTAGAGAGGAGCAGCACACATTAGAGTGGTATTATGAGCACGTCTGACCTTATTTGGTTTCTTATCTTTAATTTATAAGGGGGCATATTAGAGGTTTGATGGACCTTTCAACTGCACTTAGAGTAAATCCCACCATAGGACTCAATTTCAATACTAACAATAAAAACATCAATCTATAATATCAGTAATCTTTGGAGTCAGTAATTCCACACACCATGACTCCTTTGGCCATGAATAACCACGCCTTTCTTTTAAAAGTTAGAATGTTTATTTCCCTATATTAACAAAGCTAATATCACGTAACTTAGTCTCAAAATCATATGATATACATACAGACACAACATTGGTTGGCCAAATCTTCTAAAGAATCTCAATTTAACCAAAGCATGGATCACTACGCACTCTAGAGTTACAGTGCAAATCAACAGCAAGAATAACTGCGCAATAGGAATAGCATACATTTAGGTTCATGAACTGAGCAACATCTATTAATTGTTAATAGCAAACTACTAACATTTTAGGGTCTTCCCTCTCTAACCTTCTGATTAGAATAGCATGTTTGGGCTTCATGCAAAACAATTTAGTCAGCACAAATTTGCAAAAACATCTAGCTATGATTCTATCAAAATAGCGGTTGGTACCTAGAAACAGAAGACAAATTACAATACAATAGCAAGTGATTAATACCTCTCCTCAGTATGGATCAGCAACCTGCGACTGCCTTCGTCAATTGGACATCTCTTCGATCAGCATCCACATCGGACCACGAAAGGAAATGGTTTAGAACAGGGGACTCTAAGCTATTTGAACCATTTACAAAACAAAGTTTAAGGATCGTCATTCAGCATCAAAGTCTAAGCGATACAGTTAAAGATAGAATTCTTTAAGTAGCGGAATCAAATAAGAATGAGCAAGGAAGGTGAGAATGATCAAAAAAACATGGCGTTTCTCTCTGTGCAGTTGGGCTAAGTTCAAATCATCTAAACCTCTTCCCACGTTGCCATTGGTCAAGGAATTGTACGTTAACATTTAGTCTGATGAAAGTAGAATTTCACATGTCGATGATTGGCTCCTCTTCTCCTGTTCCCAACGTCGGACTCATCAGGTAACAATTTTGTATCTCTCTGTCCTTCTGTCAGTGCATCCATTGTTAGCTCCTGGGAACATCACTTTCTCACACACTAAACTTTATAATGTGTCAGTAGCTAATACAGCATATTCTAGCAAGCAGTTCTCATGAGAACATTAAACATCTGCTAGCATTTGGTCAATTCAGTAAAACAATACAAGTATTAATTTCTCTAAACATAATTTTGTTTTGTGAATTATTGAAACAGTGCAACTTAACCTGGGGCTGTGGAACTAGGCCCAAAAACTTGCTAACTTAAGGCCTACATTTAATAAAGCAAATACATAAAAAGTAATCATTAATATAACAGACTATTACATTAATCTAAATATATATGAGCACATCATTTCATTTTAATAAGCAATTAATAAGGACAGGTGATTATTAACGGCCACTCAAGTAGGCACATTTTCCAAGTGCATTATTTTCTATATTAATTCATTTTCTATGCAGGTTCAATATTCAGAATACATGAATATTTATTAGTAAACATTCAGCATTCACAGTATACAGTGGAATAGTGTATAGTGGGGTGTTGTAGAGTGGAGTAGTATAAAGTGAAGTAGCTTAGAGTGGGATGGCATAGAGTGGAATAGTGTATAGTGGAGTAGCGGCCAGTGGAATGCTGTACAGCGGAGTGGCGTAGACTGGAGTTGTGTAGAGCAGAGATGCATACAGTGTAAGATCATAGAGTGTAATGGCATACAGTGGAGCTGCCTAATAGTGTAATAGCTGGAGTGGAGTCTCATACAGTGGAGAGGAGCAGAGTGGAGTGGCATAGAGTGGAATAGTGGAGTGGCATATAGTGGAGCGGTGTACACTAGAGTGGCGTACACTGGAATACCGTAGAGAGGAGTGGTGTATAGTATAGTAATGTAAAGTGGAGTGGCATGTGTGAAATTTAGCATCAATGGAGATTAAGGTGTGCAGAGTAACGGAAACAGCAAATTGCTGCCTTGCAATTCTCCAAATTTAACAATCAGTGCAGGGCCCTGCATGGTGGCCTTGCATTGCTTTGCAAATCTGACTTAAGGGTTGCATTGCACATTCAACACCATGAGTGTACCCCAATACAACAATATATCTAGGTCTTAGTTATATTTTGGGCCACTGTATATCATGATAACTTTGCGGTATATCGTGGTACATGGTGATGACAAGGCATTATATAATTGGATAATGGCTAATTTGAGAAAATGAAAAGGCAGCCATATTGCTTTAAGTACACTTTGGCGGTGTTCTGTGTTAGGGCCGTAGATATAGGAAAGCTGTAGGTTGCATTGTAGTTCCCTACCTATTACCACTTAGAGTGGCAATAGGTAGTGAAATTTAGTTATACTTTTAAATATTTTTAAATACGTTCATGGAGTACTGCTCGAGTACCTAGTAAGTACCATATATTTTAGGAAATATTTTTTTTTATATATATTTTTTTATTAATGCAGTATTTGTGTGGTATTTTTTAGGTATTTTAATACTTTTTTTTCCAGAATTAAATATGTTAAAAATTGTAAATACACAGTACTGCACTGTAGTTGTGAATAAAGTATAGTATAGTGTTTTTTCAAAACATATTTTTTATTTTTTTATAAGTACGGCAGTATTTCCTAGGTAGTGCAGCGGTACTCTGTAACATTTTTTAAACTATACAGAAACGTATCACTATTTTTCCTTATCTTTATCATTTTACTAAAGTGGTAATAGGTAGGGAAAAATATAAAACCTAATACTTATCTATCGCTAAGTCCCTAGGCCCAACACTGACAAAGCAGCCTTTAAAAAACATGGCTGCCTTAAACATTTGTAAAGGCAGTCGTTATCCAATCAGATAATGACTTGTCATCACCATGTTCTATGGTCGTTTTTTGTGAAATTCTGCAAAAATACAGTAGAGACAGATATCACTAAGTTTAAATGCATTATAAAAATACTTACCCTACGTACTTGCAGTACCCCAAAGGATCATCTATGCACCATAATTTATAATCCTGCCATATTTCATGTAACTCCATTCAGCCGTTTTCACGCTACGTCGGATATATGTCTATGGAAAATGCATTGGTAGAAAAACATGTTTTGTGACTCCCCTTTTATCTTTGCACTACCTTAACTATTCACCACAAAAACTTTCATCATCACAAAATGTAGAAAATGCTTTTGGTCTGAAAGTTTTGTGGTGATTCATTAACAGCTGTAAAGGTAGTCTGGAGCAAAATTCTGAGGAATTCATATTTCTGGGAATCCTAACTATAACTACACAGTGGCAATCAGAGTTAATGTGACTTCTTTCCTTTTATCTATTGTATTTGTTATGTATATGTTTATTGGTTTCCATTATCCAATCAGATCATGACTTGTCATCACCATGTACTGAGCTGGTTTTGTGAAATGTAGAGAAATTCTGCAAAAGTACAGCATTTACAGATATCACTAAGTTCAAATTCTTTATAAAATTCATACCCTACCTACTTGCAGCACCCAAAAGGATAATCTGTGCACCATAATGAATAATCCTGCCAATTTTCAAGTCCATTCAGCCATTTTCAAGCTACGTTGAATATAAGTCTATGGAAAATCTATTGGTTGAAAAACATGTTTTAGGACTCCCCTTTTATCTTTGCACCCCGCTTAACTATTCACCACAAAAATGTTCATCACAAAATGTAAAAAATGCTATTGGTCTGAAGTTTTGTGGCAATCTGTCAACAGCTGAAAAAGGTGTTCGGGAGCAAAAATCTGAGGAATTCATATCTCTGGGATGCCTAACTATAACTACACAGTGGCAATCAGAGTTAATGTGACTTCTTTCTTTTTATCTTTTTATCTATTATATCTGTTATGTATTTGTTTATTAGTTTCCATTAGCATGTGACCATGACTGGGTCTTTCAGTTGTTCATGTAGTAAATCTGAAACTTTGTATATGCATTCTAGTTTAATTTTTCGGCTTCCCTGCTACTTTTAGTAATATTATATTACAGATATTACTGCTTTATTGGACCTTTAAACTTCATAGCTACTTCATAACATTGCTTGCAATGGCAAAAAGTCTATAAAGTCTAATAATGTACATTGTTGTAAAATTTCATTACAATCCATACAGACGTGCTGCTCTACATCTAATACAAAAAGTCTTTGTAAAAAGCATAGGAGTCCAAATCTGCTTTGCCCCTTCTTTTTTTCTTTGGACCCACTTGACCAAACGCCTCAAAACATTCCATCCTCTTCCAATGTAAATGTAGCAATAGGTCTTCAAAGGTTTGCAGATATTCATCAAACGATGGATGCAAAGTTTTTAAGGGGCAAAATTCCAAAGAATTCATCTCTCTGGTAATCCTAACTATAAATACAGAATGGCACCTCTCTGCAATATATGTGTGTGTGTGTGTATATATATATATATATGAAAGAAAAGATGTCCTGATCTGCGTGTTACGGCGCACTTAATTCTCCAGTGGTGCTGGTTTGAGGCAGGACAACCATATTTTCAAAAAACAAGATTCTCTTTCTGTTTTAGCAAGAGAAAACCGCACTCTGTCGTTGTGCCAAAAATACCTTAACTTTTAATACATTAGTGAGATCATAAACAAACAAACAGGAATCCCCTGACGCGTTTCGGTCTCACCAGACCTTGTTCACAGGTGTTTCCTGTGTGCTAATTTCGGCGCTTAAAATAAAGTACTCCAAAGTAACAGAAAAAATACTCAAGTTACACCACTTATCAAGAGTTACTCCATAACATCACTAAATATATATACTTTAACAAAGAAAAATTTAACGTTTTTCTATATACATATTTACCAAATTGTAACAGTGTTTTGACTACAATCCAAGGTGTTTTTCACTGAGTTCCACATTGCATTCTGGTATATGTAGTTTATAGCATTTCATTAAATCAAATTATTTTTAAATATATGTCATAAAATCTTGTTTCAGCGACTAATGGAGACTTCAAAACAATTTCTGAGGTGTGTTAACAAAATATAGGGGCCCTCATTAGTTTTTAATTTATATTCACATTGGATTCATATTCATGTATTGCATGTTACCTACAATAGCACAATCCCCAAAGTTTCTTTTAAACAAGGCCCTCGCTAAATCCTGCACCTCTGATGGAAGAAAATTAATGTTTGGGTATTATTCCTTCAGTCAATTTATATTGATAGCACCAAAATTGTATGTCTATCTGACAAATGACAACGGGAAAGAAAGCATCTTATCAATTGGTGGAAATGACATAAAATAAATGAATGGCAACATCTTATGAGCTATGACAACTCTTATAGGTGTACAAATAACTCCTCATCCTGGTTTAAACCTAGCGGGGTGAGAGATCGGATATCAAGTATATGTCTGGATTCTAGTTGACGCAATTTCTTTTCTCTGTCACCACCGCGTTCTGATTTTAGTACCCGATCAATTACATAGAATGTCATGAGTTCCCACTTGCTATCATGTTTCTGTTCCATATGTCTCGCTGTTGCATAGCTCCTATCTATATTGATAGTTGCTCGAATATGTTCTAAAATTTGCTTTTTAGTCTCACATATGGTACTGCCAACATATTTCAACCCACAAGGACATTCAATCACATATACTGTGAATCGACTTTTACAGTTCAAGTGCTTACGTATCACTCTCTCCATGCCAGTATTTGTTGAGTACTCTTTCTTATTCACCCCAATTTTACATGCCTTACAGCTGCTGCACTTCCAAAAGCCAGTTTTCTGTAACCAGTTTGCTTTTGTAGTTTGGAAATGGCTGTGCGATAATTTATCCCTTAAGTTTGCTGTTCTTCTGAAAGTCATTAATGGGTATTGTCCCATGATTTCCCCCACTATTGGGTCCATTTGTAAAATTGCCCAATGGTTTTCCAAGATTTTACGAACTTGTGAAGCACTCTGTGAGTATGTTGTTATGAACCTCAGCTGTTGTTGTTTGGCATGTTTAATGGCTTGGTTTCCTCCATGAATTAGTTGTTCTCTTGATGATTGTTTCACACGTTTCTGTGCCAGAGCTAAACACTTTTTCGGATATTGTCTTGCCAGGAATCTCTCCTCCGCTAATTTCAAGTGCTTCTCACACTCTTCCGGCTCTGAGCAGATTTTCTTTATTCGTAGAAATTCACCATAGGGAATGTTCCACTTTGTTCGTGGTGGGTGAAAACTGTTAGCATGTAATATGGAGTTCGTAGCTGTTATTTTCCTGTGCAATGAAGTCTGAATTGTCCCCTCTTTAACATAAATTTCTGTATCTAGAAATGTCACACGTGTTGCACTGATGTCGTAGGTGAAATTAAGTTTGGCTACATTAGAGTTCAAGATCTTAAAGTATTCATCAAATTCTGACTCAGTGCCATCCCAGATAAGAAAAAGGTCATCAATAAACCTCAACCAAGTCACTACTTTTTGTTGGTAAATCTCGTTTTCTTCTGCCCAAGCTATTCGTTGTTCAAACCATCCCATCGTCAGATTCGCAAAATTGGGAGAAAAAGAAAAACCCATTGCCGTGCCCTTAATTTGCAGATACAGTTGTTGGTTAAACAAAAAATAATTATTTGTTAGACAAATGTTAATCATTTCCAGAAGCATCTCATTGTGTTGATAAAAACGTATATTCCTTTGGTTGAGAAAGAATTTGCATGCCTGGATTCCTATTTGATGTTCAATGTTCGTGTACAGCGAAACTACATCCATTGTTACTAATTTATAGGTGTCCTGCCAAGGTATCCCTTCCAATTGTAACAGTAAGTCTCCTGTATCACGTAAATAGGAGTTCAAATTTCTTGCCAAGGGTGCTAGAAAGAAATCTATGTATTCTGACATAGGTTCTAATAGAGATGCTTTGGCTGATATTATAGGTCTACCTGGTGGATGTTGCAAATTTTTATGAATTTTAGGGAGGAAGTATATTGTTGGAGTTACAGGATGTTCCACTAACAAATATTTTGCCTCTACTTGATCAATGAGGCCTTGATCTTCCCACCTTAAGATACACAAATTTATCTCCTCCTTCAGTTTTATTACTGGGTTCCCAGTAGCAAGTGCATAACAGGTTTTATCCGACAATTGCCGCATCGCTTCTTTCACATAATCCTGTTTATTTTGTATTACAATGTTTCCACCTTTGTCCGCAGGTTTGATTTCAACCATTGTTTCCATCTGAAGTCTGTGCAACGCCTGTTTCTCTGGTATGGTTAAGTTCTCCTCTTTCTTATTCCAATTCTTTTTATAAAGATCATGAATGACCATCTCCGCAAATAAATCTATTTTATTCCCTGCTGGTAGTGCTGGGTAAAACTTGGAAGGTGGTCTTTTATCTGTCAGGCCCGCCCCAAGGGGTTTAACTATTTCAGTAACTTCCAATGGTTTGTTTCCCAGATCTAAATTCACCAGAGTCATCAACGTCTCTTTATCTCCCACAGTAAGGTCATACTCCTGTGTTGGTGGATCATTTTTCTCTTTCATTTTAGTTTCCGCAAAGGTTTTGGCAAGTTTGATTTTGCGTATATACCTATAAAAGTCTATGCGTGTTTGTACTAAATCCAAATCTGTAGAGGGACAGAATTGTAGAGTTGTCATAGCTCATAAGATGTTGCCATTCATTTATTTTATGTCATTTCCACCAATTGATAAGATGCTTTCTTTCCCGTTGTCATTTGTCAGATAGACATACAATTTTGGTGCTATCAATATAAATTGACTGAAGGAATAATACCCAAACATTAATTTTCTTCCATCAGAGGTGCAGGATTTAGCGAGGGCCTTGTTTAAAAGAAACTTTGGGGATTGTGCTATTGTAGGTAACATGCAATACATGAATATGAATCCAATGTGAATATAAATTAAAAACTAATGAGGGCCCCTATATTTTGTTAACACACCTCAGAAATTGTTTTGAAGTCTCCATTAGTCGCTGAAACAAGATTTTATGACATATATTGAAAAATAATTTGATTTAATGAAATGCTATAAACTACATATACCAGAATGCAATGTGGAACTCAGTGAAAAACACCTTGGATTGTAGTCAAAACACTGTTACAATTTGGTAAATATGTATATAGAAAAACGTTTAATTTTTCTTTGTTAAAGTATATATATTTAGTGATGTTATGGAGTAACTCTTGATAAGTGGTGTAACTTGAGTATTTTTTCTGTTACTTTGGAGTACTTTATTTTAAGCGCCGAAATTAGCACACAGGAAACACCTGTGAACAAGGTCTGGTGAGACCGAAACGCGTCAGGGGATTCCTGTTTGTTTGTTTATGATCTCACTAATGTATTAAAAGTTAAGGTATTTTTGGCACAACGACAGAGTGCGGTTTTCTCTTGCTAAAACAGAAAGAGAATCTTGTTTTTTTTTATATATATATATATATATATATATATATATATATATTCACCAAGGAGACCCGAAATACTGAGGCTCAAAAAAGTGGCGGTCCGACCATGGTTTCGGGAAACACCATAAATATAACAAGACAAATTCTTGAATTAACAAGAAAGGTCAGGACACTTCCAGTGAAATTGAAGCTTTTACTATCATACAGATATCCACAGATTATTCCTCCCAACGCGTTTCAGCCGTAGCCCAAGGCTACGGCTGAAACGCATTGGGCTACGGCTGAAACGCATTGGGAGGAATAATCTGTGGATATCTGTATGATAGTAAAAGCTTCAATTTCACTGGAAGTGTCCTGACCTTTCTTGTTACTACAAGAATTTGTCTTGTTTCATATATATATATATATATATATATATATAACACCTACTGGCAGTTGCCAGTATGTAGGTAGAGTTAGGAACATGTTTCCATAGAAAAAGTGTTTTTTTGACTTGCCTACATCTTTGGCACATTTGAAGGATTGTCACACAATATTCCCCAAAAAGTGTGCTGGTGATACTTGTTGCACACAGAACAATTTCGGGATGATCTCTCAAGCAGGGGCCAAGAAAAAGGGGGAAGGTAATAAAACATGCATTTCCAATGTTAATTCCCATAGGAGTTTTGAACACAACTACAGCCCGAACCGCTGGATGGAATTATGCCAAATTTGAGAGAAAAGTAGGCTTCAGTAGGCAGATTATGGCCCTCATTACGACCCTGGCATTCGGTGATAAAGTGGTGGTAATACCGCCAACAGGCTGGTGGTAACTACTGCCAAATTATGACCATGGCGGAAAGATCTCCGAAAGACAGCCAATGTACCACACCGACCGCCAGGGCAAATACAACAGCCACCACAGTGGTAGCCGCCTACAGCCAGGTGGAAGTTAATGTTCCGCCCACTATATTAAGACCCTGCAAACCGCCACCTTTTCTGGGGGGGTACCAATGACATCAAAAGCCTGGCAGAAACACTGCACGGAAGTGAAAGGAATCACCATTGGAGACACAGGAAAGAACCACGCCGCCATGGAACCAGAACTGCTTGTTTTTCTGATGATATTCTACATTCTGCTCCACCACAAACACCAACACCGCCGGTGAAGATGACGATGGTGAGTACAGCTGCCTAGCACACAAGGGGGGGGGGGGAATCAGTGACACACACACGAAACACACACACCCCGTACACACACCCCATACACACAACCAGCTGACCAAGAAAACAATTTACCCCCCTAAATCGGCTGAAAAATGCAAGGACAAAACAATTTCGCCAAAGTGTTTGTAATAAGACCAACACAGTAGAAATAATAAGTTAGGCAATATAACAGATATATACAGAAAAAGGGACACAGCCCAGTCCTCAATTTGCATGGGCCACATGGCCACAGGCCAAAGTCCAAGCCCCACTTGTCACCTGCTTCAACACGGAGAGAACAATGCAGGGGCATCAGTTGGGGGGGCAACCTGCCCTGTGCTTGATCCTGGGGAGTGATGGGCCACAGTCTGTTGAGTGAGTGTCTTGCCCACTGGTTCTGGAGGGGGCAACATGCTTTGTGCTTGATCCTGGGGAGTGATGAGCCACAGTCTGTTGAGTGGGTGTCTTGCCCACTGGTTCTAGAGGGGGCAGCCTGCACAGCAGCCCGTGGAGGCAGGATTACATTGCGTCCGCCGGCGGTGACGCTGCACAGTGATGGTTCTGCTGGTGGGGGGAGGCTCCTGCACATCCCCTGATCCCTTGGATGGCTGCACAGTGGTGGTGCTGCTGGTGGGGGGAGGCTCCTGCACATCCCCTGCACCCTCGGACGGATGCACAGTGGTGGTGGTGCTGGTGGGGGGAGGCTCCTGCACATCCCCTTCACCCTTGGACAATTGCACAACCATGGTTGGTGGTGGGGGCTCTGCCACAGCTGCTGGTCCAGGCTCCTTGGCCTTCCTGCCTGCTGGTGCAGTCTCCTTGGCCTTCCAGCCTGCTGGTGCAGGCTCGTTGGCGTTTCAGGTGGCAGGTGCAGGCTCCTTGGCCTTTTGGGTGGCAGGTGCAGACTCCTTGCCCTTCTTGCCTGCCGGGGTAGGCTCCTTCCCCTTCAGTACATGTGTCCTGGGTCCCTTTCCACCACAAGTGGGTGCGGTTAGGACTGGGCCCGAGGACTGTGGGGGCGGAGGCGCTTGGCTGGGTTTGTGATACCCTGGTCATACATGCTTGATGGGGGGGATGGGTAGGGAAGAGGTCAATGGCGGATAGGAACAGTTTTTTAGGGACATTTGGGCGGGAAGAAGGAATGGGAGTGGAGGATGAGGGAATGGTTGTTGGAGGTGTTTGTCTGCTGGATTTGGGTGCAGGTGCATGGGCTGTATGCTGTTGTGAGGTGGATGGCTGTTGGGTGTATGAGTGCTTGCGTTTATGTACTTTAGGAGGGGGGACAGACACAGTGGGAGAGGACACGGGATGTGTGCATGGATTTTGTGGAGGTGTCTGCCTGTGAGGTGTGTGTCCTGCTTGGTGTGGTGATGAGGCTGGTAGTGGATGATGATGTAGTGCATACAGTTGTGAGTGTGAATGTAACTCAGTGGGAGAAGGAGGAGGAGGATAAGAGGGAGAGAGTGGAAATAGTGGATGTTGTTGTGTCTGCAACTGGATGGTGTTTGTGTGAGTGCCTGTGGGATGAAGTGTGATGCTTTTTTTTGCCTGTGACACTCTTGGGCGTTGTCTTGTGTGCATGCTCGTCTGTATGTGTGCCTGGGATATGTCGAGGGTGAGGAGAATGGGACTGGGCAGTGAAAGATGGAGTGGGGAGGGTAGAAACAGGGACAATGGCTGCCATCAGAGAGGAGGCCAGAGCCTGAATCGATCTTTGTTGGGCCGCCAATCCAGTGTGAATGTCCTCCAGGAATGCATTAGATTGTTGCATCTGGGCTGCCAGCCCCTGAATGGCATTCACAATGGTTGACTGCTCTACAGAGATGGAACTCCGGAGGTCAATAGCCTCATCACTCAGGGCAGCAGGGCTCACTGGGGCAGGGCCTGAGGTGCCTGGGGCGATGGAGATGCCCACCCTCCTGGGTGAGTGGGCACAGACAACTCGATGAGGGGCTGCTGAGAGGGGGGTGCTGGTACGGGGGTGGTGGCTGTAGCTGGGGGGGTCACAGAAGTGTCTGCTGCCACCAGGGAGCTTTCATCAGAGGAGGTATCTGTATCTGAAGTGTCCCCTCCAGTCTCCGCCGTGGTGCTTCCCTTGCCCTCCGTCCCACTGGCGCCCTCACCGTCGGTGGACTCTGCCTCCTGGGTCGTGTGGGATGCAGCTCCCTCCATCACCGGTGCCTCTGCTCCTCCACCAGATGATGCTAATGCACATAAGGACAGGATGACAAAACAAGAAAGGGGGGGAAGAGACAAAGGATACACTGGGTCAGTGGCTGAACCAACACCACCGTTGGCGTGCACAGCACACTCACACACAGGGAACAGCCCTACGCACTATGCATTGCACTACCAGAGAAACAGCTTGCCACCAAGGCCCACCAAGTCTGTTTTATTGCCCAAGGCATGGGGAGGGGCACCCACCGCCAAATGCAGCACACCTGGGTCCCACGCAGCCCTGACCAGTAGTAGATGCCTAAGAGCTAGGTAGCAGGATTATCCCTTGAGAACCCTAGCCACCAGGGGACCTACACTGCAATGTCAGTCCTGGCCTAGGGGCACCCACTGACACACATCCACCACCCGGATACCACCCTGCCATGCGTAAGTTGTAATGATGGGTACTGTACTCATCGCCTTGTAGCTGCTGTGATGCCCTCAAGCGACCATCAAACTCTGGATAGGCCACTGCCAGTATGCGGGCCATCAGGGGGGGTCAGGGTTCGACTGGCACCCCTTCTTCATTGGGAGGCCATCCCCAGCTCGGCCTCTGCCGTCTTCCAGGCCCAGCATCTCAGGCCCTCCCTCCGTTTCCGACAGTGGGTGCTCCGCCTGCCATAAACCCCCAGGGTCTGCACCTCCTTGGCGATGGCACACCATATACCTTTCTTTTGATGGGCGCTGACCTGCAGAGGCAATACACACAGGAAAATACCATTAGACAAACAGTCCTGCCTGTTACACATTTGGCCCACCATACCCGTTCCCATCGCCATTGCCACACACATTGCCCAGCACACAACCTGAACGCTGCCAAGAGGACATCCACCCACCCCCCTTACACGAGGCCTTCACACACACAACTCCATGCATTCATGCCACATGCATCATGCCCACAGCGTACTCACCTGTTGGTCTGGAGGCCCATACAGCAGTCTGTACTGGGGTAGGACCCCATCCACCAGTCTCTCCAACTCATCCGACGTGAAGGCTGGGCCCTTTCCCCGGTCACACAGGCCATGGTAGGTTTCAGACACAGGTCACAGCAGCACATGCAGTGTAGGTCCTCTCCTATGGAAGGTCAGGTAGCAAGTGAGGAATCAGATAGAAAATGGCAGTCACGTCCAAGGCGGTGCACACCGTCACCGCAGGTGTAGATCACCATTGGCAACTGTACCCCATAGGGTCCAATGTTAACCAATGAGGAGTCGCACAGTGGTTCCCAACCGCCTCCCACAATGGCGCACAACGCCAGCGGAATTACCTCACTTCCATCTGTCCCTCCACACAGGATAGGTGGATGCCATTACGGAGGGGGGGGGTGGCAGGCGCTGGAATAATGCTGCTTCACAAGAGATATTAGCACATACTGGGCAAATCACACTGACCCATTACATGTTTACAGGATGCAAACTACTGTTGTAGCTCCATTGTTCAGTTTGTGACCAGCTCCTCACTTTTTTGTCCCCTAGATTCCTACTGCTGCAAATGAATAGGAGATGGAGACATACCCCTGTGTGCAGACCCCTGGTGGACTTGGCAACACTGGAGTACAGGCACATTATCCTCACCTATAGACTTGACAGGGCCACAATCACAGAGCTGTGTGCTCAGTTGGAGCCTGACTTGATATCTGCTGTACGCCACCCCACTGGGATCCCCACTCTTGTGCAAGTGGTATCAGTACTCCATTTTCTGGCAACTGGTTCTTTCCAAGTGACAGTGGGCTTGGCAGCATGAATTTCACAGCCAATGTTCTCAAACGTGCTGACAAGAGTGTTGTCTGCCCTGATAAAACACATGTGCAGCTACATTGTTTTCCCCCAGGTTGAGGATTGGGCCACTGTAAAGGCCGAGTTTGTGTGCTTGGCGGGCCAGTACATCTCTCACGTCAATGCGAAGTATCCTGGGTTGGTGAATGATGCCTTTGTCCTGAGGAACATCAGCATCCCAAATGTGATGGACCAACTACAGAGGCACAGGATGTGGCTAATTGGTGAGCCCTGGTTCCCACCCAGTAGATGTTGGTGTATGAGTATTGTGTGGGCCATATAGGAGTGTGTGGCTAAATGTTGGTGACTCTGGTTACCCAAACCTATCATGGCTGCTGACCCCTGTGAGGAATGCCAGGACAAGGGCAGACAATCGTTATAATGAGGCACATGGGTGAACCAGAAGGATCATTGAAAAGACCTTTGGCCTCCTGAAGGCCAGGTTCCAGTGCCTCCATCTAACAGGTGGTTCCCTGTACTACTCACCCAAGAAGGTCTGCCAGATAGTGGTGGCATGCTGCATGTTGCATAACCTAGCCCTCAGACGCCATGCCCCATTCCTGCAGAAGAAGGAAGCTGGAGATGCCTGTGTGCCAGCAGTAGACACTGTGGACAGTGAGGATGAGGAGGCAGAGGATGAGGGTGAGGACAACAGAACATCTGTGATCCGGCAATACTTCCAATGACATACAGATAGGACAGTATAACTTCACATTTCAATGACGTTGATTGTAATTTGTGTGGCAATGGCATGCTGATATTTCCCACTTCGATGCCCACTTACTGTTGCCTCTGGCAATTCATTTTGCAGATGTTGGTGACCTGACATATACTCCTGGTGTGATCAGATCACTACAGCCAGCTACAGGTCATTAATCTATATTCATTCTCTGTATAGTTGATTTGCAATGTTTGTACCTACTTCAATGAATACACATTTGTTATACATGACATACTTCAAATGTTTTTTTTTCAAAGGGTGTTTATTGAAGTGCTAATATATATAGGGGCAAGTGCAATGGGATGGGGTAATGATGGAGGAAAGTCCAGGGTTTTGTTCCAGTCTGTTTGTAGCACAGGTGCTTTGTCCAAGGGGACAGTGGAAGGGGAGCAATGGCAATTCAAGGTGGACAGGATGACTGAGTGGGACACAAGGGTGACAATCAGGAGAGTCTACTTTCCTGGCGGGGGGGTCTAGCAAGTGTCTCTGGCTCCTGTCTGGATCGCAGGGAACGTTTGCAGATGGTTCCCCTTCTTCAGGGAGAGGGGTGCTGGTGGCCTGTGAGTCCTGTGGTGGGGCCTCCTGGCCACTAGCAGCGTCGGAGGTGGAAGGGTGTTCAGATGTCTGGCTAGTGGCAGGGGCCAGCTGGTGTGAGACTGCCTCATAATGTTGACCATGTCTGCCAGCACCCCTGCTATGAAGATCAGAGTGTTGTTGATGGCCTGCAAGTCCTCCCTGCTCCCCTAGTATTGTTCCTCCTGCAGCCGCCTGTTCTCCTGCACATTGTCCAGCATCTGGCCCTTCGTGTCCAGGGAATGTTGATAGGCTCCCAGAATCTCAGCGAGTGCCTCTTGGAGTGTCAGTTCCCTGGGCCTGTCCTCCCCCTGGCGCACAGCAGTCCTCCCAGTGTCCCTGTTGGCCTGTGCCTCTGTCCCCTGAACCGTGTGCCCACTACCACTGACCCCAGGTCCCTGATTGTCTTGGGGCGAGGTGTGGCCAGGGGTCCCTGTAGGGGTGGACACACTGCTGATTGACGTGTCCTGGGGACAGAGGTATGGGTACGCTGGGTGGGTGCTGTGGTGGTGTTTCCTGACAGGGGAGACTCTGTGGTGGTGTGTGACTGGGCTTGGGGAACCGGCTGTCCAGTGGTTCCTGATGAGCCAGGTAGGTCATCCAGATCCTGAAGACTAGAGTTGCTGTCATCACTGTGGGCCTCTTCAGTTGGGCTACTGGATAGTGCTGGCACCTCCTCTCCGCTGACATTGGCTGGGGTACCTGTGGGGATGTAAATGATGGGTTATGGTTAATGTGTATAACATATTGTACATCCGTGGCTTCCCCTCTAAGGTTGGATTTGCTCTGCCAGCTTTCACTTGTGTGTGTTAGTGTATGGTGGGATAGTTAATTCTCCATGGTGGTCACGCTTTTGTGATGAGTGCCCATACAGGGCTGTGAGGGGTGTCCATGCATTGGTACAGCATGCAGTACTTGGCATTGGGATGAGTGGGTTGTGATGGTGGGGTGTGTGGGATGTAGTGCAATAATGGGGGTGAGGGTATGGGATGGCATGCTGGTAGAGGGGTGATAATAGTAGAGAGTTGACTTACCAGAGTCCAGACTCCTCTGACTCTGGACAGGCCCTCAGGATGCAGTATTGCCAAAACTTGCTCCTCCCATACTGTGAGTTGAGGGGGTGGAGGTGGGGGTCCACCACCAGTCCTCTGGATAGAGAGCTGGTGTCTTGTTGCTATTGAAAGTACCTTCCCCCGTAGGTCGTTCTACCTCTTCCTGATGTCACCCCTAGTTCTTGGGTTCTGTCCCACGGCGTTGACCCTGTCCACGATTCTCCGCCAGAGCTCCATCTTCCTGGCTATTGATGTCTGCTGCACCTGTGCTCTAAATAGCTGTGGCCCTACCTGACCATTTCCTCCACCATGACCCTTATTTCCTCCTCTGTGAGACAGGGGTGTCTTTGTGGTGCCATGGTTGTTGTGTGATGTGTGTTGGTGAGGGTGTGTTGGGTAAGGTGTTGGGGTGTGTGATGTGGAGTGCGTGAGTAGTGTATAGGTGTGAATAGTGTGTCGCTCTAGTTGTGTCAGTGTTCTTGGTGTCTCTCTGGTGGCAATGGTTTGTAATCGTTGAGGGTTGTGGGTAATGTGGGTGTGGTGTGTGTATGGGTGTCAGTTGTGTGTTGTTTGAATTGTCCAATGTGGTGTTTTTTTGTATGTTGGTGTCAATAGTGAGCACAGTGGTATGTACCACTGTTGAATGTCCGCTGTGGTGATTCGTGGGTTATAATGTGGTGGCCGTTATTCTGTTGGTGTAACGGTGTGGGTTTTGATTCCGCCCGTTTATCACTGACCTTTGAGCTGGCGGATTTGTGTATGTGGCTGAATACTGACGGATTGGTGTGTTTGTGTCATAATATGGTGAACGGATATCCGCGGCCGCGGCGATAAGTTGGTGGCCATCAGCGTGGCAGTAAGTGGGATTTACCGCTAATGTCATAATGCGGGCCTATGTTTTTGGATATTTGGTGTAAATCCGTTTAGTAGTTTTAGAGAAATTAAAGGGGAAATAAATTTCCATATCTGAGGTCAAAAATTCATTGTATGTTTTTTGCGGCTATTACATTGAATTTGCAAATGAGCACGCAAACAGAAATGCTGTGATTGGCTGGCTGCAATCTGAGCCGGAAAGTTGTGACTGCCATCTTAGGTAATGGGACATGGTCATGAGGCTGAAAATTTAAATGTAAAGTGGCATAAGAGGTCAGGGTGGTGGTAACCTATAACTGTGATATAGGGGTCTGTGAGGGTGAAATTATGTCCTTAAAAATATTTTTCTTCATGCCCCGAGATATTCGCGAATATGTTGTGATGCTCATCGCGCCCCCCCCTTTCCGTGTAACATCACAACGAATTTGCGAATATCGGCAAAAATAAATAAATACATTCACAGGTTCCTTCATGAACTAATTCATTCACTCATTGAAGCACTCTGACACTCATGCACCCACTCACGAACCCACTCTGACCCTCACACACCTACTCACAGACCCACTCATGCACCCACTCACAGACCCTCTCAGAGACTGACACACCCACTCATAGACCCATTAAGACACTGACACAGCCACTCACTCAAACACTCACGCAACCACTCAAATCATCATGCACCAACTCACAGACCCACTCAGACACTCATGCACACACTCAAAGACCCATTCAGACACTCATATTCCCACTCAGGGACCCATTCAGACATTGATGCACCCACTACAGACCAACTCAGACACCGACGCGCCCACTCACAGACCCACTCACAGAATCACTAAGACCTTCACACACCCACTCCCACACCCAGAGAGACCCTCTCACATCTATTCTCATATCCAGAGAGACATACACTTTGGCAGTGTGTGGTGGGGGTTGGGAGGTTCACTGCAGAGCCTGGCGGCAGGCCAGGACCTGCGACCAACCCTCGCCACGCACAGCTGATGGCCATGTACAGTGCAGGGTTGGTTGGTTATGGAGGGTTGACAGCAGGGCCTGGCCAACCCCCACCGCACTCAGCCTGGCGTTAGTTGGATTAACGTATAGCAATGAAAATTACTTAAAATTCACAGAAAAAAAACAAAAGATTACAGGGACGATATATTTACAAAATATAATTTAAAAAACATGGAATTTTCCTTAAATAACCAAAGGTTACAGTTAGGGTCTGGATATACTCGTCCAAAACCATAGAAATTCAGCAGTTATAGTTACTTATTTCAAGTAACTATAACTTGGGCCCTAAGGTAACTATAACTCGCACCCTTGCCATGCACAATTTTCTTATCAATAACTTTATTGCAAATCTTGCAGTGACCATATCAAAGATGCCTTAGAAGATGTCATCAATGATATAATATGTGAAGTAATTAGCTGTGTATGGTGAAGGCACGAGTTATAATTACCTTAGGGCGCGAGTTATAGTTACTTGAAATAACTCTAACTATAACTGCTGAATTTCTATGGTTTTGTATGCATAAATTCAGAACCTACCTATAACAACCCTGTAACCATTGTTTTTGTCAGGGAATTTATATGTTTTTGTAACGTAAAGAAATGTTATTTGCTAAACGTTATCACAACCACCACTGCGCACGGCCTTTAGACGTGTGCAGCAGTGATTGGCCGCAGGTCATGGCCTGCAGCCAGGCCCTGCAGCCAAGCCCTTATAACCACCCAACCCTGGGCTGCGCACAGCCTTTGGCCATCTCTGTCAGTGGATCTGTAAGTGGGTGTGTGAGTGTCTGAGTGGGTCTGAAAGTGGGTGTGTGAGTCTATGAGTGGGCCTGAGTGTGTGCATGAGCCTCTGACTGCATGTATGAGTGAATTAATGAGTGTATGAATGAGTCTGTGATTTTTTTTGCATATCCTCCAATATCCTTGAATGTTCTTCAATATTCAAGAATATCACGCACAATGAAGAGAAATCATTTTAAACCCATAATTTGACCCTAAATCACCCCTATATCATACCACTGGGGTCAGGGTACCTCCAACCTGACCCCTTACAACTTATAATTTCCATTTTCAGCCCCGGGGACCCTCTCCGATAACAAACTTGTGGCCGCACCTTTCTAGTCAGGTTGAGGCCAGCCAGTTACAGTGCTTCCATTCACGCACACATTCTTGAAAAAATGTGAATATTTGCAATTTTATTTGCGGCCAGAGATAGACAAATTTATTTTCCCTTTAATAACTCCAAACCTACTGGAGAGGTTTACACCAAATAGGCGAAAGGATAATCTGCATACTGGATGCTAGCTTTCTACCAAGTTTGGTGTAATTCAGTCCAGCGATTTGGGCTGTAGTCGTGTTTAATGGTCCTATGGGAATTAACATGGGAAACGCAACTTTTTGACCCCCCCTTTTTCTTGGCCCCCATTTGACGGATCACCCCAAAACTTTTTATACACAACAAGAATCACCAGCACACTTTTTTGGAAAATTTTGTAAGATTCGTCAAACGGTGCCAAACACATAGGCAAGTCAAAAAACACTTTTTCTATGGAAACATGGCCCTAACTATAACTACCTACCTATACACACATATATTATAGAGTGAAAGAGAGAGAGAGAGAGAGAGAGAGAGAGAGAGAGAGAGAGATTTTACCTATTGGTGGTCACCAGTAGGTAATTATAGTTAGGACCTAGTTTCTACAGGAAAAGCATTTTTTTTTTCTTTGGCATCATTTGACGAATCTTAATGCAATTTTCCCCCCCAAAAAGTGTCTTGTTGGGTCTTGTTGTGCATGGAAAGTTTCGGGCTGATCCGTCAGTGAAAAAAAGTATGTTTCCCATGTTAATTCCCATAGCAATTTTAGACAAGCCTGTAGCCCAAACTCTTGAACAGAATTACACCAAATATGGCAGGTAGGTATCTCTTGGTTCAGAAAGCATGCTTTTTGTTATATGGTGTAAATCCGTGTAGATGTTCTCGATGTATTACAGGAAATCCATATTTGTATATCTGAGTGAAGTTTAAGCACACATCTCATGGTGAGATCGGACTGGCTGTCAGCACTTCAACCAGAAAGTGATGGCAGCCATCTTGGGACCAAAATACATGGTAGCACCCCATATAAATGTGTTGTAGTTAATGGCAGGTTTTGAGGGTCACAGAAATGAGAGTGTATATAAGCTAATAACATATTTTTAGTTACAATATAAATAATTTGCTTCTAAGGTGATTTTACCCTGTAAAAAAGCCTTCTGCTGGGATTTCATGAATCATGTTTGAGAGAAAACAGTTTTCTCACGATTTTCCGATAGAGGTTAGGGAAGGTGCTCCAGAAGCTAAAATTAGAGCATATTTTCTGTAAATTAACACTATCTTTCTCAGACATATGGGAATGAAGTCTGACATTCTAGGTAAAATATGTACTTCCAACAGGGGGTCAGCTGAATCCCTTGTTTTCTGATAAAGCCTTCCAGAGTGTTCTTAAGAACAATTAGAGTGCTAACAGTCTTACCTATGGCAAAAGTGTGGCACACATGAAGCCATGTTGATTGAATAAAACTGGTAAAACTTAAAGCATTTAGGGGCATATTTATGAGCCCCTTGTAGGAGGCTGGACTGGCTTGTAGTGAGTACCAAGGGGTACTTGCACCTTGCACCAGGCCCAGTTATCCCTTATTAGTGTATAGGGTGTCTAGCAGCTTAGGCTGATAGATAATGGTAGCTTAGCAGAGCAGCTTAGGCTGAACTAGGAGACGTGTGAAGCTACTACAGTACCACTTAGTGTCATATGTACAATATCATAAGAAAACACAATACACAGTTATACTAAAAATAAAGGTACTTTATTTTTATGACAATATGCCAAAGTATCTTAGAGTGTACCCTCAGTGAGAGGATAGGAAATATTCACAAGATATATATACACAATAGCAAAAAATATGCAGTATAGTCTTAGAAAACAGTGCAAACAATGTATAGTTACAATAGGATGCAATGGGGAAATATAGGGATAGGGGCAACACAAACCATATACTCCAAAAGTGGAATGCGAACCACGAATGGACCCCAAACCTATGTGACCTTGTAGAGGGTCGCTGGGACTATTAGAAAATAGTGAGAGTTAGAAAAATAACCCTCCCCAAGACCCTGAAAAGTGAGTGCAAAGTGCACTAAAGTTCCCCTAAGGACAAAATAGTCGTGTTAGAGGAATAATGCAGGAAAGACACAAACCAGCAATGCAACAACTGTGGATTTCCAATCTAGGGTACCTGTGGAACAAGGGGACCAAGTCCAAAAGTCACAAGCAAGTCGGAGATGGGCAGATGCCCAGGAAATGCCAGCTGCGGGTGCAAAGAAGCTTCGACTGGACAGAAGAAGCTGAGGTTTCTGCAGGAACGAAAAGGGCTAGAGACTTCCCCTTTGGTGGACGGATCCCTCTCGCCTTGGAGAGTTGTGCAAAAGTGTTTTCCCGCCGAAAGAACGCCAACAAGCCTTGCTAGTCGCAAATCGTGCGTTTGGCGTTTTTGGACGCTGCTGGGGCCCAGGAGGGACCAGGAGGTCGCAAATTGGACCTGTAGAGAGAGGGGACGTCGAGCAAGACAAAGAGCCCTCACTGAAGCAGGTAGCACCCGGAGAAGTGCCAGAAACAGGCACTACGAGGATGCGTGAAACGGTGCTCGCCGAAGTTGCACAAAGGAGTCCCACGTCGCCGGAGACCAACTTAGAAAGTCGTGCAATGCAGGTTAGAGTGCCGTGGACCCAGGCTTGGCTGTGCACAAAGGATTTCCGCCGGAAGTGCACAGGGGCCGGAGTAGCTTGCAAAGTCGCGGTTCCCAGCAATGCAGCCCAGCGAGATGAGGCAAGGACTTACCTCCACCAAACTTGGACTGAAGAGTCACTGGACTGTGGGGGTCACTTGGACAGAGTTGCTGGATTCGAGGGACCTCGCTCGTCGTGCTGAGAGGAGACCCAAGGGACCGGTAATGCAGCTTTTTGGTGCCTGCGGTTGCAGGGGGAAGATTCCGTCGACCCACGGGAGATTTCTTCGGAGCTTCTGGTGCAGAGAGGAGGCAGGCTACCCCCACAGCATGCACAAGCAGGAAAACAGTTGAGAAGGCGGCAGGATCAGCGTTACAGAGTTGCAGTAGTCGTCTTTGCTACTATGTTGCAGGTTTGCAGGCTTCCGTCGCGGTCAGCAGTCGTTTCCTTATCAGAAGGTGAAGAGAGAGATGCAGAGGAACTCGGATGAGCTCTTGCATTCGTTATCTAAAGTTTCCCCAGAGACAGAGACCCTAAATAGCCAGAAAAGAGGGTTTGGCTACCTAGGAGAGAGGATAGGCTACTAACACCTGAAGGAGCCTATCAGCAGGAGTCTCTGACGCACCTGGTGGCACTGGCCACTCAGAGCAGTCCAGTGTGCCAGCAGCACCTCTGTTTCCAAGATGGCAGAGGTCTGGAGCACACTGGAGGAGCTCTGGACACCTCCCAGGGGAGGTGCAGGTCAGGGGAGTGGTCACTCCCCTTTCCTTTGTCCAGTTTCGCGCCAGAGCAGGGGCTAAGGGGTCCCTGAACCGGTGTAGACTGGCTTATGCAGAATTGGGCACCTCTGTGCCCAACAAAGCATTTCCAGAGGCTGGGGGAGGCTACTCCTCCCCTGCCTTCACACCATTTTCCAAAGGGAGAGGGTGTCACACCCTCTCTCAGAGGAAGTTCTTTGTTCTGCCATCCTGGGCCAGGCCTGGCTGGACCCCAGGAGGGCAGCTGCCTGTCTGAGGGGTTGGCAGCAGCAGCAGCTGCAGTGAAACCCCAGGAAGGGCAGTTTGGCAGTACCAGGGTCTGTGCTACAGACCACTGGGATCATGGGATTGTGCCAACTATGCCAGGATGGCATAGAGGGGGCAATTCCATGATCATAGACATGTTACATGGCCATATTCGGAGTTACCATTGTGAAGCTACATATAGGTAGTGACCTATATGTAGTGCACGCGTGTAATGGTGTCCCCGCACTTACAAAGTTCAGGGAATTGGCTCTGAACAATGTGGGGGCACCTTGGCTAGTGCCAGGGTGCCCTCACACTAAGTAACTTTGCACCCAACCTTTACCAGGTAAAGGTTAGACATATAGGTGACTTATAAGTTACTTAAGTGCAGTGTAAAATGGCTGTGAAATAACGTGGACGTTATTTCACTCCGGCTGCAGTGGCAGGCCTGTGTAAGAATTGTCAGAGCTCCCTATGGGTGGCAAAAGAAATGCTGCAGCCCATAGGGATCTCCTGGAACCCCAATACCCTGGGTACCTCAGTACCATATACTAGGGAATTATAAGGGTGTTCCAGTAAGCCAATGTAAATTGGTAAAAATGGTCACTAGCCTGTTAGTGACAATTTGAAATAAATGAGAGAGCATAACCACTGAGGTTCTGGTTAGCAGAGCCTCAGTGAGACAGTTAGGCACCACACAGGGAACATATACATGCACACCTATGAGCACTGGGGCCCTGTGTGATAGGGTCCCAGTGACACATACATATAGGCCACAAACCTATGAGCACTGGGGTCCTGACCAGCAGGATCCCAGTGACACATAACAAACATACTGAAAACATAGGCCCTCATTCTGACCCTGGCGGTTCCCTACCGCCAGGGCCAACGGGGGCGGGAGCACCGCCGACAGGCCGGCGGTGCTCCCTTGGTCATTCTGACCGCGGCGCTTTGGCCGCGGTCAGAATGGGAAAACCGGCGGTCTCCCGCCGGTTTTCCCCTGACCCTTAGAATCCTCCAAGGCGGCGCAGCTCGCTGCGCCGCCGAGGGGATTCTGACCCCCCCTACCGCCATCCTGTTCATGGCGGGAAAGCCGCCATGAACAGGATGGCGGTAGGGGGGGTCGCGGGGCCCCTGGGGGCCCCTGCCGTGCCCATGCCCATGGCATGGGCACGGCAGGGGCCCCCTAACAGGGCCCAACTAGGCTTTTCAGTGTCTGCGATGCAGACACTGAAAAGCGCGACGGGTGCTGCTGCACCCGTCGCACGCCTTCCACTCCGCCGGCTCGATTCCGAGCCGGCTTCCTTGTGGAAGGCGCTTTCCCGCTGGGCCGGCGGGCGATCTGAATCAGATCGCCCGCCGGCCCAGCGGGAATGTCAGAATACCCCTCGCGGTCAATTGACCGCGGGGCGGTATTCAGGCGGATTCCGACGGGCGGGCGGCAACCGCCGCCCGCCTAGGTCGGAATGACCACCATAGTGTTTTCACTATGAGCACTGAGGCCTGGCTATCAGGATCCCAGTGAGACAGTGAAAACAGTGACAAATACCCTGACATACACTCACAAACAGGCCAAAAGTGGGGGTAACAAGGCTAGAAAGAGGCTACCTTCTCACACAACCCCCCCCCCCAAACGAAGGACAATAAGGCTAACCTTGGCCAGTTGAGACTTTATTGTCTAAGTGGTGATAAGTAGAGAGTAGCTCTGCAATAGACTGGTTACTCCCTTTATCATCCACTATATGGTTACTTCCCTGTGGGGATGTAAACCACCCTGTTTGAAGTTTTTTAGCTAAGCAACAATGTGAAGATGTATTTTTAGAGTTTCTATCAGTAAGTTTTAGTTTAGAGCAGTGGGAATTGTCCACTGAACCTATTTGTAGTGATGGAAATGCCAGACAGGGATGCTGTCTCAGAAAAGCCATAGCTGGGCAAAAACTTTGTCCATGTGGCTGGAAGAGAGAACAGGGATGCTGTTTCTCTTGGGTTGGAGCAGGGCAGGGATGCTGTCCTATGAGCTCCACACTAGGGCAGGGATGCTGTCCTAAGTGTTGTGAGGCAGTGCAGGGTTTCTGCACTAAAGTTTCTCTGGTAGGGTTGGAGGGATGCTCCATGTTAACTAAAATGGTGCTCTTTTTCTCACCAATGTTAGTTATCCCACAGAGAGGTACTTCCACCTCAGGGAGTCCAGCTTTGCCAGCTGATGATTCCCTTGGAACAGGTACCACCCCAGGAGAGGTTTCTCCCACCACAGGAATGGTATCCTGAATGGTAGGGTGGTTAGGGGATACTGTGATACCCTTTTTACCTGTTGAAGGAGAGGGATCCTGAGTTTTCAGGCCTTCTCTCCTTTGCTTTTTCATTTCACTTGAAATGAGAGGGAACAATTCCTCAGGGATGCCCAGCATGGCTGCATGGGCATAAAACTCTACATCAGCCCAACCTGAGGCCTCTAGGTCATTACCTAAGAGACAGTCTACAGGTAAGCTAGGTGATACCACCACCTGCTTAGGGCCAGTAACTCCACCCCAACTAAACTGAATTGTAGCTAAGGGAAGAAACTTAGTGGAGTTATGGACATCAATAATCTTATACTGTTGTCCAATGATGTGTTGTTCAGGAGCCACAAGGTTTTCAGTCACCAAAGTGAAACTGGCACCTGTGTCCCTGTAGGCCAAGGCCTCAACACCATTTATTGAAACTGTCTGCCTGTACTTATCCATTGTAAGGGGACAAGCAGCCAGTGTGGCAAGGCCAATGCCACTAGGTGTGACAGAAACTGTCTTGGGACTGATTACTTCAGTTTCCACTATGGACCCATAAGTGAACCCAACTACACCCTTTGCTTGACTGTTGCCAGCAGTCCCACCACTAGTACCACTACTGCTAGGGGCACTAGAGCTTGATGTATTAGTGGTGGTAGGCTCAGGGGGTTTACCTGGACAGGACTTATCCCCTGGCCTATGGCCTCTGTTTTTACACACAAAGCACCAAGGCTTTTTAATGTGTGCAGGTTGAGAAGAAGAGGAAGAATTATTTTTATCCCCACCCTCTGAAGAGTGTTTAAGATTTGAAGTGGGATCTTTGGTTTTACCCTTGTCCCCATGCTTATCTTGAGATTTTTCACCATCTTTCTTCTTATTGCCATCTTTGTCACCCCCTGTATGAACTTTTCTGTTCACCCTTGTTCTGTCCCATTTGTCTGCCTTCTTTCCCAATTCTTGGGGAGAGGTCAGATCAGAGTCTACCAGGTACTGGTGCAACAAATCAGACACACAATTATTAAGTATATGCTCTCTCAGGATTGTGTTATACAGGCTTTCATAATCAGTAACTTTACTGCCATGTAACCACCCCTCCAAGGCCTTCACTGAATGGTCAATGAAATCAACCCAGTCTTGTGAAGACTCCTTTTTGGTCTCTCTGAACTTTATCCTGTACTGTTCAGTGGTTAAGCCATAACCATCCAGGAGTGCATTCTTAAGAACTGTAAAATTATTAGCATAATTTTCTTTCACAGTAAGGAGCCTATCCCTACCTTTTCCACTAAATGATAGCCATAGGATAGCAGCCCACTGCCTTTGAGGGACATCCTGTACAACAGAGGCCCTCTCAAGTGCAGCAAACCACTTGTTAATGTCATCCCCCTCCTTATAAGGGGGAACTATCTTGTGCAGATTCCTGGAATCATGCTCTTTTGCAGGATGACTATGGGGAATACTGCTGCTGCCACCATGGGTTTCTAAACCCAACTTCTGTCTTTCCTTCTCTAGTTCAAAAGACTGTCTATCCAAATCCAGCTGTTGCTTTTTAAGCTTCAGTCTGGTTTGTTCCACCCTCAACTTATTGAGTTCCCTCTCTAACATTCTGTCATCAGGGTTGGTGGGAGGGACATTTCTAGAAACAGAGCTATGATGGGAATGAACAGAAGGAGACCTGTCCCTTACAGAAGCCACCCTAACAGCTTGGTTTACAGAAACATTACTACCAGTATGGTGAGAATAAATGCTTTTGCTATGATGTGAGACAACACTATTTATTTGGTGTGGCTCATCATCATTACCATCTATGCTAGATTGTCTAGTAATGGGCAGGCTAGGAAGTTTCTTTCCTGAATCTTTTCCTGGGGGAGTCCCTGAATCAGATTGGGAACTATTAGGTACTTTTTCAACAGATGGGGCACCTATGGCCTTATCCTGTTCTCTAAGCATGTTAAGTAACAATTCCAAGGAAGGATTTTTCCCTACACTCAAACCTCTCTCTATACAGAGACTCCTTGCTCTTTTCCAGCTAAGGTTGTCATATGCAAGTTTGGACAGATCAACACTTTGGCCTGTGCCAGACATTTTTTTAGAGAGAGTTAAAGTGATAGAAAAAGAGAAAAAAGTTTTCAGAACTTTTTGGAAAGACAGAAAAAAAACTTTTTAAACTTTTAAGAACTTTTTGAAAGTTTAGGAGTACTTTTCAGCACTTAGAAAAGAGTGAAAAGAGGAAATGCAAAACTTTTTGGCTATGTGTATATACACTGACCTTGTTTTGTATATTTTTCTCTTATGAAAAGTACAATGACAAGAGTGGTAAGTAGTCTCAAGCACTTATCCCACCACTGCACAACCAATGTAGGAGGCTGGACTGGCTTGTAGTGAGTACCAAGGGGTACTTGCACCTTGCACCAGGCCCAGTTATCCCTGATTAGTGTATAGGGTGTCTAGCAGCTTAGGCTGATAGATAATGGTAGCTTAGCAGAGCAGCTTAGGCTGAACTAGGAGACGTGTGAAGCTACTACAGTACCACTTAGTGTCATATGTACAATATCATAAGAAAACACAATACACAGTTATACTAAAAATAAAGGTACTTTATTTTTATGACAATATGCCAAAGTATCTTAGAGTGTACCCTCAGTGAGAGGATAGGTAATATACACAAGATATATATACACAATAGCAAAAAATATGCAGTATAGTCTTAGAAAACAGTGCAAACAATGTATAGTTACAATAGGATGCAATGGGGAAATATAGGGATAGGGGCAACACAAACCATATACTCCAAAAGTGGAATGCGAACCACGAATGGACCCCAAACCTATGTGACCTTGTAGAGGGTCGCTGGGACTATTAGAAAATAGTGAGAGTTAGAAAAATAACCCTCCCCAAGACCCTGAAAAGTGAGTGCAAAGTGCACTAAAGTTCCCCTAAGGACAAAATAGTCGTGTTAGAGGAATAATGCAGGAAAGACACAAACCAGCAATGCAACAACTGTGGATTTCCAATCTAGGGTACCTGTGGAACAAGGGGACCAAGTCCAAAAGTCACAAGCAAGTCGGAGATGGGCAGATGCCCAGGAAATGCCAGCTGCGGGTGCAAAGAAGCTTCGACTGGACAGAAGAAGCTGAGGTTTCTGCAGGAACGAAAAGGGCTAGAGACTTCCCCTTTGGTGGACGGATCTCTCTCGCCTTGGAGAGTTGTGCAAAAGTGTTTTCCCGCCGAAAGAACGCCAACAAGCCTTGCTAGTCGCAAATCGTGCGTTTGGCGTTTTTGGACGCTGCTGGGGCCCAGGAGGGACCAGGAGGTCGCAAATTGGACCTGTAGAGAGAGGGGACGTCGAGCAAGACAAAGAGCCCTCACTGAAGCAGATAGCACCCGGAGAAGTGCCAGAAACAGGCACTACGAGGATGCGTGAAACGGTGCTCGCCGAAGTTGCACAAAGGAGTCCCACGTCGCCGGAGACCAACTTAGAAAGTCGTGCAATGCAGGTTAGAGTGCCGTGGACCCAGGCTTGGCTGTGCACAAAGGATTTCTGCCGGAAGTGCACAGGGGCCGGAGTAGCTTGCAAAGTCGCGGTTCCCAGCAATGCAGCCCAGCGAGGTGAGGCAAGGACTTACCTCCACCAAACTTGGACTGAAGAGTCACTGGACTGTGGGGGTCACTTGGACAGAGTCGCTGGATTCGAGGGACCTCGCTCGTCGTGCTGAGAGGAGACCCAAGGGACCGGTAATGCAGCTTTTTGGTGCCTGCGGTTGCAGGGGGAAGATTCCGTCGACCCACGGGAGATTTCTTTGGAGATTCTGGTGCAGAGAGGAGGCAGGCTACCCCCACAGCATGCACAAGCAGGAAAACAGTCGAGAAGGCGGCAGGATCAGCGTTACAGAGTTGCAGTAGTCGTCTTTGCTACTATGTTGCAGGTTTGCAGGCTTCCAGCGCGGTCAGCAGTCGTTTCCTTATCAGAAGGTGAACAGAGAGATGCAGAGGAACTCGGATGAGCTCTTGCATTCGTTATCTAAAGTTTCCCCAGAGACAGAGACCCTAAATAGCCAGAAAAGAGGGTTTGGCTACCTAGGAGAGAGGATAGGCTACTAACACCTGAAGGAGCCTATCAGCAGGAGTCTCTGACGTCACCTGGTGGCACTGGCCACTCAGAGCAGTCCAGTGTGCCAGCAGCACCTCTGTTTCCAAGATGGCAGAGGTCTGGAGCACACTGGAGGAGCTCTGGACACCTCCCAGGGGAGGTGCAGGTCAGGGGAGTGGTCACTCCCCTTTCCTTTGTCCAGTTTCGCGCCAGAGCAGGGGCTAAGGGGTCCCTGAACCGGTGTAGACTGGCTTATGCAGAATTGGGCACCTCTGTGCCCAACAAAGCATTTCCAGAGGCTGGGGGAGGCTACTCCTCCCCTGCCTTCACACCATTTTCCAAAGGGAGAGGGTGTCACACCCTCTCTCAGAGGAAGTTCTTTGTTCTGCCATCCTGGGCCAGGCCTGGCTGGACCCCAGGAGGGCAGCTGCCTGTCTGAGGGGTTGGCAGCAGCAGCAGCTGCAGTGAAACCCCAGGAAGGGCAGTTTGGCAGTACCAGGGTCTGTGCTACAGACCACTGGGATCATGGGATTGTGCCAACTATGCCAGGATGGCATAGAGGGGCAATTCCATGATCATAGACATGTTACATGGCCATATTCGGAGTTACCATTGTGAAGCTACATATAGGTAGTGACCTATATGTATGTAGTGCACGCGTGTAATGGTGTCCCCGCACTCACAAAGTTCAGGGAATTGGCTCTGAACAATGTGGGGGCACCTTGGCTAGTGCCAGGGTGCCCTCACACTAAGTAACTTTGCACCCAACCTTTACCAGGTAAAGGTTAGACATATAGGTGACTTATAAGTTACTTAAGTGCAGTGTAAAATGGCTGTGAAATAACGTGGACGTTATTTCACTCCGGCTGCAGTGGCAGGCCTGTGTAAGAATTGTCAGAGCTCTCTATGGGTGGCAAAAGAAATGCTGCAGCCCATAGGGATCTCCTGGAACCCCAATACCCTGGGTACCTCAGTACCATATACTAGGGAATTATAAGGGTGTTCCAGTAAGCCAATGTAAATTGGTAAAAATGGTCACTAGCCTGTTAGTGAACAATTTGAAATAAATGAGAGAGCATAACCACTGAGGTTCTGGTTAGCAGAGCCTCAGTGAGACAGTTAGGCACCACACAGGGAACATATACATGCACACCTATGAGCACTGGGGCCCTGTGTGACAGGGTCCCAGTGACACATACATATAGGCCACAAACCTATGAGCACTGGGGTCCTGACCAGCAGGATCCCAGTGACACATAACAAACATACTGAAAACATAGGGCCTGATTCTAACTTTGGAGGACGGTGTTAAACCGTCCCAAAAGTGGCGGATATACCACCTACCGTATTACGAGTTCCATAGGATATAATGGACTCGTAATACAGTAGGTGGTATATCCGCCACTTTTGGGACGGTTTAACACCGTCCTCCAAAGTTAGAATCAGGCCCATAGTGTTTTCACTATGAGCACTGAGGCCTGGCTATCAGGATCCCAGTGAGACAGTGAAAACAGTGACAAACACCCTGACATACACTCACAAACAGGCCAAAAGTGGGGGTAACAAGGCTAGAAAGAGGCTACCTTCTCACACCCCTGCACCACCTTATGTCACATAAGTGTAATTTTGTTTTACGCTAAAAAGGTGTAAGTTTGGCAAAAACGCCACACCATATTTACAAAGTATGCCCGGCATAATGTATGCAAGGGGTTCCACTGTTAGGAATCCCAGAAAAATGTTGCAGTGGAATCTATGAGATTCCACTCTGCCATTTTTAGCGTCATTTCGTTAAAGTGATGATCCCATTGTTTTCAGTAGGCCTCCTTTCACGTTTCAGGATTAGCATCAACATTTTTTACGCTAATCCTGTAAAGTGCCAAACTACTGTCAACATATTTGATGCTAGTTCCCTAACGTGCGCCATGGTGCACTGTATCATAAATATGGCGCAGACATGGTGGCGTTAGGGGGGGGCACAATGGGGTGCAAGAAAAGTGGTGTATCATGACATGATACTCCACTTTTCATAAATCTGGTCCTTAATTTAGAAAGGAACAAAATGAGGGGTTTTATTTTGTCATAGAAATTATGGTTGGTGTTGTAAAAAGAAAAGTTGGTACACATTCTAAGTGAGTTCTCAAATATATTGCTCTTCTACTTCATTAAAACATTCTGACATGTAGACTGAAATATTAACATTCTGAATTTATGCCAAAAGTGTGGCACATCTGACCACCATCTTGATGGAATTGAATTGGAAAACTGAAAGCATTTTCTACTGAGGATACTGCAGTAAATGAGATTAGGAAGGTTCATAACAAATACATCTCCCAAGCTGGACACCTGAGAAAAAAGAGCTCAAATGTAGCACAAATATCACCCAAATGTAGCCCATGTATAGCCCAGTTACAGAAGTGTGCAAAACACTTAAGGTCTGATTTAGAGTTTGGCAAATGGGTTACTTCATCACAAACGTGACGGATATCTCATCTGCTGTATTAAGATTCCCATTGGATATAATGGGATAGTAATACGGCAGACGGGATGTCTGTCACATTTGTGAGGGAGTAACCCTGTCTGCCAAACTCTAAATCAGGCCCTTAATTTGTTTTGTTTTTTTAAGTTTTTGTGCGCAGACTTGACCAAAAGTATTAGAGTGCTTTACATTAGCATCAGTTAAATTACACAAGGACACATTCTTTTTGGGCTTTAGGTATGGGAAGTTTCAGTGATTTTCCCAGAATCACAAGATGTTGAGCTGACGTGGAAACTCAAACCTGGTTCCCCAGTTTCAAAGTCTGCAGCTCTGGCCATAATGCTACATTCTCTCCCTTAAGTGCAACATACAATCATGTTATCAACTGGATTAAAAAAAAACACAGTAGCAAATCATTTAAAAGTGCTTTGTCGCTATTTGAGAACTCAGAAAATATGTCCGTATTAGTTTTTAGGGCTCTAACCATAATTTCTTTGGGAATAGGACCCGCTCATTTTTATAATTTCTAAAGGAAATGCTTGATTACATCAAGTTGTTGCCAGGAGTGCCACACTTTTTAAAAATAAATATAGAATGTTGGCAACCTAGTTCATTAGAATATTGTGGGGAGGCAGATGTCAGGGGCACGGGCTCAGATAATTGAGGGCAGGGAGGAGGATGCAGATGCAACAAGTTGACCATCGGAGGCGGGAGGGGCAGTGGCAGCACAACAGACTATGGAGGGAGGGGAAAGCGGGCAGGGACAACAAAACAAGAATGTAGGGCATCCAAGAGAGACTGTGGCAGTATAACGGATCATTTAGGACAGAAGAAGGAGGCAGTGGCAGTACAACCATAAATGCCAACAGACCCGATTCAGGCAGGTGACTTCCAATGTTTCTAAGTCCAAAAGAGCTTTATTTTATCTCTCTTGTGCCTAAAAGCTCCTCTTTTCCAATGTAAGTCAATGGGGAGAATCAATTCCCCATGTTTTGTTTCAAAATCTCCCTCTTACCAAGTTCAACATGTTGGCAAATATTGTACATTGGATCACTGAGGGCAGGAGGAATGGGGTAGGGACATGGACCCTGATAACAGAGAGCAGTAGAGAGATGGGCAGGGGCCACAAATTCACCTTATAGGGCAGGCATCAGGGGTTACAGCAGCACAATAAACCACACAGGGCAAGCAGGACAGCAGTGCAGCACAACGGACCATGGAAAGCAATAGGGAGGGGACAGGGCCATGCACGTGGACAACAGGGAGCAGATGGAAATGAGGCAAGGGCAGCAAGCTGACCATACCAGACAGACAAGAGGAGCAGCTGCAGCATAACAGGCAATGAAGGATAGGAGGGAGGGGGTAGGGGCACAACAACAGCCAAGGTAAGGCAAGGGAGAGGGGATAGGGGCCTGGTCATGGAAAATGGAGGACAGAGGGCAAGGGAACAGGGCTGGAGCAGCAAGCTGACCATTGAGAGTAAGGAGGATGGACATTGGAAGCACAACACAACATGGAGGGCAATAGCGAGACTATACTTGCATACACACAGACAACGGAGGGAAGGTAGGCGGGAGTCAGGGGCAGCAAGCTGACCAGACAGGGCAGGTGGGTTGGGCTGTGGCAGCACAGAAGGCAATGCATGGCAAGCGGGAGAGTTAGTGGCATCACAACAGCCATGGTATAGTTACGTTAGGGCATACGTTATAGTTACTTGAAATAACTCTCACTATGACAGCTGAATTTCTATGGTTTTCTGCGTGTCAAATCTGAACCTAACTATAAAGTCCCAGTAACCATTGGTTTTTTTCAGAATTTTATAGATAGATAGATAGATAGATAGATAGATAGATAGATAGATAGATAGATAGATAATTGCATTAATGTTTAGAGACTACTCGGACAATGCAGAAAGATACTTATACTTGTAAGTAATTTACACATGTAGTTTTACTCTTACATAAATTGCTGATCGCATTAATATCTAGAGAGACATTACCTTTCTTACGCACCTGAATACCAATAAAAACAGCATAGTATCTCCTAATTGTGGGTGCTTCACAGATATACTTCATGTTCTGCATGTTGAGAAAGGTTACATCCATGAGCACTACAGAAGTTATAGAAAATTGAGTCTAGATGTACCTCGCTGATTATGTTCCAGTATGAAAACTGTATTGCAAACTGTCATATTCATTTGATGATGCCATCAGTGATATCATCAATTGTCTAATTTGAGATGTCATCAGTGATGTCATCAATGATTCAATTTAACATGTCATGAGTGATGTTATCTGTGAAGTCATAAGTGTAGGGGCTCAAGTTGTAGTTAGTTTTCTGACCTATAACCGGAGAATTTCAGTGTTTCTGTATGGCCATTCTCCCATGAATGGCCAACCTTTAGCAGTCAGCCCTCTGGTGTCAGCTTGCTGCCCCTGCCACCCCGCCAGCTCTCTGTTCACGATCTGCTGGCCCCTATAGGCTCCCTTCTGCCATCTGTGGTCAGCTTACTGATCCTGCCCCTGCACCCCTCCCACCTACCCTCTGTTCTCCTTGCCCTGGCCTCTCTTGCCAACTCCATGTTCTAGGGTATCTGTGTCCCTCCCATTCTCCCCTTCTTGGTCAGTTGTGCTGCCCCTACCCATGGTGGCATGCCCTCCATTAACTGTGTGCTGTGTCTAACCACTTCTCCATGTGAGTTCTCCTGCCCCTTCTCCCTCCCTCCTTCCGTCTAGCCTCCATTTTCCAACGGCATGCCCCAGCCCCTCACGCCTGCCCTCTGTAATCAGCTTGCAGTCCCTGCCATTTTACAGGTTTGACTCCAAAAAGATCGCTTCAGCATACATGCCAACATTTTACAACAGGGAAGTGGGGGATTTTTAAAAAAAATGTGGATATGTATTTTTACAATTGACTTCTATTTCAGAGGCAATTGTAGGTGGGAGACAGGTAAAATAAAGCCATTTTTGGCTTAAAAAATCAGGAGTCTTTCTCATGAATTGGGTCTCTTGGCATGTATGGCTTATGATGTGCTACATTTTTGTCACAAATAGAAATGTTAGTGCTCTAGTTGTTTTTTAGAGCTCTGTAGGAAGCTGCAATAGCACTCTGGGAAATTAACTGACAGACTGCTGCTGGTGTTGAAAGTATGTTTCACTCTGCATTTCATAATTTTTTACTGCCATTGTTGGGAAATACATTAAGAACTCATAGAAAATGTTTCCTAATTTTGAAACTTCTAGAGTATTAAACATAATTTATATGAGAAAGGGATCCCTCCTCGTTTTGGTAATTTCTAAATTAAATGCTTTAAGTTTTACAGCTTTGAATTCATTAAGAAAGCTTGTGGTCCGCCACATTTGTCATAAGTTCAATTGTTAGCACTCTAGTTGTAGATTAGTCACTGTGTGACGTTGCTTTAGAACAGCTGGAAATCAATTGACAGGCTGCTGCGGCTGTTGGAAGTACATGTTTTACTCAGAATGTCAGACGTTTTTCTCTCCTGGCGGAGGAAGATAGTGTGAATTTAGAAAATGTGCTTTCATTTCAGCTTTGGCAGCACCTTTCATAAACCTATGGTTCATCAAACCCCAGTAGAGGATCATCATCTTCCATTCTATTGTGACAAAAATATGTTATCACACTTTATATGTGCTCCTTCTCGTGACCCTCAAAACCTGCCATTTACTATCAGTGCTTTTCAATGGGGATCATGATCCCGAGTCCTTCATACATGCATATAGACCTGATTCTGGCGAGAGACTCCCAATTCTTGCAAGCTAAAATTGGCTTTATTTTAGGTGTCGCCTGCCTGAAATTGCTTTTTTCTTTCAATATATGACAGTGGAAAAAATTAAGTTCCCTGATTTTTCTCCAAAATCTCCCTCTTTCTAGCTTCAAAATGTTGGCATGTATGGTGCTGTAATGGCTGCCACAACATGTTGTCTACGTTGTGGCCCGCTAATCGAGTGTGGGGTCTCTTCGTGCACCTCACACCCCATGTGCCATGCCCTTTGGGGTCATTGTGTACTCACCTTGCCCCTTTATATGTTTCCTTATTCATTTTCAGGACACTGAGACCATGCCCGAGTCCAGTACTGGCTGTCACTGCACATTGCTCAAGTTGTGGCCAGACAACCAGGATTAAGTAGTGATAGCGCGTCCAGTCCTTATAAATTACTTATACTTGGATACGCCGGAGGTCGGGGAACCTTTTGACCGGGTTGAGTTCTCCTCATCCAAGAATAGTCGGAGCCCTCAAATCAATATTCAATAATCATTTATAATCAATAACCAATACTCAATTAGTAATCAAACAACAAATTAGGAATCAATAGTAATCATTAATTTGACACACCATGACCTTTCAGTCATGAATAACCACACCAGTTTATTAAAAGTTAATGAGTTTATTTCCCTATATTAACAAAGCTAACACAATATAAGTAAGTCTCAAAATCAAATGATACACATATACGAACATTACTAGCTGTCCATAGCGACGGAAGAAACGCAATCTACGCAAAATTTGGATTATAACGCACTCAGTTATAGCAATGCAAATCACTAATAAGAGTAACTGAATTTGACTAATTGCATACATTGGTCAGCATAACAAGATTTCAATTCAGCACGGTGCATCAACTGAAAACCTCAACTAACCTCTGATTAGCATTGGCATGTGGGGCTTCATGCAAAAAAAATGAATTTAGTCAACACAAATTTAGAAAACTTCTAGCTTGGACTCTGTCAAAATAAGCAGTTGGTACCTAAGAAGGAAAATACAATACATAATACATTTACCCTTTCATAATTACCAAATACAGTCAGCATTCAAGGTAAGTCTTCGTCCTTCAGGTACTGGTCTGATCAGCATTGGGCAGAATTCAAGGGGCAAAGTTTAAGTCAAGTTTTCCCTGCAGCAGCAAGGGATACGGGGGCAATAGTTATGGAATGGGCAAGGCAAAGTGAAGTTTAAGTTAAAGTATCTAGGATGAGAATTCTTTAAAGTCTCTCTCTCTCTGGGATAGAGAAAAAGCATCAAAGGGTCATCAAAATGGTTTCTTGAGTCTGGCTTCAAAATGGCATCAAAGAAAATGGCTGACTTCTCTTTGTCCGGTGGGTTTAAGTAAGAAACGTTCCAAATTATTCAGGGTCTTCCATGGGGTGGTTTCTCTTTAACCAATGAATAGTGTACTTTTCTTAATGTTCACCTACGCATAAGGTGTCCTTGGAGTTTTGGAACACAAGTAGCAACAAAGTTGCCAATTAATTCTGCATCAGTGTCTTTATTGTCTGCACATGCAGAAACTGACCTTGCTTCAAAGGGGATGAAACTTGCCTAGCACGAAACCTTGAGATAAGTGTATTAGTCATTCTACTGGAAAAATACAGCTTTTAAAGTTTAACGTCTTTGTTAATACAAGTGAAAACCACGCAGTTAACTTTGAGACCAGGCAACTAGGCCAAAGCCTCTGCTAAATTTAAGCTAAGCATATAACAGTTTTAACAAGAAAATCATAAAATACATCTGTAATTATGACGGATTACTACATTGTTGATTCTTCATGATTAATTAAGCTTGTTTATAATAGTGGCGAACTACTTCGTGGGCACATTTTCCTACATACATTATTTTTCTTTGCTAAAATCACATTGCCTTATACGATTTTGTTACATGATATATGAATGTTTGTTAGTCTTTCTTTTTCTGCTTCATAAATCCCTCCTCTGATGACTAATTATGTCATCACATTAAATCTTCCATCACAAATTTTATTTAATTAAAATTCTGTTTAATAATTTTACATTTCAGCCATTTCCCTCTTCCTTTTTATTCCCTTTGATTTTTCCCTGTATATTTCTACCATTTTCTTTTGTTCCTTCTTCTCAATTCTTCTCTTGTTTCTTGATTTCAGTATTTTAATAGCTTTCCATATTCCCCAAATACCTATTAAGCAAATTAATATTATTAATATCCCTTTCACTATTTTCATTAGTATTCTGTTCCAAATGTTACTGAGCCAATTTCCCATGGAAGCAAATCCTTTTCCAACCTTTTCCCATACTCCTGGTTCTTTCAATTCTTTCAAATCTGCACTATCGTTAATCAAATTTGCAAGCATATTTCTAATTTGTCTACTGTTGTCTGGTATATATGAACAACAGTGACGTGCACTAAGCATTTTGCAAACGCCGCCATTCTTTGCTAAAAGAATGTCTAAAGCAAGCCGATTTTGAAGAGTCATAGGGGGTCATTCTGACCTCGGCGGTAAAAGGCCCTTACTGCCGGTCAGAAGACCGCCATTCTACCGCCGCGGCCGCAGAAACCCACCACAGTAATTCTGACCAACAACTGCCAAGCCGCCAAAAACCCGACATCCACGGAAGGCTGCCTCATCAGCGGGCAGCGATAAACTGGAGATGACCAAACCTCCACCGTCACGCCAACACAAACACGCCCATGCCATTACGACCCACCAATCCACTGAAAGACCGCCGCGGTATTCCATTGGCGGTACACACCGCCGCGGTCAAAATACACACCCAGGCTCCAAAACCCAGCCACATTGGACAATTTGAAATACACACACCTGATACACATACAAACACCACCCCCACACATCCAAGCAACTATAAAACACACACCCACATCACCCACAAACTCCCACTAGTTGGAAATCGGAGAGAAGGCGAGCGAGAGAGAGAGAGAGAGAACAGCAATCGAAAACCCCAACACACACAGGAACCCAACATCATCAACCACACCACATCTACGCACACATCACCACACACCACCACTCACATCACCGCAAACACCACCCCACACCTCATCCACACCACCCCATGGCACCCCAAAGACACCCCAGGTTTTCTGACCAGGAACTCCGGGTCATGGTGGAGGAAATCATAAGGGTAGAGCCCCAGCTCTTCGGCACACAGGTGCAACACACCACCATAGCCAGGAAGGCGGAGCTATGGCAGAGGATTGTCGACAGGGTCAACGCTGTGGGTCAGCATCCCAGAAACCGGGAAGACATCAGAAAGCGCTGGAACGACCTACGGGGGAAGGTACGGTCGATTGTCTCCAGACACAACATCGCTGTGCAGAGGACTGGCGGCGGACCCCCACCTACCCCTCCCGAATTCACAGCATGGGAGCAAGAGGTCCTTAACATCCTGCATCCTGCGGGCCTCGCTGGAGTAGGCGGAGGAATGGACTCTGGTAAGTCTAGTCTCAACTACTCCCCCCCCCCCAACCACCAGCATGCCAACCCACACCCCCACCCTCACCCCCAACCCCCCAGCACACAGCCTCCCTGCCAATGTCTCACCAGCACAACCCACCCAACCCAAAACCAAACCCTGAATGCCAACACAAACCATGGACACCCATCACCTATGCATGACCACTGCACATACCCATCCCCCCCACAAACCACCCTCACAACTCCTGCCACAAGGGGATGCCAGCACTGGGGGACAAGGGCACCCACAAATCGGACACCATGGAACACACAGAAGCAATAACCATACTCTTTCACCCCTGCAGGGCCCGAACGCCAACACACCGGCCAGGAGGGTCCAGATATGTCCATCCCACCCCCAGAACAGGCCCGCAGTGAGGACAGCAGCTCTGTCGACCTGGAACCTGATGACCAGCCCGGACCATCGGGGACCTCTGGACAGTCGGTTCCCCACACACAGACACAGGCCACAGCAGACCTAACCCCCTCTGGGAATATCAGCACTGCTCCCACCCAGCGGGCCCATGCCTCTGTCTCCAGGACAGGTCAATCAGCGGTGTGTCCGCCACTACAGGGCACCCAGGCTGACCCAACACCCCAACAACAACAGGGACCTGGGGGCAGTGGTAGCGGGCACACCGTCCACGGGACAGAGGCCCGGGGAAACAGGGCAACTGGGAGGGCTGCAGTGCGACAGGGGGGGAGGACAGGCCCAGGGAACCGACTCTCCAAGAGGCCCTCACCACCATCATGGGAGCATACCACCGCTCCCAGGAGACGATGGCGACGGTAATGGCCAGGTTCCAGGAGATCCAGGCACAGCAGGAGGAACGGTACATGGGGTACAGAGAGGAGCTCAGGAACATCGTCCAGGCCCTGAACCTAATAGTCACCACATTGCGGGACCATGTGGCACCCCAAAGGGCCCCTGTCACCAGCCCGGACCAGGAACAGCCTACCACCTCCGCCGGCGCTAGTGGACAGGAGGCCCCCACACAACGACGGGCCACCAGAACCCCACCTCCTGCTGAAGATCAACCACCCCGCAAGAGGAGCCTGAGATCACAAAGGAAGACAGAGTAGGATGCCAAGACCCCCGCCAGCCTAAGATCCCCCCGGATGTCATACCACTGTCCCACATCGTCACCCTGTCCAACCTTGAACTGCCCCTGCTCCATCCTTCCACAGGCATATGGACAATGCACCTGTGCGACCGAAAACTGGAATCTGCCATGGACATCACTCCACCCCCACCCATCACCGTTTTACTATCATGGACCTATATGTAGCACTTTAAATAAATCACTTATTGCACATAAAACACTCAGGAGTCTGCTTCTATTCTTAACAAATGTATTATGCATAACGGGTCAAAAATGTGCAGTTACTTTGTGATGACAACATACCAATGTCAATTTGCTTTACTCCATTGCCGAACAAACCAGAAGTCACGCAGTGGGTCATACAGCTCTGAAAAGCCAAGGGAAAGTCACAATTCAGTTGAAAGGAACTGGGGGGAAACACAGAAAGTAGAGATGCAGGAGGCCAGAAGTAAATGTAAAATGACGTGGGGGAGTCTTACCTGGGTGCTACTGAAAATACTGTTGTATGACCGTGTCCCTGTTGTCCGTGTCGTCCCCGTCGTCTTCCTCCTCTTCACTCTCCACAGGCTCCACAGCTGCTACGACACCACCATCTGGACCATCCTCCTGCAGAAAAGGCACCTGGCGTCGCAATGCAAGATTGTGAAGCATACAGCAGGCCACGATGATCTGGCACACCTTCTTGGGTGAGTACATTAGGGATCCCCCTGTCATATGCAGGCACCTAAACCTGGCATTCAGGAGGCCGAAGGTCCTTTCTATGATCCTCCTAGATCGCCCATGGGCCTCATTGTACCGTTCCTCTGCCCTGGTCCGGGGATTCCTCACTGGGGTCAGTAGCCACGGCAGGTTGGGGTAACCAGAGTCACCAATTAGCCACACACGGTGTCTCTGTAGCTGTTCCATCACATAGGGGATGCTGCTATTTCGCATAACATACGCGTCATGCACTGACCCAGGGAACTTGGCATTTACATGGGAGATGTACTGGTCAGCCAAACAGACCACCTGGACATTCTTAGAATGGTAACTTTTCCTGTTTCTGTACACCTGCTCATCGTACTAAGGCCACATGGGTCCCATCAATGGCACCAATGATGTTGGGGAAATGTCCAAGGGCATAGAAGTCAGCCTTCACAGTGGCCAAATCACCCTCCTCAGGGAAAATTATGTAGCTCCGCATGTATTTCGTCAGGGCAGACAACACTCTGGACAAAACCTTTGAAAACATAGGCTGAGACATCCCTGATGACACGGCCACTGTTGTCTGAAAAGACCCACTTGCCAAAAAATGGAGGACTGACAGAACCTGCACCAGAGGGGGAATTCCTGTGGGTTGGCGGATGGGGGACATCAGTGTTGGCTCCAGCTGGGCACACAGTTCATGTATAGTGGCTCGGTCAAGTCGGTAGCGAAGTATTATATGACGTTCCTCCATTGTCGACAGGTCCACCAGCGGTCAGGACACGGGAGGATTCATCCTTCTCCTCGCAAGTCCCAGCGGACGGTGCCTAGGAAAGACAACATGGAGCACAGAGTCAAACAACCCACAGGTACGTAACTACAGCTTGCACAGTACACGATTCTCAATGCATTGAATGGCTTGTATGAGTGGCAATGCAAGGCCTAGGCCTGTGTGACGCAGTAGTAATTAAGCCCTGTGGTCCCTTGTAATGGCGGCTGCCTGACCTGAGAAGTGTGACAATGGGATGTGAGGTCAATGCGCTGGCGTGACACACCGTGGCGGTAGGCGGTCGAAGACCGCAGCGCAAAGCCGCATTGGTTAACAGCGAACCCTATGGGTTTCACGGGCCAATGACTAGCTGCGCCGGCGGTCGCGGAACGCACCGCGGCGGTACGCGCCGCCGCGAGCGTGAGCGCCATTTTCTATCTGATTAATCACTCAAGACCTGATCATCCACAGGAGAGGACCTATACTGCAAGTGCTGCTGTGACCTCGGTCTGGGAGATACAATGGCTGCTGCGACTGGGGAAAGGGCCCCTGCCTTCACGACAGAAGAGTTGGAGAAACTTGTGGATGGGGTCCTGCCCCAGTATGCGCGACTCTACGGTCCTCCAGACCAACAGGTAAGTACACTGTGTGCACGTTTAATGGGCTATGCCTGGGTTGTGTATGGTGGATGTAAGATGGTGGGGTGGGGAGACAATGACGAGTGCAAGGCACGACAGATGAGAGCATGTGCCACATGGCAAGGTTGGGGAGGGGGGGCCAATCGCATCTATCATGCGGAAAATTGATGATATTTCAATTTCCACCCTGTCCATGTCAAATAGGTCAGCGCCCATCAGAAGATCGACATTTGGCGTGCCATCGCCAAGGAAGTCCGGAACCTGGGGGTCCACAACAGACGGGGCACCCACTGCCGCAAGAGGTGGGAGGAGATCCGCCGCGGGACCAGGAAGACCGCCGAGTCACTGCTGGGGATGGCCTCCCAACCTAGGAGGGGTGCCAGTCGTACCCTGACCCCCCTGATGTCCCGGATCCTGGCGGTGGCCTACCCCGATTTGGATGGGCGCGTGACGACATCACAGCAGACACAAGGGGGTGAGTACCAGCACATTCAGCTATCTTTACACGCAGTGGAGGCGTCTGGGTGGGGGAGGAGGGCTGTGGGTGACATTAGGCCAGGGTGCTTTCTGTAGTGTAGTCCCCTCCTTTAGGCATGGCCCTGTGCCCCCGCCCCCAACCTCTGTACGGTGCCAGGTACAGCTAGCCATGGTCCTAAATCACCCATGTGCACGTTTGTTGTCCCTAGACCTGTTGGCCCAGTCACAAGTACTCAGTAGTGTACCCCGATTGCGCGGCTTAGTGCATGAGGCTCCTGTGTCTGTCCTCTCCGCCAAAGGTGTTGACAATGCATGTACTCAACCTTATATTATGTCTCCCCCCACCCTTTTTCTTTATCTTCTTGTGCATGTGTGCTTCAGCATCATCAGGCGGAGGAGACTTGGCACCGGAGCACGAGGGAGCTGCGACTCACAAGGCCCCGGTGGGCCATGGCACAGACACCGAGGCCACCAGTGATACGGAGGGCGAGGGGAGCTTCACAACGGGGAGCCGTGGTGAAACCAGCGACACCGACACGTCCTCGGAAGGGAGCTCCCTAGCGGTGGTGGCAACATCCGTGCCCCCCGCCTCTACAGGTAAAGCCGCCACCCAGCGCACCAGCTCCGCCTTCCCAGCAGCCCCTCAGCCTACGCTCCATGCCCGCTCGCCCAAGAAGGCGGGCGTCTCCTTCGCCCCAGGCACCTCAGGCCCTGCCACTGTTACCCCTGCTGCCCTCAGTGAGGAGGTCATTGACCTCCTGAGGACCATCATTGTTGGGCAGACAACCCTTTTGAATGCCATCCAGGGGGTAGAGAGGGAGGTGCATCGTAGCAATGCATACCTGGAGGGCATTCATTCGGGTCAGTCTGCCCATCAACGATCGTTCAATTCTCTGGCCTCAGCACTGACGGCAGCCATTGTCCCTGTTTCCAGCCTCCCTCTTCTAACTGCCTCCACCCTGTCTCTGTCTCCTGTTCCTCAGCCTATCCCATCCACACCATCAGACCAGCCTGCACACACCTCAACACCCAAGGGCAGCTCTTCCAGACATAAGCACCACAGATCACACAAACATTCACCCAAGCAACACCCAGATGCAGACATGCCAACAGCCACTACCACCTCTGTGTCCCCCACCTCCTCGTCTCCCTCCTCCCTCCCTGTGACGTCGCCACTCACACCTGCATGCACACCACCAACAGCCAGTACACCCATCACCAGCACACCCTCCAGTACAGTCCGCACACGTGCAGTCACCACCCCCACTGCCGTTTACACGTCCCCTGTGTCCTCTCCCACTGTGTCTGTCACCCCCTCTTCCAAGACACACAAACGCAGGCAGCCACCCACCCAACAGCCAACCACCTCACGACAGCCTCCAGTCCATGCACCTTCACCCAAGGACAGCACACCTGACTCTCCTACAACCACCTCCTCTTCCTCCACTCCCATAACCACTGCACCTACCTTTTACCTTGGTCCTAAAAAGTGTTACCTCTCCAATCTTGACCTCTTTCCCTCACCTGACCCACCCCCTCCATCTGCTAAGAGTCCCAAGAGCACCTCAGCCACCACCAGCCCGGATTCACGTGTCAGCGTAGTCCATGGATTTTGGAGTCCCCCCTTTGCCAGCAGTGAGACATCAGACAGCAGCAAGGGGACAGCCAGGCCCCCCCCCTGGAAAGAGGACCCGGAAAGTGAGGGGCCGCCGCGGGAGGAGTGCCACGGCTGCCCCCAAGGACCAAAGTTCGGACACTTCACCTGCCACAACATCCAGGGGAGGCAAGGCCCAGAGAGCCACAGCGAAGGAGGGCAAGGGCAGCAGGGTGGAGAAGTCAGGCAGCAGGAGCGCGGACCAGGAGGGCCCCACAAGCCCCATCCCGGGTGTGAGGGAGGACACCCAAGGGCTCAGGACACCGTCACCGAAGGGTCCAGCAACTGCACGGTCGGAGGGCGACTGAGCAGGGAGTCCTGCCCAGGTCAGACTCCCTGGAATTACAGGACAAACACCGCTGAAGAGGGCCCCGCCGTCCTGAAAGGCACCGCTGAAGAGGGCCCCGCCGTGCAGGAAGGCACCGCTGAAGAGGGCCCCGCCGTGCAGGAAGGCACTGCTGAAGAGGGCCCCGCCGTCGTGAAAGGCACCGCTGAAGAGGGCGCCGCCGTGCAGGAAGGCACCGCTGAAGAGGGCCCCGCCGTCTCAAGCACCGCTCCGCTGGGCCCGCCGTCTCAAGCACCGCTCCGCTGGGCCCCGCCGTCTCAAGCACCGCTCCGCTGGGCCCTTCCTGTCAAGCACCGCTCCGCTGGGCCCTTCATCTCAGGCACCGCTCCGCTGGGCCCCGCCGTCTCAAGCACCGCTCCGCTGGGCCCCGCCGTCTCAAGCACCGCTCCGCTGGGCCCTTCCTGTCAAGCACCGCTCCGCTGGGCCCCGCCGTCTCAAGCACCGCTCCGCTGGGCCCTGCCGTCTCAAGCACCGCTCCGCTGGGCCCTTCCTGTCAAGCACCGCTCCGCTGCGCCCTTCATCTCAGGCACCGCTGGGCCCCGCCGTCTCAAGCACCGCTCCGCTGGGCCCTTCCTGTCAAGCACCGCTCCGCTGGGCCCTTCATCTCAGGCACCGCTCCACTGGGCCCCGCCGTCTCAAGCACCGCTCCGCTGGGCCCCGCCGTCTCAAGCACCGCTCCGCTGGGCCCTTCCTGTCAAGCACCGCTCCGCTGGGCCCTTCATCTCAGGCACCGCTCCGCTGGGCCCCGCCGTCTCAAGCACCGCTCCGCTGGGCCCTTCATCTCAGGCACCGCTCCGCTGGGCCCCGCCGTCTCAAGCACCGCTCCGCTGGGCTCCGCCGTCTCAAGCACCGCTCCGCTGGGCCCTGCCGTCTCAAGCACCGCTCCGCTGGGCCCTTCCTGTCAAGCACCGCTCCGCTGGGCCCTTCATCTCAGGCACCGCTCCGCTGGGCCCCGCCGTCTCAAGCACCGCTCCGCTGGGCCCCGCCGTCTCAAGCACCGCTCCGCTGGGCCCTTCCTGTCAAGCACCGCTCCGCTGGGCCCCGCCGTCTCAAGCACCGCTCCGCTGGGCCCGCCATCTCAAGCACCGCTCCGCTGGGCCCTTCCTGTCAAGCACCGCTCCGCTGGGCCCTTCCTGTCAAGCACCGCTCCGCTGGGCCCTTCCTGTCAAGCACCGCTCCGCTGGGCCCTTCCTGTCAAGCACCGCTCCGCTGGGCCCTTCATCTCAGGCACCGCTCCGCTGGGCCCCGCCGTCTCAAGCACCGCTCTGCTGGGCCCCGCCGTCTCAAGCACCGCTCCGCTGGGCCCCGCCGTCTCATGCACCGCTGGGCCAATGACTGTGCACGTTCTGTGTCGTGCTAATGTTCACGCTGCACTCGGCCCACCCTGCCACTCTGCCTCCTCCATTGCCTGTGGAGACTGTTATCCACTTGATGGACTGTGACTTTGCACTCCCCAGGATATGACAGTGGGCAACTCACCCACTGTAGAGACTTGAGAGACTGTGGCTTTGCACTCCCCAGGATTGGACGGTGGGCATGGTGGCCCCTTCTTGGATCTGGCGTCGTGGACTCATGTGGCTGTGGTGCCCCCCCTTCCTTTCCCCCTGAGGTGCCTGTAGTTTTGTCATGTGATGCCCCTGCAGTGTTCTCTCCAACGGACTCAGGTCTCCTGTGTGGGCTTTGCCCATGTGTTGATACACTTCGGCCCACGGACATTTGCAATTTCTGTGACTGTGCGGGACTTTCTGCCTCTATTTCTCGGTCACGCAATGTTTACATTAGATAATTTTTCCATCATTTTCCTAATTTGCCATGTCTTCATTGAACCTATTTTGTACATAAATGTTGTTTCTCACTTGATTCAAATCTTTTCGTTATTCCGGGGGGTTTGGGATGTGTCACTTTGACTTGGTGCTCTGCATTGGTGTGTAGATAGTTGGGGGGTGGGTGTGATGCGTATGTATGTGCCCGTAACCCTTCCTCCCCCCCCCTCCCCTGTGTCGTAAGTGCGGTACTCACCGTTGTCGTCTGCGCCGGAGTTCGTACTCGTGGTAGATGAGCAGGTAGACGAGAGCGGGTAGGATGTGTAATTCGGGCTCCATGCTGTCCTCCGTCCTCGTGGAGTGTATAGAGGTGAGCGTTTTCCCGTTCGTAGTCTGTTTCCGCCGTGTTTTTATCGGCGGGGCTCTCGCCCCGGATGAGGTGGCGGATTGGTGAGTTGTGATAGGGTGGGCGGTACTTTGTCTGCCGCCTGCCTGTTGGCGTTGACCGCCGCGCTGTTTGTCTGTCCCGCCGTGGCGGTCGGAGTGGTAATATGGCGGGCTGTGTTGGCGGTTCCCGCCAGGGTCAGAATTCCATTTTTGGCACCGCCAGCCTGTTGGCGGGTTGGCCGCCGCTTTATCACCGACCGCCAGGGTCAGAATGACCCCCATAGCTCTTTCTGCAGCAAGTTCAGTATCCATCAGGATCATTGCTCCTGAGAAATTTGTCAGCATGTTATCCACAATAGTAGACAACTTTCGTATTTTGATTGAATTCAAAATAACTCCTACCAAAGGAATTATTGCTCCAAATATGTCTCCTACCACACCAGAAGCTGTCTCCCTTTTCTGAATACGATGTAATTCAGACAGCTTTGGAAATTTCTTTAAGTCGTCTAGTTGATAAATCTTTGGAAATACTATTCCCAAATAACATCTCCCATACCATCCCTTTGGAAGACGATAATAGGCATTAAGTCCACAAATATAGTATACTCCTGGAGTAGCTGGATCTAGACCATTCAACATGAATGTCCACTTACTCTGGAATAAAAACACGTGTTTACATTCACTTGTTCCTACAAAGATTGTGTCATAGTATGATTTAGGTCTATATATACAAAGTTTCCCTATATGTATTGCGTCTAAAGCCAGTTTTCCTTGTGTCTTTATTGCGGCAAAAGCATAGTTATCTACAGATGTTCTTTTATGTAATTCTTTTTCTAATTTTTCTTTTACCATCTTCCTTCTATCTTCAGTGTTATCTAAAAAGCTTTTCTCTACAGGTGAAAGCAAGCATGTAAGGTTTTCTTTATGAGCGTGAACTGTGGAAAAAGGTGATAATGGTTCAAAGAAACCTCTAACTAATTTTATATAATAATCCCTTGCTACTTTACTCAAGTACTCAATTATGGGGACATATGAAAATACAACATCATGATTGGAATAGAAGTATTGAACATACTCCTGGCCATAAAATCTGGTTAGTAACAAACTGCATGTTATTCCATACGTAAGAGGTATGCTATGATATGTCACCCCTTCTATTACTGAGGTAGGTATTTGTGTACATACATAACAATCTTTCACGTCCATTGCCTCAACATACTCATTCAGCAAGCGATAGAAAACATTGGACGAAAGTTCTTTCTTGTCGTGTAAGTATTTTTCGTACTGTTCGAGTTTCTTCAAAGGAGTTAATTCAGTAGTAGTTTTAAAAGTAGAAGCATCATTCGCGTCTCTTTCATTTCCTCCATGCATCCCAAGAATTATTGCCATAAACATTAGTACACATGCAGTTATTAGACCTCTACACATATATTTACAATATTTCATTTTATGTCCTTGTGTAGTATTGTCAGTCATGATCTATATAGAATCAGAAAGTTGAAGACACTTTATCAAATCAGATTTGCAGATATATATATATATAAGGGATGAACGAGGTCAAAGTACACACAGTTTTCTTTAGCAGCTTAGTCTCTTATCGGCTTACCAGCTTTGTCTCAAAATCAGTTTCAAAAGTTAATCAGGTTATCAATGTCTTATTCGGTAATGTTCATGAAATTTCACTTTTTTTCAATTTTGCATCTCCTTTCGATTCCCTTTTGCTTATGTTTTGTTCTTTGGCTGTGACTTTTTCTTCATTCGATGTGGTTATGATAGACACTTCCTTTCTTTTGTAGTGTGGTTAGTTTTACGTATTCATTGCGCTTTAGCTTCAGGCTTTAGGCCTTTGTGCACTTTGCCCTGAATATATTTTATTCATTTGCTGACAGCTTAGAGCCTCTGTGCACTTTGCTCTACATGCTTTTTATTAGGCTTCGTACTGTTATTTTTCAAATAGCCAGTTCTACGGTGTTTTTTATTCATATCACACTGTTTTGCCTACTTCAGCACTGGAGTTCTCCATAACATATTTACTATGTACTTCAGTCAAGGATACAGTCTGGTACATTGCCGATGGACGTGGTAGGAGTTTAGACTTGGCATTCCTGTGTAGGGACATTTTGTGATCACGATGACATGTTAGTTATAAAATCACTTCCTTGTCCCAATACACACAAGAGGGAGATTCCGACCAGGGAACCACAACTAGACGCTGACTGCCTTGTTGCAGATGCTGAACCAAGATCACAGGTCTTTGCTCAGGTATGAGGGCTGATGTCTCCACAGTGATTCTAATAGGCAAGCTAGAAGCTTAACATGCTGTGCTCTAAATAGAACAAGCAGAGGGAGAGTAGAAACTGTTAGACAATATGATAGCTTTGTTCTTATGTTTTACTCTCCTGGTGACTATTTCAATCCTACTGTGTTGTATCGTTCTGGTTATTGCGGCTCACGCCTTAATATCTAAAATACAGTCGTTTTATTAAAACATTATATAAAACTTATACTGTCTTTGTCATTTGTATATGAGATCATATTGGAAATAAGAGAGTTGGTTTGGATCTGAGTAACCACGACTTCCCTGAGAAGTTCCAAAGATGTCATGCTCTCGGCTGCCGAATCATTCCTTCCACATGGGAGAAATGAGGCACTGCTAGTTAGCCGGAGCAAAAACCGGATTTAGGGTGACAGAGTTCTTTACACGTGGGTCAGACTCAGTCCCCCACACCGTTATCGATCCTGCTGCCTAGAAATCCAGTAGTCTCATTTAGAATAATGAGAGCCCACGCGACATGGCGCCGCCAACGTTTGGTCTGGCTCTAATGATTAGGTCCGACTGACTCTCTTGGTCTCATATATATTTTGACTCCTCGGTTCCGTATATGGAGACGTCCGTGGGGTTGAGGGTTTCCGCCGCCACGGCATAGGTGCTTCCTATTGCTTAGTGGTTGGTTGTTCAAGCTTGAACTTTGAAAGGAAAACCCCGATATTGGTGTGCCTTTTCTGACCTGGAGCTATTTTTTATAAATGGCGAATCCCAATGTAGTGAATATAGCAATCAGTATGCGTCACCCGCTCACAGGACATCTGTTGGCACATGGACTGACGGTCCAGGGGGGTCCAGTCACTTTTGTGGTGGACGCCCATGCAGCCTATAGAACGGAACTTTTTTATTCTTGGGTCGGATTTCCAGCAGTGGATGGGGGTACAAATACTTTTCACGAATACACTGTTGCGAATGTCCCTGGACAATACAGGGCTTACGCTTATTTAGAAATACCTCTATCTTATCAAGAACACCATAATTGGCTTGATGGCGCCCTCCCACACACAGTAGCACAAGTTAGGTTAGGTCCGCTGAGTAATGATGGTCCTACCTGGCCTTTATTGGCTACATATACACCTCATCCTGCGGTTGCTCAATTGGCAGTGGTTGAAGTTCGTCGTTTATATACAGAATTAACGGCTACATATAGACGATTAGTTCAGTTTGTCATGCAGACACTAAATACGAATGCAGCGCGTGCTGCTCCAGCGCACCCACATGCAGTGGTTCTGGGTATTAATCCGGCCACTGTACACTCAGTTATGGGTAAAGTACCGGCTAAACGAGAGGAGACTCCATTTTGGCTGGCGCAAAAAATGAATACGCTGGAAGCAGTATTTCCCCATACGGGACCTCAGGATAAACATAGAATTTTGACGATGTGTTTGCCGTATGGGATGGTTCCTCCGGTGGACCTTTGTAATACCTGGGGCACGGTTTTTGCCGCGCTTTACACTACGGCACACGGTACACCGACATTAGCTAATTTACCGGACGTGCTTAAACAAATTCAAGATGAATATGGGGCTGCCCCTGCCTTAGATTTGGGCATGCAGTTGCTGGGCAATTTTGCCACAGTTTCTTCTATTATTTTGAGTAATCTCAAGGGAGAGGCAGTAGCACTAGCAGTGCGAATGCGTCTTCGGGATGTTCCGATGCTTAATCAGGAGCGGGAACTTCCGAGAATAATAGCGGAAACATATTCTAGTATTGGTCGAGATAGCCTAGGTGCTAGACCACAGAAACCCCAGTTACAGGGTAAGAATAATAAAGATAATGCTAAACAGCAACAACCTGAGGGTTCGAAAAAGCGCTGGGAAAAGAAACAGCAAACACCTAAAAAAGATGGTGGGCAGTCTCCGCAACCGGAGACCCCACAGAATAAGTATAATCTCAGGAATAGGGATACTTTGAAGACGCCTGATAGATATCAATATACTGATACACGCCAATCTCGTTCCTTTCAGGACTCCTCGGAAAAGAGAAGTGAGAGAGGTGGGCGGTCAGAGCGGAGGACGGAGTACGTGAAACCGAGATAGGATTCACAACGCTCGGCAGAGGTTTCTATTAAACAAGAAGAGAAACCGCTGCAACAAAAACAGCAATTTAAAAAGAAGAAAGTGGCAGCAGTCTCAGTTAGACATGCCGCTCAAGAAGAGAGTTCTCTTGACGAACAAGACATGGGCGTTAGCGCTGTTAGACAGCGCGGCAGGGGTCACAATAGTTCGCCGGAGTCTTCTAGAGCATCTGGAGGTGAAAGCAACTGATGACTTCATACAAGTCGAGACGGCGGATATGCGAGTCTCTGATCCTGATAGAGTATATGAAGTGACTCTGCGATTGGAAGGGGACATTGACCGTATTATAAACGCCATTTTTTGGGACCATGTGGTAAAACCATATGATGTTCTGCTGGCCGAACAGGATTGGCCACCTGACTTTCTTCGCGACTGTCTGGTTGGGGAGGAGGTTATTACACCTTCCTTCTCACCACTTGTTCCGAGAGAACTAGCGGAGTCCTATAGTAAATCATGGGCTCTAGCACAGGCTCCCGCCCTGTATAGAAATAACGTGGGGTGGGATAGACAATCACCTTATCATGTAATTCCGATAAAGGGCGAACCTCAGCCACAACCGCAGTATCCTATCAAATTTGAAGCAAGGGCATCGATTAGGAAAATTCTTACACAATTGGAGTACCAGGGTTTAATTGACCCCTGTGTCTCGCCAATGAATAATCCCTTATTTCCAGTTGCTAAACCGGACCATTCATATAGGATAGTGGTGGATTACCGACATTTGAATAGTCATAGACGCACATATGCAATACAGAATTCACATAGCGCAGCGCTTATGAATAATATCGTATGTAAGAAGTACAAGACAACATTAGATATCTCGAATGGATTTTTGTGCCAGAATATAGCGCCCGAAAGTCGGGACTATACCAGTTTCAGTGCGTTTGGCTCTCAGAAAATTTTTTGTCGTTTGCCTCAGGGGTATAAGAATAGCCCAGGACTGTTTTCGGCTCGTGTAACTGAAATTCTGCATGAGTTCGACCCTGAAGCGTTATCATATGTTGATGACATATATCTGACAGATGATGAGATTCTGCAACATCTAAGGCGTGTATCGCGCATTGTTGTGGGGGCTGATGGCACGCCCTTTCCTAAAGGATTTCCTTCTAAATATAGTTACTGCTTGAATGGTGCGCTGAATGCTACTGTTACAATTCCAGGCATTGGTGTACGGGAAATTCCCAATAAAATTGAGAGACCTCGATTAATTTCTGCAGCACATGAGGGGGTGGCTTCTGCACATGCTGGGGTGGCTGCCACGATTTCGCTTTTACAGGCTCGTTACTGGTGGCCTGGTCTCTATAAATAGACGAAGCAATATGTCCTTTGTTGTGATGTTTGTCAACAAATTAAAGCGTCGTCGGCTAGACGCCCGCCGCAGACGCCCCTTCTGATTACAAATAAACCTTTACAGTGTGTGTACTTGGATCATTGTGGTCCGCTGACACCAGATAGTGCATACAAATATATATTGGTTGCTGTAGATTCGTGTTCCAGATTTGTGTGGGTATGGCCACAACGCTCGGCTGATGCTCGCACTGTTATTAAAGATTTGCGCATCTTTGTCAATACATTTGCAGTTGCGGCTTTTCATTCGGACCAGGGCCCTCCTTTTGCCTCTAAGGCATTCAGGGACACCATGGCTTCGTTGGGGGTCCAACTCCAATTCTCGTCTCCATTTCATCCCAAGGGAAATTCTGTCGTGGAGCGTTTAAATCATGATTTAAAGCAGTCCTTAACGGCCAGAGTTATAGGTACGGGTCGTGGTTGGCTAGCCCACCTATATGGAGTACAGAGAGCACTTAATAACTTGCCTAGAAGGTCACTGGGGGGTCGTACTTCATATGAGTTCCTGTTTGGAACACAAATGTATGTTCCTGATCTAGATGGTCCTGGTGTGGAGGCGGCAGATACGCCCTTTGACATAAATGATCGTGTCACTGTTTTGCAGGATTTACAACAATTCCGTGAAGATAACTCTTCTGCCAGTGCTGCCTCCTCAGGAATTAAAGATGAGCCAGTAACACCTACTGGTTGGATACCCAGGATTGGGGATCTAGTGCGTGAAAAGGTAGCAGTTAAAAAAGAATTTGGTCCTTCTTATCGAGAACCTGTCCCTGTGTTGGGGGTAAGCGGCACGAGAACTGTGATTTTACCGCCGCTGGGAGGGGCCAAAGGAAATCGCTTTGTTTCCATTGATAATGCCAAGTTACAACATGTGCCCGATTCTGCACAGCAGACCAAGAGGGACACCCAGTAGTTCCGGAATCCCTCTCACTACTGGGGAAGAAGTCCCGCTGCAGGTGATTTTCACCGACACTGTTTTCTCTCCGAGCTTGGGGAGGGTGGATGATGATCTTGCGATTGTTCCACCGACGGCGATTAATATGGAATCTTTTGATCAAATTGCTGTACGTTCTACTGCTGTTTCTGAACATGTGGTTTATAGCATGCCACGGTGAGAGCCTCCATCTGCTTCTTTGTTCACAGTTGCGCCTTTTGCTAGAACTGCTTCTGGCTGCTTCAACGACCCTGATAATGATGTGTCCGGCTCCTCGTTCTCGATGTCTTCTGTCCACGGTCCACGACGGCTGCTGGGTTGGCTTAAACGCACATATTTTGTTTTTCCTTGGAACTATTTTTGGCTGTTTTTGGCAGTGATGACTCTTTTATTATGGTTAGGGTTTGTGGTTACTTTTTTTCTGATAATACATGGTCATTTTCTTCCTGATCGATCTGACATTGAGCATGTGGAGACTGTGTTGAAACCGCATTTTTCGTCTCATATGGTTCGAAGAGACTTGTCCACTGTGAACATTTCTGCAATACCAATTCCGGATGGGATTGTATGGGATAAAGTAATGTTTGATATATATGGTCCCACTGAATTGATTCAAATACCGTATGTCCTCAAGTTATCAATGAATGATATTGTTATACCTGGCATTGTTTCTGATGATTGGGATGTAAAGACAGTAAATTCTATGCTAACGGATTTGCAATATTATACTGTCTATGACGATGAAGATGCTTACCAGTTTAGAGATAATCATGGTGACATGTTTTGTTACAACTATTATGGACACCACTTTATTCATAAAGCTAGTAGCCCTAAGTCCATGTTTAATTATGTGCAATGGGAACATTGCTCGACTCCTCCACAAGGGAGTATGAAAACGTATTATGATAAATTTGCATATTTTTCTGGGCATGATCAACGAAATGCTAAGTCCTACTATTTTAAAGTTGCACCGTATTCTAATAAGCAAATGTTATTGACCGATACTAAATTACTGTATTCAAATTTGTTTGTATCTAAACTTCGGTCGAGGGGTATGAATACTGGTTTAAAACTGTTTACTTGAAAAGTGTTTGGGGTTCGAAAAATTGGCAAATGCAAGGCAGGGACACGTTATTTAGAGCATGTATTATCCCTGTGCAGATGATTTTCCTCAATGACACAGTACAACAGACTAGCTGTTTGGGCTTAGCGACAATTAGGGAGCTGACTTTGCCTAGTATACCTGTCCCTTCTAAATTAAAGAATTGGCAGCACTATGTGAATGCTACTTTTAGTGACTTTACACATTGGGTCCAGAATGGTACGCTTAACACTTCATCGTTACATCCAGGCGGGTGGTTATTATGGCCTGTAGACACTAATGTGTGTCATCAACGTTTTGACACCTCTTCAGGGGGGTTCAGGACTAGTAGGGCAGACCCTCGTTACGTATCACCAGAACATGCTGATATTGTAACTACTTACAGTGTGGGGAAGCTTTGTCAGCAATGGTTGAAGTCATCCACGCTGGATGCAGTTAAGTCACATCTCAAGTTACTGTCTAATGATACTGATTTGCAAGATTTTTTGTCGGGTCCCAAAGTACCACGGAAGAAAAGGTTCTTATACGAAGTTTATAATGAGATTTGGAAGCTTTCACAACAAGAGGCTGCAGCCCGGTTGAGGCAGATTGATCAGGAAAACCTGATGCAGACTTTGGGGGTTATTCTAACTTTGGAGGAGGTGTTAATCCGTCCCAAAGTGACGGAAATGTGACAGATTTACCACCAGCCGTATTACGAGTCCATTATATCCTATGGAACTCGTAATACGGCTGGTGGTATATCCGTCACTTTACCGTCACTTTTGGGACGGATTAACACTCCTCCAAAGTTAGAATAACCCCCTTTGTCTGTTGTTGATAATGGCATGCATACCCTTTCTGACCGTGTTTACACGATTGACAGCATTGTTTCCTCTGCCATTGACATTATTAAATTGGACATGTCTTCTTTATATCATGGGCAGAGTCAGACGCGGTCCATCATGCAGCTGGGTTGGACTCTTCAGACCTTGAAGGCGGGTCGCGTTCCATGGCAGCACGTTTGTGCCAGAGAGATCTTTATCTCTTTTAATTTGACTCATCAGCAACAACTGATGGCTAAAAAGGAAGCGACATATGTTATGTTAAATATTGAGAAATTAGAGAAACTTCCTTTCACGGTAGCTGAGATTCCGTCAGCTGAGTGGTTGATTCATGGGGTTATTAAATTGCCTATCTCCACTTTGCAATTCACTTCTTGTTTGAAGCACATTCCGGTGGGTAGATATGAACTATTGGGAGACAGTTACATACACAAGGTGTGGGAGCTTCCCTTTCAGTACAGATGTGTTAATGGTTTGAGGGAGGTTTTTCTTAGCGGCAGCGAATGCGAAGCTTCTGTCAGCCATTCAATGGATTGTAAACAGCTGTCCTTGCACGGGGCGTGTAACGCTTCGATTGCTAACTTAGCTTGTTATCTGAAGAGAGTTCCAGTCCCGGTTATTAAAAACACTTTCCAGGTGCTTTCTAACGGCAGTTACATTGTTCTTAACAGCGAACGCTGCTGTGGCATGTGTGCCGGAATAATTTACATCGTCGTTGTCAACAAGGCCGTTACGTGCTGCGGGAATGTGTTGTTTGCCCCCACTCAATTTAGGGAGGTAGCGGACATCTGGCCTCATATTGCTACTTCCAAGGTTGATTTCAACAAGTTGAGTCGGCTAAAAGCTTTATTGTTTCAAAAGCATGTGGCCCTTACATCTGCTAGCGAGACCTACGCACTTCAGGTGGCAAGGTCATCGGCGGAGATACAGTCCCTTTTGAATACTAACTTTCCAAATCACTTCGGTGAACTTGTGGGACGTATATTTAATGCATCCAGCACTGCTGGTATTGCACATTTTTTCAAAGCCGTTGGTGTTGGTTTTGCTCATACCTTCTCTTCCATATTCGGTTTGATACCTTCGGCTATACATTCTATTTTCGGAAGCACTTTTGGGGGTTTCCCGATTACTTTGGCTTTATTGGCTGGAGTCTTGCTGTTGTTGCTATTTTTTCGCAATGGCTGTCCCGTCACGACAAGATCCTGTATTGCTGCTCCCGTCAGCGCATCTGTGTCGTGAACGCATGATGCAGCATTTTGGAGCAACACTCCTGGGACATTTGGAGTGTGACTGGTCTCTGTCATTCAGACCGGTTTTGGATTGTGTGCAACCCGTGTTTCGATGCCTTTGGTGCTCATTTGAACATGCACTGGCTCTCTGTCTCTCACTGCAGCGCCCTCCAATGGTCGATACTGATCTGTTGATGTTCCCGATTTGGGCTCATTCCCAGACTTGTGCACTACGGATGCGCTTGCTTCGTGAGGCGGTTTATGAGATTCCCTTCCTGGAGGAAGATGGTATTGTCTCTTTCGTAGGCCCTGCACGGGGTGCCGCCCTCAATGGTTTTGGGGCTTTGGATCACACCTGCTCCATGGTACTTTGTGGCGTGGATCGTCCGATATTGACGTATATCGAAGTGGAGGAACTCCTGCGTTCTATTGGTTCTGTCTGACGATTGGATTTTTTATGAAATTGACACTATCTTGAATTTGGCTTTATGATCACATGTTACCTAAATTTATGACTTTGTTGTCTTCTCACCTTGTCGAAATAATTGTTTTAGATATTGTTTATATTTGGGGCATCCTTTTATATTATTGGAACCACTTGCTACCGACAAGGGGAGGGTGTAGTGTGGTTAGTTTTACGTATTCATTGCGCTTTAGCTTCAGGCTTTAGGCCTTTGTGCACTTTGCCCTGAATATATTTTATTCATTTGCTGACAGCTTAGAGCCTCTGTGCACTTTGCTCTACATGCTTTTTATTAGGCTTCGTACTGTTATTTTTCAAATAGCCAGTTCTACGGTGTTGTTTTTTATTCATATCACACTGTTTTGCCTACTTCAGCACTGGAGTTCTCCATAACATATTTACTCTGTACTTCAGTCAAGGATACAGTCTGGTACATTGCCGATAGACGTGGTAGGAGTTTAGACTTGGCATTCCTGCGTAAGGACATTTTGTGATCACGATGACATGTTAGTTATAAAATCACTTCCTTGTCCCAATACACGCAAGAGGGAGATTCCGACCAGGGAACCACAACTAGACACTGACTGCCTCGTTGCAGATGCTGAACCAAGATCACAGGTCTTTGCTCAGGTATGAGGGCTGATGTCTCCACAGTGATTCTAATAGGCAAGCTAGAAGCTTAACATGCTGTGCTCTAAATAGCACAAGCAGAGGAAGAGTAGAAACTGTTAGACAATATGATAGCTTTGTTCTTATGTTTTACTCTCCTGGTGACTATTTCAATCCTACTGTGTTGTATCGTTCTGGTTATTGCGGCTCACGCCTTAATATCTAAAATACAGTTGTTTTATTAAAACATTATATAAAACTTATACTGTCTTTGTCATTTGTATATGAGATCATATTGGAAATAAGAGAGTTGGTTTGGATCTGAGTAACCACGACTTCCCTGAGAAGTTCCAAAGATGTCATGCGCTCGGCTGCCGAATCATTCCTTCCACATGGGAGAAATGAGGCACTGCTAGTTAGCCGGAGCAAAAACCGGATTTAGGGTGACAGAGTTCTTTACACGTGGGTCAGACTCAGTCCCCCACACCGTTATCGATCCTGCTGCCTAGAAATCCAGTAGTCTCATTTAGAATAATGAGAGCCCACGCGACACTTTTCTCCTTCAATTTTGGCCATTTGTTTTGTTCAATGTTTCTTTAGTCTTTGATATGCTTTGTCTCCTTTTCATGTTGTTTTCACCTGATGGACCTGAAACCGGTTCTGGAAGAATTGGAACAATTTCACTTTGCTCTGTCTTGTCTCCTTCACCTGGGAGGTCAGTCAGGTTTTCTCCTTCTTTTCCTGTATCGTCTGCTTCTGGGAAAGCCCTCCTCTTATTAGGCTCTCCTGCTTCTTTACCTGTGATAGGATCTTTGTCACCTCCAGGACCTTTGTCACTTCCTGAGGCTTCTTCTCTGTTGTCCTCAAAAGGATCGACTGCGTGTTCCTCAGAGAATATTTCTTCTGTCTCGATTTCTTCTTGTTCACTTTCAGGCTCTCTTCGTTCTGTCTCAGTGCCTGGTACTTCCCTATTAGCTGTTGGTAATTTCAGAGCTTCAATTTCCTCTTCTGTGGGACACGTCACCCTTTTCGTGTGACTTGCGTGAATCCAGTTGGGAACTCCTGCACACTTCACAGCGGTGGTAGTTGTCAGAATCACTTGAAAAGGTCCTTTCCAACGGGGTTCCAAACACGATTTTCTCACGTGCTTTTTTAAAACAACCCAGTCACCTGCTTTCAGGATGTGTCCTGGACCTTGGATCTGTGGTAAGGTGGTTGCCTCTACCTGGTGAGAAAAAGAGCGGACCACATCAGCCAGACCTTTGCAGTAGTCCAATACCATATCATCTGTAATATTTACAAGAGCATTTGCAGGAACTGCTGGAAGTCTCATGGCTCTGCCCATGAGTATTTCATGCAGTGATAGTCCAGTTTTTCTATCAGGTGTGTTTCTCATTGACATTAACGCCAAGGGCAACGCGTCAGGCCATTTCAAGTTTGTGGATGCGCATATTTTCACCAGTCTTGATTTCAGCATGCCATTCCTTTGCTCCACTAGTCCTGATGCTTCAGGGCGGTAGCTACAATGCAATTTTTGTTCAATGTTCAATGCTGCACACAGTAATTTGATTACTTCGTATTTGAAGTGACTTCCCCTATCTGATTCTAAAGAGATCGGAAATCCGAAACGTGGTACTAGTTCTCTCAAGAGTAGTTTTGCAACTGTGAGACTGTCATTTCTGCGTGTAGGGTATGCTTCAATCCAGTGACTAAAAATACACACAATCACCAACAGATACTTCAAGCCTGCATGCATAGGCATCTCAATGAAATCCATTTGCATCCTGCTGAATGGCCCACCTGCTCTTCCAATGTGGCTCAAATTTACTATGGTTCCCCTCCCTGCGTTAATTTGTTGGAAAATGATGCAACAATGGCAAACTGCTTCAGCAACTTGGCGAAATATGGGGTTGAACCAATCAATTTTGAATAATCTGATCATGGCATACCTTCCAATGTGTTCTTGTCCATTTGAGAGCCTAGCTATTTGTGACAAAAGGCTGTCTGGCAAAACTAATCTCCCTTCACTTGAAACCCGTAAATCATCTGTTTTTTTTACGCATTGTAATTTACTCCATGAGAGTTTTTCATCCTTACTAACATTATTTTGTAGGAATTTCAATTCTTCTATTGTGTCTACAACTTTTAGAGCAAAGGCTTCATTTGGTTCAAGTTCTGGCTCATTTATCAAATTCCATTCGTCTCTGAGCAATATACAGTTCAATGCCCAAAACCTTGCGACTTGATCTGCATATCCATTTCCCAAAGAAACAAAGGGGGTCATTCCAACCCTGGCGGGCGGCGGAAGCCGCCCGCCTGGCGGGAACCGCCAGAAGACCGTACCGCGGTCAAATGACCGCGGCGGTCATTCTGACTTTCCCGCTGGGCCGGCGGGCGACCGCCAGAAGGCCGCCCACCGGCCCAGCGGGAAAGCCCCTTCAACAATGAAGCCGGCTCTGAATGGAGCCGGCGGAGTTGAAGGGGTGCGACGGGTGCAGTGGCACCCGTCGCGATTTTCAGTGACACTGAAAATCATTATGGGGCCCTGTTAGGGGGCCCCTGCACTGCCCATGCCTGTGGCATGGGCAGTGCAGGGGCCTCCAGGGGCCCCACGACACCCGTTCCCGCCATCCTGTTCCTGGCAGTTTTTACCGCCAGGACCAGGATGGCGGGAAGGGGGTCAGAATCCCCATGGCGGCGCTGCTTGCAGCGCTGCCGTGGAGGATTCTCTGGGGCAGGGGAAAACCGGCGGGAAACCGCGGGTTCCCCTTTTCTGACCGCAGCTTTACCGCCGCGGTCAGAATTGCCCCTGAAGCACCGCCAGCCTGTTGGCGGTGCTTCCTCCGTCCCCGGCCCTGGCGGTCCATGACCGCCAGGGTCGGAATGAGGCCCAAAGTCTTGTGATTTTGAGTGCGCACTGCATTTTACCTCTGCCACTTCTCCTGGCAACTGGATAGCATGTAACAATTCTCTTATTCTTTCACCATTTTTCACTGGTGATCCTGAAGAGGTCATAAAGCCTCTTTGTGACCACAATTGTCCAAAATCATGCACTATTCCAAATCCGTACTGACTGTCAGTGTAAATGGTGACTTTTATTAATGCTGAAAGTTGGCAAGCTCTACTAAGGGCTACCTGTGCAGAGTAAACTACTTGGAGCCAAGAGGCTTCTAGAACACCAGTAATTGTACATACAGCATATCCTGCTTTCAATATTCCTGGTGCATCTTTTAAACATGAACCATCAACAAAAATAATCTGATCATTTTCTTCCAATCGAGTATCTTTGATATCAGGTCTTGGTTTAGTACAAAATTCAGTCACTTGAAGACAGTCGTGCTCTATATCATCAACATTTTCAATTTCAACATTTTCACTGGGAAACAAAGTTGCTGGATTCAATATAGTGCACCTTTTTAATTGCACATTGGGTGATCCCAAAATTATTGTCTCGTACCTTGTAAGCCTAGCACCAGTCATGTGCTGTGTTGGGGAACGTGTCAAAAGTATTTCGACTGAGTGAGGGACCATAACTGTTAAAGGATGTCCCATCACTATTCTTTCACTCTGATTTAAGCTTATACCAACTGCTGCTACAGCACGCAAGCATCCTGGTAAGGCTGCTGCGACTGGATCCAAAGTAGCAGAAAAATATGCTACTGGTCTGTTTACACCACCATGGGCTTGAGTCAAGACAGACAAGGAACATGCATCACGTTCATGACAAAACAATGTGAAAGGCTTTGTGTAATCAGGCATACTTAAAGCTGGAGCTCTGCACATGCATTCCTTTAATTCAATAAAGGCATCCATTTCATCTCTTTTCAACATTATTTCATCCTGCGCATCTTTCTGGGTCAGTTTCAGTAAAGGTTTGGCTAGAGTTGAGAAATTGGGAATCCATTGGCGACAGTAGCCCACCATTCCCCAAAACTTCCTCACCTCTTTTCCTGTTTTGGGTGGACTCATTTGAAGTACACTCGTAATTCTTTCCTTCATTATTTTTATCGACCCTTTTTCTATTTGGTGACCCAAATATTTCACTTTCTTTTGACAGAATTGCAATTTCGAAGGAGACACTTTGTGTCCATTCCTTCCCAAATGGTTCAGTAGGGCAATAGTGTCAGCTGTACAGTCATTTTCTGTTTTGGATGCGATCAGTAAATCGTCAATACACTGTACTAAGGTTGATTCAAATGGTAATTCCAATGATTCCAGATTTTTCTTTAGAATCTGATTGAAAATTGATGGTGACTCCGAAAACCCTTGAGGAATTCGACACCAACTGTAGACCCTGTCCAAGAATTTGAAACAAAAGAGAAATTGACTGTCCTCATGAAGAGGCACAGAAAAGAATTCTTGTGACAAATCGATGACTGAAAACCACTCTGCATCACAGGGAATTTGAAACATTATTACAGCTGGATTTGGTCCTACGGGACAACATTTGACTATTATGTCATTTATTTTCTCAGATCTTGAACAATTTGGACCTTTCCATTTGGTTTTATTAGTCCCATGATTGGTGAATTACATGGACTACTTAGTACTTCTTTCAGTACTTCCTGTTTCACAAATTCATCAATGAGTTGGGCGACTTTCATGAGAGTTTCTTGTGACATATGGTATTGTGGAGTCTGAGGATAAATTTACATTAGGTTTTACAGTCACTTTCACTGGTTCTGCTCCTTTGACCAATCCTACTTCTTTCCCTATCATATCCCACACTTCCTTTTCAACTGTTTCTTGTAAGTCAGCTGGAATAGCTGCTTCAGTGAGCATAGGATAAAGAGTAATCAGGGGATACTCTTCATCGACAGTTTCCACTTCGTCTTCTTCTAAACTGTCCTCTTCTTCCTCATCACTGTTTGTCTGAATTTTAATTCCATTATGTGAGCACATAATTGAGTATCCTAATTTGCATAATAAATCTCTTCCTAATAGGGATATCGGACTTGAGTCACACACCACAAATTTATGTAACCAGTGAAAGTTACCAATTTTGACTTGCACTGGATCTGTAATTGGGTTTGTCAGATACCTATTTGCTACTCCCACTACTTGAACTGTGCTCCCTGAAAGTGGCAAATTTGGTACTTCGATACTTCTGACTGTAGAGCGTGTAGCTCCTGTGTCAACCAAAAATGAAATGCTGTGACCCCTAACTCTTCCTTCCACATATGGTCCCTTTTGATCAACTTCCAAAGATGCTGCAAGCATACAATATCCATCCTCATCTGAACTTTCATTCTCCCATTCATTGTTTTTTCCATTCTCACTGTGTAACGGGAATTGGTGTACTGTGTTACTTTGATTCATTCCTTGACCTGTAACCTGTTGAGGAAGCATTACTTGTTGCTGATTCATTGGTGCTAAGGGTATTTGCATTTGCTGATTAGGTACCATAGGAAACTGCTGTTGCATTGGCTGTGCGTGTGCCATTTGTACACAGGGCATTTGCACCTGCTGTTGTTGTATAGGTTGTAGACCCTGCATCTGATTTACATTATTTCGGAAATTTGGATTTGGACCTCTCAATTTCTGTCCTCTCATATTCTGAAATGTGTTGACATCATTGTTTTGCTGACCTACACCTTCCTGCACCAACATTGGGCACTTCCGTTTCCAATGTCCGACGATTCCACACGTGTCACATGGCATCATTTTCTTCATTGCCTCTATACCATTAGGAATCGCGACAGTATTTAAATCAGGACCATTATTCACAAAACCTCCTTGGCCTCTGCCTCTCATCTGTGGTTGAAACATAGCATTTCCCTGTTGTTGCTGCTGTGGCAACTGTTGTTGGAAACCTTGCAAACCTGTCTGAGCTGCTCTAATCTGCATCACCATCACTTTTTCTTTCAACCTTTTCTGCTTTGTCTCAATCTCATCACTGCAGTATTTTGCATAGTTCAACACTTCATCGATCGATTTTGACTGCCAACAAATCAAATGCATTTTAATCATCTGGCTAATTTCAGGTCTCAATCCTTCCACAAACCTGAACACAAAATGGAGCATGTCCTTTGCCTCAATCGTTTCCGTGCCACTGTAATTTTTAAATGCTTTCAACAAACTCTCATAGTACGCATGTATCGACTCCTTAACCTCCTGTGCTGTTCTGTCAATTTTCTGCCAATCTACATTTTTCGACGCAACCTTTGTTTTCAGATACTCAATCACTTTATGGTACATGCTCATAACCCTAGGCGATGGTGCACCTGTGTCCCTATCTATTTCTGGTTCACTTGTTGGCCAATCTACAGCACTTTTACAATCTTCCCACAAATCTGCCGGAACTACAATTTCGAATAAAGTATTCAGGTCTTCCCAAGACATTTTGCGAGTTTCACAAATCTATCTGTTTGTTGATACCATTCGATTGGTTTCTCTCTTAACTTAGGATAATCATCCGTAAAGGATTGAATATCACACCTGTGCCATGGTACATGGATAAGTTTTCCCCCTTCTATTTCTCTCATTGGTATCATGGTTATAAGATCATCATTCTGTTATACTTTCTCATTCCGATCTGGGGTACTTTCTGTCTTCTTATCCTTTTTCTTAACCCACTTGTTCTCCCACTTGTCTAAACATTTCCAAACCTGCGCACTTTGCAGTATCTCTTTAAGGTGTGTTTTCATTCCTGCAGACCTCATGTGTTCAAAATCTTTTGTCTCAAAGTCTAACCAGTAGCTTCTGCTCAAGTGCTTGGTTTTACTTATGTCTATTTTGTGTCTGTCTGCAATTTCTTGTAACCCCCTATGTATGCTGCTTACTTCTCTTGTAATTCTAGGGCAAATGTATCTCAGCTCTTCTTCTTTGTATGATTCTAACCTGTTCAGACCCATTGTTCCCTCTACTAGTTCACCTGCTTCCATGCCCAATCTTATTTGATTCAAATATTCTTCTCCTTTCCCGCTGGGTGTACTCTGTGGGGAATTCAGGCTGTTCAACCATTGTGTTAACTGTTGTGCGTTTAGTCCCATTAATGTGGCATCTACGTCTACTGCTACTGATGGTTTCTGTAACATTTCTGTTTTGAAGTTAGCGGTACTATTACAGTTGACGGAACACAAATTGGAATTGGACTAAATTCCAACAAAGACCCAGATCTATTTGACAGTGTTCCTACGGGAGTCGTTTCTTGGGTATTTTCTATGTATCTCCTTCCTGTCTCATTTTGTATCATTACCCCTTGGTCGCATACACTTTGCTTTGCCTGTATATATAATGGTACTGGCGGACCTACAGTGATAGGCAAAGATATTGCGTCCGGATTCTGTATGTTCCCCAAATTCTGTGGCATGTTAATTCCCACATTATGGTTCATCATTGCTGGCATGTCTAACTGTGTCTCTGCTGTTTGAATGTACTTTGGCATTTCTTGCATCTGCTTTTGAGGCACCACAATTTGTGTTGGTTCTGTTTGAATCAATGTCGGTCATTGGTAATTCTGTCCTCCCTGCACCATTAAATTAGAAGTCATTTCCAAATTATGCTCATCATAATAGCGCCTTTGAACCTGTGGCTGATAATCACTAACAGGTTTCAGTTTAGTTATGTCAGGATATATTCTCTGAACTTGTGGTATTTCTGGTGTAAAAGGCATATCGGGACTACTTTGCCTCTGCAATATTCTCAAATTCGGGGCTACAGTACCCTGTATTGGTTCTGGAGGGGGTAGTACTAGTGCTTGGGCCATTTTGGTTTTCCAAATATGGTGGTGGACGGTCATTTAGCAATTGCAGAATGCACTCCTCATCGTCTGATTCGTCTGACCTTTTCGAGTTTCTCTTGTTTTCTTTATCTCTGGACTGACTCCTGTTTGTTTTATGGGTAGCTTTCTTTCCTTCCATCTCTGCTTCGTCAGTAATTGCTGGAAACAATTTAATTTCCTGCAATATGTCTGATCTCCAAACCTTTTGAGTACTATCCCATCTAGCATCCGCTATTGTCTTTTCTACTTTTCTCACTCTTGTCTCAAATTTCTTTTGTAGTTGCCTTCTAGCCATTTGTTCCCAAATTGCTAATGCTTCAAACTGTGCTGGTCTTGGAGGTATTTTCATGTCATATAGCGCAAATCTTAAATTCTCCAAGATTCTTAGGTTAAACGTCCCATGGATAGGAAACGCTACACTTCCATGCTTTTCTGTTAATTTACACCATTGCTTTAACCAAAGACATGGTGCGACACCCTTTTCTTCAATTACGATGTAAGCTGGTGTACCCTCAGGCGGTGTTTCTTCTCCTACATTTGCTTTAATATATACATCTCCCCTCAAGGCACTCTTAAATGCTTTGAAAAATGTAATCTTTCTGTCTTTTATTTTCTCAAAAATGTAATCAATAAGTGACTTTAATTCCCGGAATAGTCTTCGATTGCCTTTCCCCACCAATTGCGCTTCACGGACTGCGTCCAATCCGTGCGCGACCCTTCTCACCAACCAACCTATCCCAGCGCGGCTCACACACTGCTGCTGACAAAGTCTTGCGGCTTGTCCTCCTTCATTCAGCTTCACTCAAAAACTAATTTCTGCAATATATCGCGAGCACTAACCAAAAAGAAGAAAACAAATCTGCCGGTTTACTACAGGAAAGGTAATACAATCGCATCAGAAACCTTAGGGACTTTTCACTGGCCTCATCAGTTATTCCATCTTTATCGGTTTCCCACTTTCGCAAACAAAATTTGACCTGCAAATTTTACTCTCAACTGATCAAGGAACTATTCTAGTGCACCTTAGAATTCGTCAAATCTCAAAGTCGAAATTTTCTTTTATTCCTCAACATTCGTACTGACTTGTTGTCCACGCCCGATCAACCTATTAAACCGAACAAATTACAACATCAATCAAGTGTCTCATACACTTTTCAACATACTCCGGAGTCTCTTGACCTCGCAGGACCCGTCTCAACATCAACAACCACGTGGACAATTTTCGTGCACAAAGCGCTACACTCATATGAAGTTCGACGACTTCCCTGCTCTCTCACTTTGGAGTATCACTCCTCTAACATGTTAATTGGAGTTCGTAACCCCCTAAAATCCTCGCAAACTTCACAATTCATCTGCAGCATAAGCTATGCAAGCGCAAACCCTAACTTCACTCACACCGTCACTAGAAACGCCAAAAACATCCTCACACCTCCATTTCCTCCATTCGCAAGCTCCGAGATTCCGGGAAAGTCATTGGGGGTTTAGGGCATCATCATCTCTCCAACTTGTTTTATCAAAGAAAATTCTAACTCAAATCTGTCTATTGTTCGGATGGGGCTCCAAAGGGCCAAACCATCAAACTCTGCTACCATCTACTGATAGCGCCTCCAGTCCTTATAAATTACTTATACTTGGACACGCCGGAGGTCGGTGAACCTTTTGACTGGGTTGAGTTCTCCTCATGCAAGAATAGTCGGATCCCTCAAATCAATAATCAATAATCATTTATAATCAATAACCAATACTCAATTAGTAATCAAACAACAAATTAGGAATCAATAGTAATCAGTAATTTGACACACCATGACCTTTCAGTCATGAATAACCACACCAGTTTATTAAAAGTTAATGAGTTTATTTCCCTATATTAACAAAGCTAGCACAATATAAGTAAATCTCAAAATCAAATGATACACGTATACGAACATTACTAGCTGTCCATAGCAACGGAAGAAACGCAATCTACGCAAAATTTGGATTATAATGCACTCAGTTATAGCAATGCAAATCACTAATAAGAGTAACTGAATTTGACTAATTGCATACATCGGTCAGCATAACAAGATTTCAATTCAGCACGGTGCATCAACTGAATACCTCAACTAACCTCTGATTAGCATTGGCATGTGGGGCTTCATGCAAAAAAAATGAATTTAGTCAACACAAATTTAGAAAACTTCTAGCTTGGTGTAGGAAAGTACCATCTTGCCTGGCATGTTACCCCCTATTTTTTCACTGTATATATGTTGTTTTAGTTGTATGTGTCACTGGGACCCTGTCAACCAGGGCCCCAGTGCTCATAAGTGTGCCTGAATGTGTTACCTGTGTAGTGACTAACTGTCTCACTGAGGCTCTGCTAATCAGAACCTCAGTGGTTATGCTCTCTCATTTCTTTCCAAATTGTCACTAACAGGCTAGTGACCAATTTTACCAATTTACATTGGCTTACTGGAACACCCTTATAATTCCCTTGTATATGGTACTGAGGTACCCAGGGTATTGGGGTTCCAGGAGATCCCTATGGGCTGCAGCATTTCTTTTGCCACCCATAGGGAGCTCTGACAATTCTTACACAGGCCTGCCACTGCAGCCTGAGTGAAATAACGTCCACGTTATTTCACAGCCATTTTACACTCCACTTAAGTAACTTATAAGTCACCTATATGTCTAACCTTTACCTGGTAAAGGTTGGGTGCTAAGTTACTTAGTGTGAGGGCACCCTGGCACTAGCCAAGGTGCCCCCACATTGTTCAGGGCCAATTCCCCGGACTTTGTGAGTGCGGGGACACCATTACACGCGTGCACTACATATAGGTCACTACCTATATGTAGCTTCACAATGGTAACTCCGAATATGGCCATGTAATATGTCTATGATCATGGAATTGCCCCCTCTATTCCATCCTGGCATAGTTGGCACAATCCCATGATCCCAGTGGTCTGTAGCACAGACCCTGGTACTGCCAAACTGCCTTTCCCGGGGTTTCACTGCAGCTGCTGCCAACCCCTCAGACAGGCATCTGCCCTCCTGGGGTCCAGCCAGGCCTGGCCCAGGATGGCAGAACAAAGGACTTCCTCTGAGAGAGGGTGTTACACCCTCCCCCTTTGGAAAATGGTGTGAAGGCAGGGGAGGAGTAGCCTCCCCCAGCCTCTGGAAATGCTTTCATGGGCACATTTGGTGCCCATTTCTGCATAAGCCAGTCTACACCGGTTCAGGGACCCCTTAGCCCTGCTCTGGCGCAAAACTGGACAAAGGAAAGGGGAGTGACCACTCCCCTGACCTGTACCTCCCCTGGGAGGTGCCCAGAGCTCCTCCAGTGTGCTCCAGACCTCTGCCATCTTGGAAACAGAGGTGCTGCTGGCACACTGGACTGCTCTGAGTGGCCAGTGCCATCAGGTGACGTCAGAGACTCCTCCTGATAGGCTCCTTCAGGTGTTGCTAGCCTATCCTCTCTCCTCGGTAGCCAAACCCTCTTTTCTGGCTATTTAGGGTCTCTGTCTCTTTGGATTCCTTAGATAACGAATGCAAGAGCTCATCCGAGTTCCTCTGCATCTCTCTCTTCACCTTCTGCCAAGGAATCGACTGCTGACCGCGCTGGAAGCCTGCAAAACTGCAACATAGTAGCAAAGACGACTACTGCAACTCTGTAACGCTGATCCTGCCGCCTTCTCGACTTTTTTCCTGGTGGTGCATGCTGTGGGGGTAGTCTTCCTCCTCTCTGCACTAGAAGATCCGAAGAAATCTCCCGTGGGTCGACGGAATCGTCCCCCTGCAACCGCAGGCACCAAAAAGCTGCATTACCGGTCCCTTGGGTCTCCTCTCAGCATGACGAGCGAGGTCCCTCGAATCCAGCAACTCTGTCCAAGTGACTCCCACAGTCCAGTGACTCTTCAGTCCAAGTTTGGTGGAGGTAAGTCCTTGCCTCCCCACGCCAGACTGCATTGCTGGGAATCGCAACTTTTGCAGCTACTCCGGCCTCCGTGCACTTCCGGCGGAAATCCTTTGTGCACAGTCCAGCCTGGGTCCACGGCACTCTAACCTGCATTGCACGACCTCCTAAGTTGTTCTCCGGCGATGTGGGACTCCTTTGTGCGACTTCGGGTGAGCACCGTTTCACGCATCCTCATAGTGCCTGTTTCTGGCACTTCTCTGGGTGCTACCTGCTGCTGAGAGGGCTCCTTGTCTTGCTCGACGTCCCCTCTCTCTCCTGACGCAATTTGCGACATCCTGGTCCCTCCTGGGCCACAGCAGCATCCAAAAACGCTTACCGCACGATTTGCAGCTAGCAAGATTTGCTGGCGGTCTTTCGGCGGGAAAACACTTCTGCACGACTCTCCACGGCGTGAGAAATCCGTCCTCCAAAGGGGAAGTCTCTAGCCCTTGTCGTTCCTGCAGAAACCTAAGCTTCTACAGTCCAGTAGCAGCTTCTTTGCACTCGCAGCTGGCATTTCCTGGGCATCTGCCCATCTCTGACTTGCTTGTGACTTTTGGACTTGGTCCCCTTGTTCCACAGGTACCCTCGACTGGAAATCCATCGTTGTTGCATTGCTGGTTTGTGTCTTTCCTGCAGAATTCCCCTATCACGACTTCTATGTCCTTTGGGGAACTTTAGTGCACTTTGCACTCACTTTTCAGGGTCTTGGGGTGGGCTATTTTTCTAACCCTCACTATTTTCTAATAGTCCCAGCGACCCTCTACAAGGTCACATAGGTTTGGGGTCCATTCGTGGTTCGCATTCCACTTTTGGAGTATATGGTTTGTGTTGCCCCTATCCCTATGTGTCTCCATTGCATCCTATTGTAACTATACATTGTTTGCACTGTTTTCTAAGACTATACTGCATATTTTTGGTATTGTGTATATATATCTTGTGTATATTTCCTATTCTCTCACTGAGGGTACACTCTGAGATACTTTGGCATATTGTCATAAAAATAAAGTACCTTTATTTTTAGTATAACTGTGTATTGTGTTTTCTTATGATATTGTGCATATGACACCAAGTGGTACTGTAGGAGCTTCACTCGTCTCCTAGTTCAGCCTAAGCTGTTCTGCTAAGCTACCATTATCTATCAGCCTATGCTGCTAGACACCCTATACACTAATAAGGGATAACTGGGCCTGGTGCAAGGTGTAAGTACCCCTAGGTACTCACTATAAGCCAGTCCAGCCTCCTACATTGGTTGTGCAGCGGTGGGATAAGTGCTTTGAGACTACTTACCACTCTTGTCATTGTACTTTTCATAAGAGAAAAATATACAAAACAAGTTCAGTGTATATACACATAACCAAAAAGTTTTGCATTTCCTCTTTTCACTCTTTTCTAAGTGCTGAAAAGTACTTCTAACTTTCTAAAAAGTTCTAAAAAGTTTTTAAAGTTTTTTTTCCAGTCTTTCTAAAAGCTCTGACAAACTTTTTTCTCTTTTTCTATCACTTTAACTCTCTCCAAAAATGTCTGGCACAGGCCAAAATGTTGATCTGTCCAAACTTGCATATGACCACCTTAGCTGGAAAGGAGCAAGGAGTCTCTGTGTAGAAAGAGGTTTGAGTGTAGGGAAGAATCCTTCCTTGGAATTGTTACTTAACATGCTTAGAGAACAAGATAAGGCTAAAAGTGCCCCATCTGTTGAAAAAGTAGCTAATGGTTCCCAATCTGATCCAGGGACTCCCCCAGGAAAAGATTCAGGAAAGAAACTTCCAAGCCTGCCCATTACTAGACAGTCTAGCATAGTTGGTACTGATGTTGAGTCACACCATACAGATAGTGTTGTCTCACATCATAGCAAGAGCATTCATTCTCATCACAGTAGAAATGATGTTTCTGTTAGCCAAGCTGTTAGGGTGCCCTCTGTAAGGGACAGGTCTTCTTCTGTCCATTCTCATCATACTTCTGTTTCAAGACATGTCCCTCCCACCCACCCTCATGACAGATTGTTAGAAAGGGAGCTCAATAGATTGAGAGTGGAGCAAACCAGACTGAAGCTCAAGAAGCAACAGCTGGATTTGGATAGACAGACTTTAGAAGTAGAGAAGGAGAGACAGAAACTGGGTGTGTAGGAAAGTACCATCTTGCCTGGCATGTTACCCCCATTTTTTCACTGTATATATGTTGTTTTAGTTGTATGTGTCACTGGGACCCTGTCATCCAGGGCCCCAGTGCTCATAAGTGTGCCTGAATGTGTTACCTGTGTAGTGACTAACTGTCTCACTGAGGCTCTGCTAATCAGAACCTCAGTGGTTATGCTCTCTCATTTCTTTCCAAATTGTCACTAACAGGCTAGTGACCAATTTTACCAATTTACATTGGCTTACTGGAACACCCTTATAATTCCCTAGTATATGGTACTGAGGTACCCAGGGTATTGGGGTTCCAGGAGATCCCTATGGGCTGCAGCATTTCTTTTGCCACCCATAGGGAGCTCTGACAATTCTTACACAGGCCTGCCACTGCAGCCTGAGTGAAATAACATCCACGTTATTTCACAGCCATTTTACACTGCACTTAAGTAACTTATAAGTCACCTATATGTCTAACCTTTACCTGGTAAAGGTTGGGTGCTAAGTTACTTAGTGTGAGGGCACCCTGGCACTAGCCAAGGTGCCCCCACATTGTTCAGGGCCAATTCCCCGGACTTTGTGAGTGCGGGGACACCATTACACGCGTGCACTACATATAGGTCACTACCTATATGTAGCTTCACAATGGTAACTCCGAATATGGCCATGTAATATGTCTATGATCATGGAATTGCCCCCTCTATAATATCCTGGCATAGTTGGCACAATCCCATGATCCCAGTGGTCTGTAGCACAGACCCTGGTACTGCCAAACTGCCTTTCCCGGGGTTTCACTGCAGCTGCTGCTGCTGCCAACCCCTCAGACAGGCATCTGCCCTCCTGGGGTCCAGCCAGGCCTGGCCCAGGATGGCAGAACAAAGGACTTCCTCTGAGAGAGGGTGTTACACCCTCTCCCTTTGGAAAATGGTGTGAAGGCAGGGGAGGAGTAGCCTCCCCCAGCCTCTGGAAATGCTTTCATGGGCACATTTGGTGCCCATTTCTGCATAAGCCAGTCTACACCGGTTCAGGGACCCCTTAGCCCTGCTCTGGCGTGAAACTGGACAAAGGAAAGGGGAGTGACCACTCCCCTGACCTGTACCTCCCCTGGGAGGTGCCCAGAGCTCCTCCAGTGTGCTCCAGACCTCTGCCATCTTGGAAACAGAGGTGCTGCTGGCACACTGGACTGCTCTGAGTGGCCAGTGCCATCAGGTGACGTCAGAGACTCCTCCTGATAGGCTCCTTCAGGTGTTGCTAGCCTATCCTCTCTCCTAGGTAGCCAAACCCTCTTTTCTGGCTATTTAGGGTCTCTGTCTCTTGGGATTCCTTAGATAACGAAGGCAAGAGCTCATCCGAGTTCCTCTGCATCTCTCTCTTCACCTTCTGCCAAGGAATCGACTGCTGACCGCGCTGGAAGCCTGCAAAACTGCAACATAGTAGCAAAGACGACTACTGCAACTCTGTAACGTTGATCCTGCCGCCTTCTCGACTTTTTTCCTGGTGGTGCATGCTGTGGAGGTAGTCTGCCTCCTCTCTGCACTAGAAGATCCGAAGAAATCTCCCGTGGGTCGACGGAATCGTCCCCCTGCAACTGCAGGCACCAAAAAGCTGCATTACCGGTCCCTTGGGTCTCCTCTCAGCACGACGAGCGAGGTCCCTCGAATCCAGCAACTCTGTCCATGTGACTCCCACAGTCCAGTGACTCTTCAGTCCAAGTTTGGTGGAGGTAAGTCCTTGCCTCCCCACGCCAGACTGCATTGCTGGGAATCGCGACTTTTGCAGCTACTCCGGCCTCCGTGCACTTCCGGTGGAAATCCTTTGTGTACAGTCCAGCCTGGGTCCACGGCACTCTAACCTGCATTGCACGACCTCCTAAGTTGTTCTCCGGCGACGTGGGACTCCTTTGTGCGACTTCGGGTGAGCACCATTTCACGCATCCTTGTAGTGCCTGTTTCTGGCACTTCTCCGGGTGCTACCTGCTGCTGAGAGGGCTCCTTGTCTTGCTCGACGTCCCCTCTCTCTCCTGACGCAATTTGCGACATCCTGGTCCCTCCTGGGCCACAGCAGCATCCAAAAACACTTACCGCACGATTTGCAGCTAGCAAGGCTTGTTGGCGGTCTTTCGGCGAGAAAACACTTCTGCACAACTCTCGACGGCGTGAGGGATCTGTCCTCCAAAGGGGAAGTCTCTAGCCCTTGTCGTTCCTGCAGAAACCTAAGCTTCTACAGTCCAGTAGCAGCTTCTTTGCACCCGCAGCTGGCATTTCCTGGGCATCTGCCCATCTCCGACTTGCTTGTGACTTTTGGACTTGGTCCCCTTGTTCTACAGGTACCCTCGACTGGAAATCCATCGTTGTTTCATTGCTGGTTTGTGTCTTTCCTGCAGAATTCCCCTATCACGACTTCTATGTCCTTTGGGGAACTTTAGTGCACTTTGCACTCACTTTTCAGGGTCTTGGGGTGGGCTATTTTTCTAACCCTCACTATTTTCTAATAGTCCCAGCGACCCTCTACAAGGTCACATAGGTTTGGGGTCCATTCGTGGTTCGCATTCCACTTTTGGAGTATATGGTTTGTGTTGCCCCTATCCCTATGTGTCTCCATTGCATCCTATTGTAACTATACATTGTTTGCACTGTTTTCTAAGACTATACTGCATATTTTTGGTATTGTGTATATATATCTTGTGTATATTTCCTATCCTCTCACTGAGGGTACACTCTGAGATACTTTGGCATATTGTCATAAAAATAAAGTACCTTTATTTTTAGTATAACTGTATTGTGTTTTCTTATGATATTGTGCATATGACACTAAGTGGTACTGTAGGAGCTTCACTCGTCTCCTAGTTCAGCCTAAGCTGTTCTGCAAAGCTACCATTATCTATCAGCCTATGCTGCTAGACACCCTATACACTAATAAGGGATAACTGGGCCTGGTGCAAGGTGTAAGTACCCCTAGGTACTCACTACAAGCCAGTCCAGCCTCCTACATTGGTTGTACAGCGGTGGGATAAGTGCTTTGAGACTACTTACCACTCTTGTCATTGTACTTTTCATAAGAGAAAAATATACAAAACAAGTTCAGTGTATATACACATAACCAAAAAGTTTTGCATTTCCTCTTTTCACTCTTTTCTAAGTGCTGAAAAGTACTTCTAACTTTCTAAAAAGTTCTAAAAAGTCTTTAAAGTTTTTTTCAAGTCTTTCTAAAAGCTCTGACAAACTTTTTTCTATTTTTCTATCACTTTAACTCTCTCCAAAAATGTCTGGCACAGGCCAAAATGTTGATCTGTCCAAACTTGCATATGACCACCTTAGCTGGAAAGGAGCAAGGAGTCTCTGTGTAGAAAGAGGTTTGAGTGTAGGGAAGAATCCTTCCTTGGAATTGTTACTTAACATGCTTAGAGAACAAGATAAGGCTAAAAGTGCCCCATCTGTTGAAAAAGTAGCTAATGGTTCCCAATCTGATCCAGGGACTCCCCCAGGAAAAGATTCAGGAAAGAAACTTCCAAGCCTGCACATTACTAGACAGTCTAGCATAGTTGGTACTGATGTTGAGTCACACCATACAGATAGTGTTGTCTCACATCATAGCAAGAGCATTCATTCTCATCACAGTAGAAATGATGTTTGTTAGCCAAGCTGTTAGGGTGCCCTCTGTAAGGGACAGGTCTTCTTCTGTCCATTCTCATCATACTTCTGTTTCAAGACATGTCCCTCCCACCCACCCTGATGACAGATTGTTAGAAAGGGAGCTCAATAGATTGAGAGTGGAGCAAACCAGACTGAAGCTCAAGAAGCAACAGCTGGATTTGGATAGACAGACTTTAGAAGTAGAGAAGGAGAGACAGAAACTGGGTGTGTAGGAAAGTACCATCTTGCCTGGCATGTTACCCCCATTTTTTCACTGTATATATGTTGTTTTAGTTGTATGTGTCACTGGGACCCTGTCATCCAGGGCCCCAGTGCTCATAAGTGTGCCTGAATGTGTTACCTGTGTAGTGACTAACTGTCTCACTGAGGCTCTGCTAATCAGAACCTCAGTGGTTATGCTCTCTCATTTCTTTCCAAATTGTCACTAACAGGCTAGTGACCAATTTTACCAATTTACATTGGCTTACTGGAACACCCTTATAATTCCCTAGTATATGGTACTGAGGTACCCAGGGTATTGGGGTTCCAGGAGATCCCTATTGGCTGCAGCATTTCTTTTGCCACCCATAGGGAGCTCTGACAATTCTTACACAGGCCTGCCACTGCAGCCTGAGTGAAATAACGTCCACGTTATTTCACAGCCATTTTACACTGCACTTAAGTAACTTATAAGTCACCTATATGTCTAACCTTTACCTGGTAAAGGTTGGGTGCTAAGTTACTTAGTGTGAGGGCACCCTGGCACTAGCCAAGGTGCCCCCACATTGTTCAGGGCCAATTCCCCGGACTTTGTGAGTGCGGGGACACCATTACACGCGTGCACTACATATAGGTCACTACCTATATGTAGCTTCACAATGGTAACTCCGAATATGGCCATGTAATATGTCTATGATCATGGAATTGCCCCCTCTATACCATCCTGGCATAGTTGGCACAATCCCATGATCCCAGTGGTCTGTAGCACAGACCCTGGTACTGCCAAACTGCCTTTCCCGAGGTTTCACTGCAGCTGCTGCTGCTGCCAACCCCTCAGACAGGCATCTGCCCTCCTGGGGTCCAGCCAGGCCTGGCCCAGGATGGCAGAACAAAGGACTTCCTCTGAGAGAGGGTGTTACACCCTCTCCCTTTGGAAAATGGTGTGAAGGCAGGGGAGGAGTGGCCTCCCCCAGCCTCTGGAAATGCTTTAATGGGCACATTTGGTGCCCATTTCTGCATAAGCCAGTCTACACCGGTTCAGGGACCCCTTAGCCCTGCTCTGGCGCGAAACTGGACAAAGGAAAGGGGAGTGACCACTCCCCTGACCTGTACCTCCCCTGGGAGGTGCCCAGAGCTCCTCCAGTGTGCTCCAGACCTCTGCCATCTTGGAAACAGAGGTGCTGCTGGCACACTGGACTGCTCTGAGTGGCCAGTGCCATCAGGTGACGTCAGAGACTCCTCCTGATAGGCTCCTTCAGGTGTTGCTAGCCTATCCTCTCTCCTAGGTAGCCAAACCCTCTTTTCTGGCTATTTAGGGTCTCTGTCTCTTGGGATTCCTTAGATAACGAATGCAAGAGCTCATCCGAGTTCCTCTGTATCTCTCTCTTCACCTTCTGCCAAGGAATCGACTGCTGACCGCGCTGGAAGCCTGCAAAACTGCAACATAGTAGCAAAGACGACTACTGCAACTCTGTAACGCTGATCCTGCCGCCTTCTCGACTGTTTTCCTGGTGGTGCATGCTGTGGGGGTAGTCTGCCTCCTCTCTGCACTAGAAGATCCGAAGAAATCTCCTGTGGGTGGACGGAATCGTCCCCCTGCAACCGCAGGCACCAAAAAGCTGCATTACTGGTCCCTTGGGTCTCCTCTCAGCACGACGAGCGAGGTCCCTCGAATCCAGCAACTCTGTCCAAGTGACTCCCACAGTCCAGTGACTCTTCAGTCCAAGTTTGTTGGAGGTAAGTCCTTGCCTCCCCACGCCAGACTGCATTGCTGGGAACCGCGACTTTTGCAGCTACTCCGGCCTCCGTGCACTTCCGGCGGAAATCCTTTGTGCACAGTTCAGCCTGGGTCCACGGCACTCTAACCTGCATTGCACGACCTCCTAAGTTGTTCTCCGGCGACGTGGGACTCCTTTGTGCGACTTCGGGTGACCACCGTTTCACGCATACTCGTAGTGCCTGTTTCTGGCACTTCTCCGGGTGCTACCTGCTGCTGAGAGGGCTCCTTGTCTTGCTCGACATCCCTTCTCTCTCCTGACGCAATTTGCGACATCCTGGTCCCTCCTGGGCCACAGCAGCATCCAAAAACGCTTACCGCACGATTTGCAGCTAGCAAGGCTTGTTGGCGGTCTTTTAGCGGGAAAACACTTCTGCACGACTCTCCACGGCGTGAGGGATCTGTCCTCTAAAGGGGAAGTCTCTAGCCCTTGTCGTTCCTGCAGAAACCTAAGCTTCTACAGTCCAGTAGCAGCTTCTTTGCACCCGCAGCTGGCATTTCCTGGGCATCTGCCCATCTCCAACTTGCTTGTGACTTTTGGACTTGGTCCCCTTGTTCCACAGGTACCCTCGACTGGAAATCCATCGTTGTTGCATTGCTGGTTTGTGTCTTTCCTGCAGAATTCCCCTATCACGACTTCTATGTCCTTTGGGGAACTTTAGTGCACTTTGCACTCACTTTTCAGGGTCTTGGGGTGGGCTATTTTTCTAACCCTCACTATTTTCTAATAGTCCCAGCGACCCTCTACAAGGTCACATAGGTTTGGGGTCCATTCGTGGTTCGCATTCCACTTTTGGAGTATATGGTTTGTGTTGCCCCTATCCCTATGTGTCTCCATTGCATCCTATTGTAACTATACATTGTTTGCACTGTTTTCTAAGACTATACTGCATATTTTTGGTATTGTGTATATATATCTTGTGTATATTTCCTATCCTCTCACTGAGGGTACACTCTGAGATACTTTGGCATATTGTCATAAAAATAAAGTACCTTTATTTTTAGTATAACTGTGTATTGCGTTTTCTTATGATATTGTGCATATGACACTAAGTGGTACTGTAGGAGCTTCACTCGTCTCCTAGTTCAGCCTAAGCTGCTCTGCTAAGCTACCATTATCTATCAGCCTATGCTGCTAGACACCCTATACACTAATAAGGGATAACTGCGCCTGGTGCAAGGTGTAAGTACCCCTAGGTACTCACTACAAGCCAGTCCAGCCTCCTACACTTGGGCTTTGTCAAAATAAGCAGTTGGTACCTAAGAAGGACAATACAATGCATAAAACATTTATCCTTTCATAATTACCAAATACAATCAGCATTCAAGGTAAGTCTTCGTCCTTCAGGTACAGGTTCGATCAGCATGGGGCAAAATTCAAGGGGCAAAGTTTAAGTCAAGTTTTCCCTGCAGCAGCAAGGGATACAGGGGAAATAGTTATGGAATGGGGAAGGCAAAGTGAAGTTTAAGTTAAAGTCTCTAGGGTGAGAATTCTTGAAAGACTCTCTCTCTCTGGGATAGAGAAAAAGCATCAAAGGGTCATCAAAATGATTTCTTGAGTCTGGCTTCAAAATGGCATCAAAGAAAATGGCTGACTTCTCTTTGTCCGGTGGGTTTAAGTAAGAAACATTCCAAATTCTTCAGGGTCTTCCATTGGAGGGTCCATGGGGTGGTTTCTCTTTAACCAATGAATAGTGTCCTTTTCTTAATGTTCACCTACGCATAAGGTGTCCTTGGAGTTTTGGAACACAAGTAGCAACAAAGTTGCCAATTAATTCTGCATCAGTGTCTTTATTGTCTGCACCTGCAGAAACTGACCTTGCTTCAAAGGGGATGAAAGTTGCCTAGCACGAAACCTTGAGATAAGTGTATTAGTCATTAACGTCTTTGTTAATACAAGTGAAAACCACGCAGTTAAATTTGAGACCAGGCAACTAGGCCAAAGCCTCTGCTAAATTTAAGCTAAGCATATAACTGTTTTAACAAGAAAATCATAAAATACATCTGTAATTATGACGGACTACTACATTGTCGATTCTTCATGATTAATTAAGCTCGTTTATAATAATGGCGAACTACTTCGTGGGCACATTTTCCTACATACATTATTTTTCTTCGCTAAAATCACATTGCCTTATACGATTTTGTTACATGATATATGAATGTTTGTTAGTCTTTCTTTTTCTGCTTCATCAGTAGTCACTATCAAAGCATTTCTGAACACCAACAATCCAGATATACCTGTTTTGTAACCCCCTTCGTGACCACCCGGAGCACCTCCTTAATCTCAAATTTCTCGAAAGAGCAGCACGGATTTACACCTATTAACAAAAATCATGCTTTCTGAGTAAAGTTGTTTTTGCTTTTCTGCCGTTCTTTCTGTATCACTGTCCACAAAAAAAAACTGTCTGCCTATATGCCATTGTTTTTCTATATCTTTTCCAAAAATGTCCTACGGGAATTACCCTGAGAAATCAACATATTGGAACGTCCACATTTCCTCCCAGACGTTTTCTGAGATAAACTAGAAATGATGGCAGGCAGGCTATGGCCAAGGCAGACAAATTGGGAAGAGGTCAGAACACAGCCAGACTGCTGGAACCAATGCTCCACTGAGCCAAACTCGAGGACTCCCCTTGTGTGGGGGGTGGAGGGAGAAGAGAGAGAGCGAGAGAGAGAGAGGGAGGGAAGGAGAGGTTGGATGAACATGCCTGCAACACAGGTATATCTATAATCTGCCGGTAATGCTTCCACATTCCAGTACAACAGAGTCTTATAGTTATACAGAAATCTACGTGTAAATTGAAGATCACAGGTTTGAATCCATTCATGAGCAAACTAGATTTTCCCTTTTTAAATTCAGACTAAGGGAGTACAGTTAAATATGGTAATATTAGCAGTTTGTTCATGAATTAGGAATTAACTGTCCGTGGATTTTAAATCCGCTCCATGCACCCGCCACCCTTCCACTCTGCAAGAAAAGATACTTACCTTCCAGTAATTGTCTGGGTTGATTTTTAGAAGGAGAAGAAAATTATATACAAACTTGCCACGCACGTGTTTAAAATTCGGGGCTCTCTTTTTAAAGAGACATAGAAATACAATGATATTTGACTTATATTTTTGTTCTGATATCTTTGCACTCTAATCACTCCCTCCCAAACTCTATAAAAGAAAGATTTGTCGACCACACTGTGGGCAAGTGATGCTAACCCTTCCGAAAGAGACAAACATATGATAGAGGGAAAAAGAGACGAAGGGAGAGATCAAGCGAGAGATGTTCGGGAAGAGACAGATGAGATGGATCTGGAAGGATGTAAAATAAGGTGGGAGAGAGACAATGATAAACAGGAAGAGAGAGGGAGAGTGACAGAGAGAGGATCAAGGAACGTGGCCGGGTGGGAAAAGAGGCGATGCACATACGGCCCACCAGTGTACGGTATTTTCTAAATCTTATTCCAACTTGAGGTGAGAGAGACTGGAGGGGAACCTGGAACTTGGGGAAAATGTGGAAAGGCTGGGTGGGGGTGACTTCAGGAAAAGAAAACAGAGCTATTGAGTAATAAGAAGAGAAAGCTGGAGGAGGCGGGAAGTTTAGAGCAGGGAGGTGTGAAGTGATCTGGACAGTGATAATAAGTGCACACGAGCCTGAGAATGAAAAGCGATTGTGAAGTGTGAATCCGTGTGAGGAGCTATTAAAAGTGATCATAGCTTGAGAGTTGTTGGACAGTGACTGTGAGTTGTGTCACAGTGAGTGAGAATTTAAAAGTGAACTGTGTTTAGGACACCAATCATGTGTGAGAGTGACAATGAACAATGAGCAGCAGTTAAGTGTGATGACGACCAAAAATATCTAATTTTACGGGGGTCAGATCACGGAAAAATACAAAAATCTTGATATGATAGAGAAACAATATTTTGGCACATAGGCATAGAGACCAAGGTTTGCAGCTCAGTTAAAATGAATTTCTGAAACAGAATGAAAACATGAACTTGCTGGGCTCGTGCACAAAATACACAAGTGCTTTTTAACCCATTCGCTGCCAGGCCTTTTCCCCCTCCTGTGCCGAGCCTTTTTTGGCTATTTGGGGCAGTTCGAGCTTAGGCCCTCATAACGTTTTGTTCACATAAGCTACCTACGCCAAAATTGCGTCCTAATTTACAACATCCTAGGGATTCTAGAGGTACCCAGACTTTGTGGGTTTCCCAGAAGGAGGCCAAGAAAATAGCCAAAATACAGTGAAAATTTAGTTTTTTTCAAAAAAATGGGAAAAAGGGGCTGCAGAAGAAGGCTTGTGGTTTTCCCCCTGAATATGGCATCAACAAAGGGTTTGCAGTGCTAAAATCACCAGCTTCCCAGCTTTCAGGAACAGGCAGACTTGAATCAGAAAACCCAATTTTTCAACACAATTTTGCCATTTTACTGGGACATACCCCATTTTTACGATTTTTTGTGCTTTCAGCCTCCTTCCAGTCAGTGACAGAAATGGGCATAAAACCAATGCTGGATCCCAGAAACCGAAACATTTCTGAAAAGTAGACAAAATTCTGAAGTCAGCAAGGGGTAATTTGTGTAGATCCTACAATGGTTTCCTACAAAAAATAACAACTGAAAAAACATATTGAAATTGAGGTGAAAAAATCTGCAATTTTTCTCTACGTTTTACTCAGTAACTTTTTCCTGCAATGTCAGATTTTTTAAAGCAATATACCGTTACGTCTGCTGGACTCTTCTGGTTGCGGGGATATATAAGGCTTGTAGATTCATCAAGAACTCTAGGTACCCAGAGCCAATAAATGACCTGCACCCTGCCTTGGGTTTTCATTCTATACCGGGTATACAGCAATTCATTTGCTGAAATATAAAGAGTAAAAAATAGCTATCAAGAAAACCTTTGTATTTCCAAAATGGGCACAAGATAAGGTGTTGAGGAGCAGTGGTTATTTGCACATCTCTGAATTCCAGGGTGCCCATACAAGCATGTGAATTACAGGGCATTTCTCAAATAGACGTCTTTTTTACACACTCTCTTATATTTGGAAGGAAAAAATGTAGAGAAAGACAAGGGGCAATAACAATTGTTTTGCTATTCTATGTTCCCCCAAGTCACCCGATAAAAATGGTACCTCACTTGTGTGGGTAGGCCTAGCGCCCACGAAAGGAAATGGCCCAAAACACAGAAAACAGAGGTGTTTTTTGCAAAGTGCCTACCTGTAGATTTTGGCCCCTAGCTCTGCCGGCACCTAGGGAAACCTACCAAAACAGCACATTTTTGCAAACTAGAGACCTAGGGGAATCCAAGATGGGGTGACTTGTGGGGCTCTGACCAGGTTCTGTTACCCAGAATCCTTTGCAAACCTCACAATTTGGCTAAAAAAACAAATTTTCCTCACATTTCGGTGACAGAAAGTTCTGGAATCTGAGAGGAGCCACAAATTTCCTTCCACCCAGCGTTCCCCCAAGTCTCCCGATAAAAATGGTACCTCACTTGTGTGGGTAGGCCTAGCGCCCACGAAAGGAAATAGCCCAAAACACAACGTGGACACATCCCATTTTTTTTACAGATAACAGAGGTGTTTTTTGCAAAGTGCCTACCTGTAGATTTTGGCCCCTAGCTCAGCTGGCACCTAGGGAAACCTACCAAACCTGTGCATTTTTTAAAACTAGAGACCTACAGGAATCCAAGATGGGGTGACTTGTGGGGCTCTGACCAGGTTCTGTTACCCAGAATCCTTTGCAAACCTCAAAATTTGGCTAAAAAAACAAATTTTCCTCACATTTCGGTGACAGAAAGTTCTGGAATCTGAGAGGAGCCACAAATTTCCTTCCACCCAGCGTTCTCCCAAGTCTTCCGGTAAAAATGGTACCTCACTTGTGTCGGTAGGCCTAGCGCCCACGAAAGGAAATGGCCTAAAACACAACGTGGACACATCCCATTTTGTTTACAGAAAACAGAGGTGTTTTTTGCAAAGTGCCTACCTGTAGATTTTGGCCCCTAGCTCAGCCAGCACCTGGGGAAACCTACCAAACCTGTGCGTTTTTTAAAACTAGAGACCTAGGGGAATCCAAGATGGGGTGACTTGTGGGGCTCTGACCAGGTTCTGTTACCCAGAATCCTTTGCAAACCTCAAAACTTGGCCAAAAGAACACTTTTTCCTCTCATTTCGGTGACAGAAATTTCTGGAATCTGAGAGGAGCCACAAATGTCCTTCCACCCAGCGTTCCCCCAAGTCTCCCGAGAAAAATGGTACCTCACTATTGTGGGTGGGCCTAGCGCCCACAAAAGGAAATGGCCCAAACACAACGTGAACACATCACATTTTTTCACAGAAAACAGAGGTGTTTTTTGCAAAGTGCCTACCTGTGGATTTTGGCCTCTAGCTCAGCCGGCCCCAGGGGGGGGCAGAAATGGCCTAAAATAAATTACCCCCCCTCTAAAAAAACAAACAAACACAAAAAAAACCAACATTTTTTTAGCCCTGGCGCCTAGAGGTTTCTGCCCCCCGGGGGCAGATCGGCCTAATAACAATAGGCCGATCTGCCCCCGGGGGGGCAGAAATTGCCTAAAATAAATTTACCCCACACCCCCCCTGGGGAGCGACCCTTGCCTACAAGGTCACTCCCCTTGCGTGACGGCGCAAAAAAAAAGATCCCTGGTGTCTAGTGGTTTCTGCCCCCCTTGGGGGCAGATTGACCTACAATCGGCCGATCTGCCCCCAAAGCGGGCAGAAATGGCCTAAATACAATTTGCCCCTCCAGGGGAGCGACCCTTGCCTAAGGGGTCGCTCCACATCTCTAAAAAATAAAAATAAAAAAAACACACAAAAAAAAATATTGCCCTGGCGCCTAGGGGTTTCTGCCCCCCGGGGGCAGATCAGCCTAATAACAATAGGCCGATCTGCCCTCAGGGGGGCAGAAGTTGCCTAAAATAAATTTGTCCCCCCACCCCCCTCGGGTCGCTCCCCTTGAGTGACGGCGCAAAAAAAAAAGATCCCTGGTGCCTAGTGGTTTCTGCCCCCTTGGGGACGGATTGACCTAAAATTGGCTGATCTGCCCCCAAAGCGGGCAGAAATGTCCTAAATACAATTTGCCCCTCCAGGGGAGCGACCCTTGCCTAAGGGGACGCTCCCCATCTGTAAAACAACAACAACAACAAAAATCCCTGGTGTCTAGTGGTTTCTGTCCCCCTTGGGGGCAGATTGGCCTCATAAAAATAGGCCAATCTGCCCCCAAGGGGGGCAGAAATGGCCTAAATATAATTTGCCCCCTATGGGAGCGACCCTTGCCTAAGGGGTCGCTCCCCACCTCTAAAACAAAAAACAAAACAAAAAAAACAAAAAAATATTATCCCTGGTGCCTAGAGGTTTCTGCCCCCCCTGGGGGCAGATAGGGAGAGTCTCCCCTTTCCAACGAGGGCTTGCTGAAACTGTTTTTTTGCTGTGGATTGTGGTTATGCTGCGATCCCCAGCCAGCAAACCCATTAAGCCACCAGGGACCTGTGTTTGGGGGATCAGCCCTTGTGGTAACGGGCTGAATCCCCCACACCTCAAAAAATTGTTTTTTCCACTGGGTGATGGAATCGTGCCCCCAAGGGAATTGGAAAATACAAATAAATTACAATGAAATTGACTGGTGGTCGGCCCTCCTTGCATAAGTGCTGGACTCCTCCTGATTTATATAGAAAAGTAGCTCAAATGGCTCAGATATGACAAAAAATGTGGAAATATGTGTTGCATGCAGTGCAAGGTCCTTCGCAAATATTGACTGGTCATCTTTCAGTTGTATTTGCTTGCTATCCTTGTGCTAATGAGGTGAAATCTTTGCCCGGGCAGTATTATCATGTTTTCAACTCACAAAATACCCAAGTAATATTATCAACATACTTTGCCTTTTCTTGCTGCATAATTTAGTCAACCCTATCGCATAATTTGGTGTTCTCCTGCAGCATAATTCCAGTCATCATGGTGATAGCACTGTGAGTTTTAACAAGGAGCACGCCTGCACACAAAGTTGCAGGGGCTGTTATGTGAATGTGTTCTTTGTGAGATCAAAGGTAGATTTTGGCTTTAGAAAATAGCTTTATGCTGGCAAAGACCCAGCAGCTCCCCTTACAATAAGATTTTGCAGAAGTTATGGCAAATGTATGCTGTGGGATTGGGTATGTAGCAAGGTGAAGTAAATCTGTGTCTTTTTATCTTTTTTAGTGTCTTTGGATAACCTGATGCTTCAATTAAAAAGATAAGTATATTTGTGTTTGTTTACTGTAGCATTCATCTCATAGATGCATACACCCACCGACTGATTCAGAACAACACTTCTTTCTTCTATGTAGGACAGTGTTTTTTTAGAAAGAAGGTTTTAGGCAGTCAGCAGAGATGGTGTCTTGGTGGATGGCTGCTGCCCAGGCCCTAACTCGATTTATGGAGGACAACTCTGAGGCAGGATCAGATACTGAGGCAGCATATGTGGGCGAGGAAAATAGAGCAGAATCTGGAAGTGATTTTTCAGTTGGTGAAGGTCCACCTAACGGCTAGTCTTGAAGCGATTCTGAGGGGCATGATGATGGCATTTGTGATATCTCTACGCAAGCACAGGGTGGGCAGCAGAGCGACCATAGCAGGTTAGAACAACCCAGAGAGCAGGCTAATAGTGGCAAGCCCAGAGGGAGTGCTCTCTTGCTGGCTCACAATTTAATACAGCCCCATATTCCCCCATTCACTGGTGATGCTGGATGTAAAGTTTAATTATTTGGCAATTGAATACATTCATCTCTTTTTGGATGGTGACTTCCTTGAGAAAATTGTGAGGCAAACATATTTGCGTGCAGAACAATTTCTGATGAAACATTGAGGCACTCTAGGGCCTTAGTCTAGGGCACACCGGTAGACTCCCTCTTCACTTGAGGAGTTGAAGACATTTTTGGACCTTACTCTCAAAATGGGGTTAGTGCACAATCCAAGCTTGCAATCCTACTAGTCTAATTAAATGTTTTGGGAAACACCTATCTTCGCACCCAACATAAACAAAGGTTGGTTATTGCTATTGCAGCGTATACTGCATTTCAATGATAATTCTGCTGCATTGTAATGGGACCATCCAGGCCATGACATGTTGGTCTAAATTTGGATTTTGTGGAACATTTGTCCGCCAGATTTCCAGAGATTTATACTCCTAAAGATTTTTAGCCAATGATGAGTTTTCTATTCTGTACAAAGAGCGGCTGCTGTTCAAGCAGTGCATTCTGAGCAAAAGAGTTCATTATGGCATTAAGTTGTATATGCTGTGTTGGAATTCTTCTGGGTATGTACATATCTGTGTATAGAAGGCAGGACTCCAGGTTAAACCCTGTAGGATGGCCTCCTACACTAGGAGTCACTGGAAAGATTTGTGATAGCTTGCCCAGCCACTCCTTCATAAAGGTCATAACCTTTATGTGGACAACTTCTATACAAGAGTAAAGCTGTACAAAGCTGGCACTCTGGCATGCAGTACAGTTTTTTGTTGCTGCAAAAGATTCCTGCAGAAGCTTGTGTGTCAGAAGCTCCAAAAATTCAGGAGCATTGCGGTTCGTTCCAAGTAACTGCTCGCAGTCAAATTCTCTGATAGGTGTAATGTGTATGCTCCCACTGCAATTCACGATGAGAGCACTTCCAGTATCAAGGTTTGAGGCCAGATGTCTGAATTTCACAATCCCACCTGTACACTCGATTACAACAAATACATGAGTAAAGTGGATAAGCATGACCAAGGTCTTCAGCCATACAATGCGAGTTGTAAAACTCGCACTTGGTATAAGAAGCTGTTTACCCATCTGACGAGTTGGCAACATATAGCTCATATCTTGTTTATTGTCAGACTATCATGAAGACCCATGTGGTTTGTTGACTCTGAGCTGAACGGTATTGAAAGTCTTACTCCTACAAAAGTAACAGCCTCCACTTTGCATGCTGTGGAAGATGTGGCAAGGCTGCAGGATCAACACTTTGCCAACCGCATTCCTGCATCAACCAAAAAGAATCACCCATGTAATCGTTTCAGAGTCTACTCTAAGCAAGGAAAGAGGCAGGAGAGTCATTATTGTCCCCGTTGCCTAACTAAGCAAACCCTGTTTTCCTACTTGCTTTATGTTGTACATACAAAAGTGAAGTATTTCGAAATTATGCATTGATAAATGCCTTACATGGGCCACAACTTCACCAGGCAAATTGCCATAGAAAATGTTTTTCTCTACTTGAGGAAATCATGGACTTGCTTATGGCCTGGTCGACATCTTAGTCTGCTATCAGAATGTGGTAGGTGTTCTGTTTGCCAAATGCATTATAGTCACCACATTTCACATAACGGTGGAAGGAACATAAACCACATTGTCATGGAGTACCCTGTGTGGCAAAAACGTAAAGTCTTTACTAGTTTTTGAAGTGCTCTTTAGTGAACTTAAGTAGCCTTCCCCGGCATGTTACTTAGTTTTAAAGGTGGACATGGTCACTCAGTTCAAGGACTGTGAGCCTTGCAAGGCATTCTTGGGCACCCCCTAACATGCATTCATAAACTAGAAATATTACGATTTAGCACAATCAGGGCATTGAGGGGCATGAAAAACACAGGTTCTTGATCTTCAAGTAGCTATCAATGGAAGGGGTTAGTAAATGTTCAAATGACAAGTATAATGAGTTAGTCAGGACTTTGAAAGGGACCGAGACTTAAACAGGTACAAAAAGCTTTGGCAAGGCATGCTTTGACACAGATCTTGCATAGGTAGAAGGCAGGTAGTCAAGGCAGTACAGATACACATGTCATCACTTTATTTTCACCAACAAAATTAACCCCATTGATGCCACACTCACCCCAATACTGAATTACTCCCTCACTCAACTAAGCAGATGACTCCAAACGATAAAGAATGCAGCAGCCAGCCTCCCTCTCAACCTCCCACCACACTCACACCCTGCACCTCAGACAGCTGACACCCATTCAAAGCTTTACACAGCACTGGCCCAGCATACCTCAAAATTGTATCACATTGCAAAAACATCCAGACCCCTTTGCTCAGCTGTACTCGTACTCTCACAGATTCCATGCATGCCCAGCACCTAAACAGGGAGAACTAAATTATCCTGGCTTTGTCTGAAAGGCTGGGAAGAACTGCCTCTATGCATCTACATTGTCCCTAAAATTATTGTATTCTACGCAAAGCTGAACACTTGGCTCTTCAACTGGTTGAATTCATGGATCAGCCCTGACTGTTGCTGTGTCAGCAACAAGATACCCTCGGGTGATATTGTGTTTTTCAAACATATAATTCATTACAGAGAGCTACATGTATGGGTGACATATGTGTCTCTTTTTTGTCTTTTTTTTTTTGTCCTCATCTCACTAATCCATGCCAGTAAAGGAAGGATCCACTACTCATTGCCCCCCTTGTGTATAGCCCCACAATATCAACGGGCCACTCCACCTGCCACTCTCTTCCGTGGATCCCCCTGTGTCCTTGGCAAATCCTTCCCAACTATCCACTTAGTACCATAACTGGACAATATGACTAGACACACGGAAGGGGGGATCAGGTATAATCATCGGACTTCATAACCAAACTGACCACCTCCAATCAAGTAAGGATTTGACAAACATTTTCCCATCCCAGCCAAAAAATATCCCTTTTGCTAATAGGCCCGGCTCTGCCCAACTTATATAATCGATCTACTGAGTTCTGCCACTCCTGCACTGTGGGAGGTGATGAGCATACCCATTTATAACAGATTTGCCGCCGGGCAATAAGCATCAAAACAAACAAAAGACATTGCTGTGTTTAGGCTTTCAATTCACAAACCCCAAATAAAACTAAAACAGGATTCAATGTTATTCCTTCACCAAATATCTTGTTTAGGACTTTCTGCATGGCTTCTCAAAAATTAGCCAGCCTGGAACAATTCCAAAACATATGAATATTATCCGCATTTGGGTCATCACATCGTGGACAGTTTTTCAGAATTTTGCCAAGGCGGGACAGCCTTGCTGGAGTCCAGTACACTCTATGCAAAGTAAACAAATGGTTCCTCCTCATTGCCGCTGATTTAACAGCGGACCAAAGATTTGAACATGACCTTTGCCACAACTCTATTATATCAATGGTTGGAAAAACCTTTCCCCATTTCTGGAGCGGAAGGGGGGAATCCTCCTCAGTTGCCTCCAACAAGGCTTGGTACCAAAACGCGATTTCCTTAAGTAAAGGTCTCTGAGTTAATTTCTCCTCACAACTAGATCTACCAATTTCTCCTACTTGTAACGACTTAATCCAACTAGCCAACGGATAATATTTAAATTTAGAAATGGACGCCCCCCGCTCTCTCCAAAAATGTAGTCCACGGAATCAACTTCACATCCTCTATAATCTGCCCCCACCATAGTACCCCACTCACTTTCAGCGGGATTGATAATTTATCAAGAAGACATACCGGGGTACCTGGTGAATCCCAAATTGGGGATAATCCAGAATAATAGGATATTCCCAGTAGGTTACGAATCTGTAGCCAGACCTTGCAGGCCTGCCGTGGAATCTTAAGTCTGATTTTTTTTAAAACATTGGATGACCAAATTTATACAAAAAAAAACTCAGCCCCTTCCTCTGCGTGTGCTGTCAAAGCTTCCCACATTGGGGTATACTCAGACGTTTTACTTAAAAGAATTCTGCTATTCTTAAATTGAAAAGCCAAATAATACTTATAGAAATCTGGTGCTGCTATCCCCCCCCATTCCTTCTTCTTACACAGCTTCTTCCAAGATATCCTTATTCCCTTATGTGCCCAGACAAACGAAGACAAATCTCCCTGCAGTTTTATAAACCACTTAACCTTGAATTCCAAGGGGATAGCGTTAAATAAGAAATTACATTTTGGCAAAATTATCATCTTCAAAATGTTAGATCTACCTATTGAAGAGAGAGGAAGACCCGCCCATGCTGTAAGGAGTTTCTTAGTCTCGAAATGGACTTTCTCAAAATTTATCCTTGCTACTTCCCCCAGATCCTTTATAATCTGAACTCCTAAATATCTAATCTCTTGTTTAACTAACGGGGATTCATATAACATATTCCAGCACATAATCTCTGTCTTCTCAACATTAACATTATAGCCCGACATTCTACCAAAACCTTCTATCACCTAATTTATAGAGGGAAGTGAAAAAGAAAGATCCCTAGTGTAAATCAACAGATCATCTGCATACAATGCAACTTTCTTCTCCCAACCCTTACTCTGAAAGGAAAGAATTTCCCCGTTATTTCTAAACGATATCGCAAGAGGCTCAATATATAAATCAAATAAAAGAGGGGATAAGGGACAATCCTGACTTGTCCCTCTAAAAATGCCTACTTCCTGTGATAGCACATCATTAATCAAAATTCTCGCTGTTGGTGAACTATATAGCTCTTTGACTGCTCTAATGAAAGTGCTCCCTAATCCAAATAGCTCCATTACAACCTGCAAAAATAGCCAATTCACCTTCATGGCCGCGTCAAAAGTTATTATTGCCAGAGGGAGCCTCTAAGCTAAGGCCAGGTCCATTGCCGCCAGCAAGTCATGCACCAATTCCTGTAGCTGCCTACCTTTAATAAACCCTTTCTGTTCTGGATGGACTAGTCCAGAAATGACTTTCCCCAACCTTTTAGATAACAAGCTTGTATAAATTTGATAATCTGAGTTAAGTAGTGAAATAGGCCGATAAGAAGAACATTGTGTTGGATCTTTACAGGGTTTAAAAAATCAAACAAATTACAGCCTCAGCCCAAGAACTAGGTGCATGCGCCCCTTCCAGAAGCATATAGTTGAACAATTTCAATAAAACCGGAATTAGTTCTTCCCTCAGTACCAAATACATCTCATTCGGGAGGTTATCTGGGCCAGATGCCTTCCCTCTCTTCAAACCCTTAAAAACTTCAATTAGTTCCATCTCAGTTAACTCTCCTTCTAATAAATGTTGTGCTGAGTTCTCCAAGCCAGGCAATCTAACCTTAGTCAGGAAGTCCCTAATCTGCTCCTCAGAGTTCCGAGACTCATCTGAATACAAGGTTTGAAAAAAGGAAACAAAAGCAGCTTCTATTTCTGTTCTTTCTACACAGATCTGCCCGGTAACCTCAGACCTTATTGAAGAAATATATTTCTTTGAACGATCTGACTTTGTTTTCCAAGCTAATATTTTACTGCATCCTTCCCCGTATTCATAATGCGCATACTGACTAGCTTCCCATCTCTTCCTTTCTTGCCTTTCTAAAAAACACTCTAAGTTCAAATGTGCTTTTTCATACTGCTGCTCAAGTATCCTTAATTAAACCTTATTCTCCGTTTTCTGTGCAGCCTGTATGGACTCCTGCAGAGTTGCCATTCTGGTCTCAATATTACGTAACTTCCCTCTTTCCTCACTATGCCTATATGCGGCCAAACTAATCAATCTCCCTCTTATATAGGCTTTGTATGCATCCCATATTATTTGCAAGCTAGCTGAACCCTGATTCAACAAAAAAAATACTCTTGTGTCTTTTCTTAATATCTCAATTATCAAGTCATCCAATAATTTAGAACGGCTTATTGTACACCAAACCCTAGGAACTTGCATCGTAAAGGAAAGATACAACTTCACAGCAGCATGATCAGAAAGGTGTGCCGGGGGATGAGCTACATAAGAAACATTCCCAAGCAGGCTATTTTGCAATAAAAATAAATCTATTCTGGACTTATGCCCATATGTCTTATTATAAAAGGTGAATCTGGGCCCTACCCCCCCCTTAACCTGCCACACATCCGCAAGCCCCAAATCAATCATCGCCTGTTTAACCATTGACCTACTTCTAGGGGAGTTAACCGTCACCCGGGTGGTGGATTTGTCCAAATCCAAATTCAACAATATATTAAAGTCCCCTCCTAACACAACCGGATACTTAGTTTTCAAAAGAAGGTTATACAGTTCTGTAAACGGGGTAAAATCATCCGTATTGGGGCCATAATAGCCTGCAATCGTAAGCCATAGCCCAAAAAAACAAACCTCAACCACCACCCATCTACCCTTTGAATCTACCTGCACGTCTATGCGTAACCCCTTAGTTTTTTTCTCTTTAAAAAGAATAGCAACACTTTTAATTGGGCACAATTGATTAGTCACTATCCCCCGGGAGATCCACTGTGTGTTTTTAAGCACATTTTCCTATTCTTCTCGTGAGAGAGCGTCTCCTGTAAAATAATCACATCCTCTTCTGCCTGTCTGAGAAACTCCAGAATTTTTCTTCATCTACGCTCGACCCTTAAACCGGTGATATTCCATGAAATTATTTTTAGGAGTAAACCCTCCTGCTTACCCATCTTCTAGAGAGACTTCTTGGGTTCTTCCCTTCTCCAATTGCAACAAAACCCTCCTGAGGACTTTTATATTTTTATCTTTTCTTCCCCCCATGCTCCCACACCCTAAACAATACACTCCCCATACCACACACACCGCCCTCATACCCATGACCCACCCACCCATGGGAACCCTCCTTTCTTTTAATAGGACAACCATAATTATCCCATAGAGCACTCCGTACACCGGGCTGTATCCAATCATACCAGCATTACATTATTGTGATGGCTTCATTTGTTCTATAAAGGCCCTAACCTCCTCTGGATCTCTTATGTTATGAGTTTTATTCTTCCACATAATCTGTAGGGCTGCGGGAAATCTCAGCTGCACTGTTGCCCCCAAGGAACGAAGCTCTTGCATTAATTTCCCCAACTCCCACTGTTTGTCCAAGGTCGCTCTAGAGACATCTGACCGTATTCTAAAAGACCAGTCATCTTTGACAAAATTTCCCACCTTCAAAGCCTCGGACAGGACCTTCTCTTTTATTGAGTAAGTAGCAAAATTCACTATGATTCTTCTGGGGGATTTCCTACCCGCGTTCTTTTTGAACGGATCTCGATGTATTCTTTGAATATCGTCCTCCAATTTCAAATGTGCTAAACCTGGCATTTTGTCTTTTATCAATGAGATCATGTATCCCTTAAGATCCGCCCCTTCCGTCCCCTCCGTGACTCCTAGAACCCTACTATTGTTTATTCTCATATTGTTCTCCAAAAATTCTAATTTATCCTGTAGGTTCCTCTCCCCACGTTTAAGTTGCAAAATATCTTGAGTGTTAACCAACACCTGGCCTTTTTTGCTGTTCCACGGCCTCCTCCACCTTACCAACCCGATCTGTCAACTGATTAATCTTAGTCTCCGAAACCATACACGCTTCCTGTATCTTAGCTTGATTACTCTCAGAGATCTCAAACTTTTCCCGAATCTCTTTCGTGAGGGAAAGCAAAAGTTCATAAACAACCCCATTACTGGGCTCTGCGGGGACTGAGGTATTGGGCTCAAAAGATGGGCCCTGTAACAGCAAGGTAATTATCCCTGCCCCCTGAAAGGCCACTCCTTATTTGAGGCATCTGGGACATCTGAGCCTCACGCCTCTCCAGAGACTCCTGTTCCAATGCCTCCGAGCCCCCTAAGGCCAGTTGTGCTTCCATAGGTGAAGGAGAAATCTCACTTGCCTCCTCCACCCCTGGCTGAAAGTATTTAGTTATTGAGCCTAGGGCAGCACTTTTTCCCCCAGAGTCACCAGTACCGCCCGTATAGTTCGCCAACTCTCCCAGAGTCCCCTTTATTTGAGATTGGCCCCTCCTTTTGGTTAAGCATACATTTTCCACAGTTATAATATTTTCCAGTCCCTGAGAGCTGGGCTTACCTTTTCGTGTCGCCCCTAGCTTGCCAGCGCCCGCCTGCGGACCTTTCAAATAGTGCTTAACCGGTGACATTAATGGTGGTCCAGATGTCTCTTCTCCTTGCTTCTCTGCTTCTGTTAAGCCAGCCCCAGGAAATGTTCTTGGACCTCGAAGACTGCACCGGGAGGTGTAGCGTCTTCGCTGACGCACACCCCTTAAAGCCTCACTCCACACTCCCGAGGTTGAGTGAGACCTCCAACGTCTCTCTCCACATGAACCTTCAATTGCACTTCTACCTGCCGCTACAGCGGCCCCAGCATAGGTATGGGCCAGAACTCTAAAATTGCTTTGCAGCGGTTTACAGCCTCCCGCTGCCGTCTGAGAAAGAGAGAAAAAAAAAAACTAAGGAAAATGCAAACCCCCCAACAACAAAAAAACGGGCTCGCATCGGGGTTGCCACAAACTCAGAGGCTATAATCCTGCTCAATGCTCTTAAATCTTGGGCAAAACATGAAATGGGGACTCTTTCACAGTTAGAATTGAAAGTATATTTGCAGGAAATATATTCTGTTCAATATCCCTGCAGCAAATAACTCCAATACCTGGTGGCCAATAGCCGGTTTTCCTTGGCATTAGAAATTAAAGAAAACAAAAAGAAACGCGGTTCTAAAAACAGAAGCAAACCGGGCACCCGACCTAGCGCTAACTCAGCGCGCCCGGCAAGCCCCTCCTCCTCCGTTTGCGTCGCGTCAATCCACCCCTGTACGGAGCACTCGCGGCTCAGCAGCTTAGCTGACCGCTATGTTCCCAAAACGGTAACGTTGACCATGCCGACATATGTGTCTTGCTTGCCATGTTCATCCTCTGCCTGGACTTAGTAGATGTTCAGTTTGCAGTATGAAAGTGCATTATAGTCACAGCACTGCACATAGCAGTGGACAGGACACATGCCATGCTATCACTGACTACCCTGTGTGTCGAACTAATGTTCTTTATAGTTTAGGACCAGCTTTTTAGGGAACTTAGGCAATCTGCCCCAGAATGTTTGCCTCAGTTTCAAAGTTTCACTCACTTCGAGGAATGTGGGCCTTGGAAGGCATTCTCGCACACCCGAACTTGCATCCACAAACTGGAATGAATTGGATTTACAACAGTATGTGCGCTAAAGGTGCATGAAAGGCACATCTTCCTGAGCTTCATGTGGCTGTCAGGGGAGCCATTAGTAAAGGTTCACTAGGCACATGTTCGATAAAGCTCAGAATGTCCGACAGAGGTAGATATTTGACAGGCAGTAAAATCGTAGTAAACATTTTTATTTTTGTGAAAGTTATTGACACACCAACCATTACCATATCTGGCCATATGTGTGTAGAGGTTTGCTTGAGGTGTGTTTGAATGTAAATTGGTTGATGACTGGGTGAAAGTTGGTTTGATAGAGGATTCCATCCTGTGGTATATGAATGTGATGGGCCCTTGAACTGTGGGTGTATGTTGATATGAGTGCACTGATGTGATGGATTGTGCTTGTTGCTGGAGGCATGAAAGTTTTGTGTGTGGTGCATGAAAGATGTGTGAAAGGCTGATAAAGCAGTTGGTTCCTTCTCAAGGCTTTATCCCTCACCCTCCTTAGGCTGGGTTTCGTATTCTGATATCGTGATTAGCATCTGTTTTTCGAAGGTAGCACTTCAGGGGGTGCAAAAACCAACCTGAATGAGTGGTGGTGTTATTTTGAAAATTCAGTAACAAACCCTCAATTTATCCCGCAGGTATCCAGGATGGTATAACTTGTATCGATCCCACTCACTTTCTCACAATGTACTGCAAAAATTGAAAGTTTGGATAAATGGCCAAGATTACTCCATTAACTTATCTGTTGTGATGGATATATCAGAAATATGTTGTGATCCACAAGTTGCACAACTGCCCAGCATTTCTACATGCTTCCACATAAAAAATGACCCTAATTTTTGTGGTTGGTCCTAGCACTAAAAGTGAGAGCGAAAAGTGCTAAAAATGCAACATGGCCACTTTACATTTTTCCTTTGAAACTCACCTCGTTTTCGCATTGTGGGTAGCTATGACGTTTGGGGGCTTGTCTGTGCCGCCATCCAGAGAAACTTAGCAAACCTGCACATTTTTCAAAACTAAACAACCAGGGGAGTTCAGGGGTACATGACTTGCATGGCTCTCACTAGACAATTGTATACAGAAGCCCTTGTAAATTGCAAACTTTGTTCAAAATACACATTTTCCTCACATTTCTGTGATTGAAAGTTCTGGAATCTGCGGGGAGTCATATATTTCCTACCACCCTGAATTACCACATATCTCCTGATAAGAATAGTACCCCACTTGTGACCACAACAAAAAAAGACCCTAAAGCGCTAAATTTGAGAGGTAAGCAACAGGGTTAGCTGCAGTGTTTGAGGCCATACTGTTGTATCACCCCTGCACAGCTACTAACCATAGTCATTTTTGTAAACCAGACACCCAGGGGCGTCTAGGGTGTTGTGCCTTGTGTGGATCCCACAACTTTCTCTTACCCACAGTGCCCTAAAAACCTCAAACTTTGTCTGAAATCACACATTTTCCACTCATTTCTGTGATGGAAACCTCTGGAATCCACAAAATTCCTACCACCCAGCGTTACCCCATTTGTGCTGATATAAACACCTAGCCACTTGTTTGGCTGTGTCATAGTGCCTGCGAGGTAGCGTTTTTATCAGGAGGCTTGAGGGAATGCTAGGTGGTGGGAAGTTTGTGCATACTTGCAGATTCCATAACTTTCCATCACTGAAATGTGACTAAGATGTGATTTGTTTGGGAAAGTTTGAGGTTTGCAAGACATTCTGGTCGGAGCCATGCAAGTCGTCACCCCATTCTGGATTCCGCTAGGTGTCTAGTTTTAAAAAATGTACGGGTTTGCTAGGTTTCCCTTGGTGCTGCCCGAGCTTGGGCCCAAAATCGACAGGTACCAACAATGGAAAAAAAGGGTCAATTTTCTGTGGAAAAATGTGATGTGTCCATGCTTTGTTTTGGGAAGTTTCCTGTGGCAGGCACTAAGCCTACCAACACTAGTGAGGTACCATTTTTATAGTGAGACTTAGGGGAATGCTTGGTGGAAGGACGTCTGTGGTTCCACACAGATTCCAGAAATTTCTATCACAGAAGTGTGAGGAAATTGTGTGTTTTTAGATAAAGTTTGAGATTTGCAAGGGATTCTGATAAACAAAAAATCTGGTGGGAGCTACGCAAGTCATCCCATCGTGGATTCCTTCAGGTGTCTAGTTTTTAAAAATGTACAGGTTTGTTAGGTTTCCCTAGGTGTCAGCTGAGGCCTCAAAATCCAAAGTCGTCGACATTTTTAAAAAAGGACCAGTTTTCTGTGGTTTTCAGGTGTGCTAGGTTTCACTTGGTGCTGCCTGAGCTAGGGCCCAAAATCAACAGGTACCGACAATGTAAAAAAAGGGTCAGTTTTCTGTGCAAAAATGTGATGTGTCAATGTTGCGTTTTGGACCATTTCCTGTTGCAAGCACTAGACCTACCCAGGCAAGTGAGGTACCATTTTTATCGGGAGACTTGGGGGATGCTAGGTAGTAGGAAGTTTATGGTTCTCCTAAGATTCCAGAAATTTACATCACAGAGATGTGAGGAAAATGTGTTTTTGCAGTCAAAGTTTGAGGTTTGCATGGGCACCTGGGTAGGCAACCATTGGAAGAGCCACTTAGGATTCCCCTAGTTGTCTAGTTTTCGAAAATGTACAGGGTTGCTAAGTTTCCCTAAGTGCCTTCTGGGCTAGGCCCCAAAATCCCCAGCTACCCAAAGTTGGAAAAAAGCGTCTGTTTTCAGGGGAAAATGGGATGTGTGCATGTTGCATTTTGGCCTGCTTCTTGTCCCAGGCACTAGGTCTACCCTGCCGAGTGAGATACCATTTTTATCGAAAGACACGTGGGAACATAGAATAGTAGAACAGGTGTTATAACCAATTAGATTTTGCTGCATTTCTACCTTCCAAATATAAGCCAGTGCATAAGAAAGAAGACATTTTGAAAAATGCCCTCTAATTCGCATGTTAGTATGGATACCCTCAAATTCAGAGATGTACAAATAATCACTGTTCCTACACTCCATATCTTTTGCCCATTTCAGACACACATAGGGTTGCTTGATACCCATTTTCAATCTACATATTTCACCATATTAATTGGTCTATACTCAGTACAAAATGAAAAACCATTGTAGGGTGCAGCTCAGTTCTTGGTTCTGGGTACCTTGAGCTCTTGGAGAACCTACAAACCCTATATACCCCACAACCAGAAGGGCCTAGTGGACATAATTGTTTATTGCTTCTGTAAATCATCCATCCTGACAAATAGTTACAGATGACAACATTGACACAAATGGATGCTGTTTCCTACTCATTTTCAATATTTCTTTATTTCAAGTTATTTTCTTTGGGAAAACCTTGAGGGATCTACACATGTGATTCCTTACTGAAATCAGAATTTTGTCTACTTTTCAGAAATCTACAGCTTTTGTGGATCGTCCATGGGTTTCACTCCATTTTCCACCACAAACTGGAACTAGGTTGACAGCACAAAATAGGCAAAACGGGTGCATGTTGGCAGAGGAAGTTGTCAGAAGAGTAGGTGCTGCATAACTAAATGGTCCAAGATATGGAGGAAATGGAGTGACCACTGAGGGGGCATGTGTGCGTCCACTGATACAGAGATGCATTGTGTGTGTCTAGATCTGGTTTTACCAATATCGGGTGAGATGTAGAGGGGGGAAATAGGGATTCCTATTGGCTGAATGGATTTAGTTACTATCGAACTGTGACTCAATGCGGCATTGTAATATGTTATTTGTCATGACATTATTGTGTGTTTTATTTGCCATAAAAAGATTTTAAAAATTATAGGCAAAATGCCAAAACTGTGGTTAATAATTAAGGTTTTTGATTCAGCTTTGCATGCTTCTGAAAGCTGGAAAGATGGTGACTTTACCACAGCAAATCATCCATTGATGTATTTTTTAGGGAGGAAAGCAGACACTTCTATCCGAAGCACTTTGTCTCCTATTTTTCCCCAAAACTTAAAAATTTACCTATATTTTGCCTAGTTTCTCGGTCCCTTCCAGTGGAGTCCACAAACCCTGGGTACCTTTATAATCCCACAATGTTGGGGGAAAAAGAGCACCAACTTGACATGGATAACGTATGTAGACAAAACTGTATGGAGGCTTCTGCGAGAACTAACCCAAACAGCGAAAACATGGCTCAGCACTGGAGGGGAGAGGCCCAGCAGTTAAGGAGTTAAATACTACAGTCCAGTGCAGCCTAGTCATGTTGACTAAAGCAACCCTAAATCAGGCATAATATTTTAATAGGAAAACATCCTCCTACATGTGCAAGTGTGAGGCTAGGCTTTGAACTTAATTTGTAGTTTGAACGTACATTGTATATTTATTTATATTTATATTGAATGTATATATTTGTATAGATATAATTTGTATATGATGCTAGTCATTGAGTGACTGTCCTTGTGACATGATCCATACAGTGATCATGAGTTTAGTGTCAGTATGTGGGTGAGTCAGGAAAGTTGTCATGGGTTTTATATGCGTGTAGCTGGACAGTGATTTTGGGTTGTGTGTCGTTGGATAAGTCTAGATTGTGATCACAGTTTCTTTGTGTATGATAATACAAATATTCACTGCGTGTCGAGTGTGAAGCTGGACAGTCATGTGGGATTGTCTGAAGGCATGAGGCTGGGTTGTAATCATGAGTTAGTAAGAGGTTGGATACTGGTCAGGACTTGTGTCAATGTGAGGTGTATTACAGAGATTGTGAGTTCAGATGTCTTAGTGAGGCCTTTCACTGATATGATACTGTATGGGATTGTGAGGATGGATAGTGGGTATGAGGTATGCAGCACTGTAAGGGCAGGCTGGAAAGTGATCGTGACTTGTCAGTATTATGCTAGAACGATATTGGAGCTGGTGTCTCAGTCTGAAGTGGTCTGAACATTGATGATGTTTTGCTTGAGATAGGGCAGTGAACATGGGTGGTGAGATGACATGACATGACCATGATTTAAATCTATTATCTGTAAAATTACTGGGGTTTATCTAGAGCTGAGTGAACCAGAACTTTCCACAAAGATGAATGCGATTGACTAACATTAAAGGCTTAGCGTCTCGTCTCTGGTTTATCTCCTTGTGAATTTGGTCTTTTTCTGGAAGTGAGTGAATCCTGGCTTTATCCAGGTTGGGTGTGACTTATCCTTATCTGGAGCAAAGTGATCTTGAGTTTGTTTTATCCAGAGCTGGGATAGCCTGATCTTTATCCACAATTAAGTGGGTTTGGAGTCTTTTTAGGCACTTTTCAGACCTAAGTGAGCCTGAGCTTTGTCCAGAACAAAACATTATCCAGAACAATAATGTGCTTCTTTTCCGCTTTCCTTTTTGTGCCTCTTTCTTGTACATTTTTGTGCCTCTTTTTCATACTTTGTCTATTGTTTTCTGCCTCATTTTGTGCCTTTGTGTCTCTTGGTGTGACTTTTTGCTGCCAGCCTCTCTCTGCTCTGTTTTTGCCACACCACTGCCTCCTCTGCCTATGGCCTTGTTTCCCACCCTTCTCTCCCCATCACCACTTACCTTTTCCTGGCACACACTTCTCGTGCCCGTCTCAGCCCCATCCACACTCCCCACGTACTTCCCCGTCCCAGGACCTACTTAATTGTGCCGCAGTGCGCTGTGTTGCTGGAGTGCCAAAGACAAACCTCTCTAGGTTCGTTCACCTGGACTGTGCCCAACGCCAGGAACCTGAACCAGCATCCAATAACATAATGCTCCTCAATCACATGCATGCTACTCAACACCTACTAACTCAACAAATAGACCACAGAGATAAGGCACCATCTAGTGACCAAATCTCAGACCTGTTCTTCCAGATGGAAACGTGGCTGTCTCCAGCCTCGGCACACGATATCCCCACTGTTATCCATGCCAGATACAAACTCATCAGACAAGACCTCCAACACAAGCCCTGAGGAGGATTCGGCATCATTTTCAAGGACTCTATTAGCTGCAATGCCTTGCAGACACCATACCCACCTACATGAAGCATCTCATCTTCAAGCTACAGATCACATCAAGTTTAACCCTATGCAGAATTCCCATCTAGAAATCGCCAGGAACACACTCCAATTTCACCAGAAACATCACGGATTTTGCCACACCCCTCGTCATAAACCCAAGCACCACCTTCCTCCTGAAGAACTTGAACTTTTGCTTAGAAGACCTAACTGACCCAACTCTGTCACCCTCGTTGAACGCCTCAGGAAGCTCAGCCTCACCCAGCATGTCCCTGAACCTATGCACACCACCTGACACCTGAAGTTCTTGTCTGATGTTCTCCTGATGAGGGAACTGATGTTCTCCACCCTCAGCAACATCACAGTCAACAAACCATCATAAATCTCCTGGACAAACCACACCCTCGTCAGCTTCAATATCAACCTTCCTGACCAAAGAAGGCTGATCACCTTAGGACTTTCCCAAAGCAGCTGCAAAATTTCTCAGAAGAGAACTGGGCTTCTACCCTCTCTGAGCACTACCCCAGCAAACTGGTAACCTAAAAGAAAACATCAAAAAATCCAATGATTGGATCACCACCTATGCCATTATCTTGGCCCCTGTCAAGCACAGCAAAACAACAAGTCGTCAAACATAAGCCAGCTGGTATACTGATGAACTCAGGATGAATAAGCACCACTGTAAACAATGGGAACACAAGGGAAAAACAAGCCAAAACACAACAGACAAGGACAGCTACAAATCCACCCTAATGATCTACCACCAGCAAATCTAACAAAACCAAGCAAACAGCCCTCGCAGACCACAAAGAACCTGGTTTCAACAGCAGCAAATACATTTTCTCCATCATCAGTCGCAGCCAGCAACATCACTCCCTCGCAAGACCTCCGCAATGATCTCTCAGACGTCTTTAGCAACAAAATCACATACATCTAAGATAACTTCACTCCCCAACAGGACCCCCCTCATAGCAAGTCCCTGTTATACAATGAAAAATGAAACCTGACTACTTGGCCTGCCATCACTGTAGATGAGACCGCCGCCACCATAAAGTCCATCTACTCTGGGGCTCCTTTAAACCCATGCCCCACCACTCCTTCAATAAAGAACTTACCATCATCAGAGAAGTACTCACTCACATCCTTAACCTCTCCATTGATGCAGCCCCCTTCCCGGAAGCCTGGAAACATTCTGCCCTCACTGTCCTACTGAAGAAACCCGCAGCAAACCCAGCCAAGCTCACAAACTACTGATCTAGCTCCTTCCTACCTTACCTGGCCAAGACAGTTGAGAAAGCAATCAATAGATGCCTAACTGACCACCTCGTCAGCCACTAGCTCCTCGGCACTATGCAGTCCAGATTCAGACCTAGTCACAGTACAGAAACAGCTCTCATCACAGTAATAGATGACATTGGTGTGATTGTCAACAGAGGAGAAATTGCAAACCTCATCTTTCTGGATCTCTTGGCAGTATTGGACACATTTTCACACCCAAGCCTCATCAGACAACTACCCAAGATTGACATCCAAAGACTTGCCCTCCACTGGATTTGTTCTTTCCTGACAGGAAGAACACAAACAGTAACCTGGCTCCATACACCTCAGAGAATGCATATGTGGAGTACCCTAAGGCTCATCACTCAGGCCCACTCTCGTCAACACCAGCATGACCCCTTAAGCCATCGTTGTCTGCACGTACAACATCAACATCCACTGTTACACTGATGACACAATTTATACTGTCCCTGTCTGACAAAACTCCCAACTCAAGGTATATGGTTACCGACTGCATGTGTGACGTAGCCTCCCGGATAAAATCCAATTGTCTCAAACTTAACACCTACAAAACATAAGTAGTTATCTTCGAAAAAACACCTGTACATGGGACTCCACCTGGTGGCCAGCTGACCTCAGACCGACTCCCGCCTCCAGCTCACATGCCAGAAAACTCTGGATCATCACTGGCAATAAACTGGACATGTCCACCCAGGGAACATTTTTGTTGCATTCTGCTTTCTCACACTGATGATGCACAGGAAGATCTTCAAATGCTCCTCAGCAACACCAGAAGAACTGTCATCCATGCCATCATTACTAACAGGCTGGACTACAGAAACTCTCTGTACGCCAGGATCACCAAGCTTCTCACCAGAAGGCTGCAAAATATCCAGAATGAAGCAGCCAGGCTCATCCTCAACCTCCCATGCAGAACTCACATACACATCACACCTTAAGGAGCACACAGTTTATGCTCCTCACCCAGATTTCAAAACACTGAACAACACAAATCAAGCCTCTCTGAACAGCCACACCTATTTCCACCACCATCCAGGCACTTCTTCTCAGTTGGATGTCTTCTCGCAAACATCCCATACATACACAGGAACAGAACAAGAGGAGAAGTCTTCTCATACATCGCTCCCAAAGTATGGAATAACCTCTCGCTTCACATCAGAGCCTCCTCTTCACTTTGTGAATTCCACAAGAGGCTGAAGACGTGGCTCTTCGACTAGCTTCCATCTCCTGCCCTCGGGCCATACTCTTGCATAATGCCAGGATACCCCTGAGGGTGATAGTGCAACTACGAATACACATCACATAACATCACACAATAATAATGATTTTAGTATACTGCTGAGAGAGCCTTGATTTTGCCTATAGCTGGGTAAGCCTAAGCTTTATTGAGAGCTTGGCTATTATCAAATTTGTATTGCAGATGGACTATACCTAGAGCTGAGTAAATCTATACTTTACTCAAATTTGGGTGAGTCTGAGCTTTATCCTGAGCTTTGGTATACATGAGACTGAGTAGAGATGCGCTCTTTATCCAGAGCTGAATGAGTTACAATTTAATTCAGAGTAGAATGTACATAGAAAGAACACCTTAAATACTCACTCACATGCCTAGGAATTTCTTCCTGTTATTGGTTGCTCAGCAGCACATGTATTGTTTACAAACTATGATTTGAGTAATGTGGGACACAATGGCCCAACATCTCCTCTAAACATTGTTCCAGCTAGATCTGCTGGAGAAAGAGGTTAGAAATATGTGTGGTGTGGATATGCTGGAGGTTATCTTGAAGATTTTAGGGTGGTATGTTTTAAAAGAGCAGCTGCTCAACAAAGGCTCCTGGGCCTCAACATTTGTGGCTGGATCCTAACATCTGTGACTGGACTCAGGTAACTTGGTCATGGATGCCATGAATAAGTCATGAGACAATTATATTTTGGTGAAAGGTATAAAATAAATAGTCAATATACCATAAGAGGGGCAGCCTATAATCTGTTACAACATGTGTGAAGTAATGTTTGTACAGCACATAATGAGCTAAATTATTTCTAGGTGTTTCAAAGGTTGACAGTTAAGGTCCAGAGGCACTGTGGAGCAAAATTGCTCACTCAGATTTACATAATTTAGCAAACTGGGGAAGATAGGATTTATTTATAACACACTTAACAGCCTGCCTCTAGGAACAAGTGTAAAAATAATCACCTGCAACACATTGCTCATAAATTGCACCTATTGTGTCCGCTGTGGTACCTTGTTAAATTTAAGGAAACAAGAGAACTTAATTTATATGCTATTATCACCAGCAGCAGCTCCTCTGCAATAGCAAGAGCCAGCAGCTGAAAAATAAAACAATATATTATTATTGTTTTATTTTTCAGCTGCTGGCTCAGCCAACATGTGCAGGGAGAGGCAGGGCTGGGCCATGGGAGGGGGAGGGGAGTGCACTTAGACCGGCCAAAGTGACATGCCCACTTAGGTTTCTCCAACCGGCTGTTTTGGAGAAACAACACATACTCCAATGCACTGTCTGAGCAGCAGATCAAGCTGCTCAGAAAAACCCTGGTGCTGCTCTTATGTTAGGTATAGCATGAGAGCAGCCCCAGGATTGCGTGGGGAGCCTGTGCTGGTGTCCCAGGGACTGCTGGGACACCATCAGGAGAGAGAAGAGGAGCAGGGCGGACAGCGGTGGCAGAACACGTAAGTTTATTTTTTCATTATTTCCTCCATCCCCTTGAGATATGCGCAACTGCCACTGATTATCACTAAGTGAACTTGTTTGGATTTGACAAAACTATTTGAAGGTAACAATCCTGATACTTCAAAAGTGGCAATAAAATGAAATAAAAACAATGAGGCTACATGGAACTTGTTCACAAGACAATGTTTAATTTGTAATGGTGGTTGCAGGTGTTGGGCGCCTGGGTGTGTATTTTATGTGGAGTGCACGGTCCTTGTTTGCCCCACTGTGCACCTTTAAACAGGGGTGTCAGGTGCAAACAGGGACTGTGCACCCTATTTCAATGAATGGGCTGCTCCCAAGGCAGCTGCGAATTCGAGCTACTCTGGGGTCAGCACATTCAGTGAAATAGAGAGCAGCATTCCAAGGCGCTCTGTGTTACTTTGTGCAGGCAGCAACCTGCAAGTGACTGCACCCACCTGCAGGGTGATGTATGAGGGGGATCCATGGGGACCCTTTTCTCCACTCCAGAGGGTTGCCCTCAGTGTGCCACCTTTTTAAAAGCATTGTTGTCTCTTCACCCTCATCTGTAATATGGCGCAAGCATAAAGGCAAAGTGATTTAATCAGTTACATGGGGCCAGAACCTCATGCAAATGAGAAAACACCCTCCGAAGATAGTGCTGGTGCTACATGTACACTAACGCTATCAATATTACAGAAAGGGCCACACAAGTTTAACACTGTAATACTATAGTGCCCTGGGAGAGCAGAAGGTTGGTTGCGCCCCTGGGGCACTATGTGCAACATGCTCCCCTGAACTTAATTATCAACATCAGGCTTCGACCAAAAACAATGAGATCCAAAATGAAAAGAACTGCTGGGGTTTTTGAGTCTGTTTAAGTTTCACCTCCATAATTCATAAAGTTTAGGAACAAAGCACACCAGCTGTATTTAAATCAACATGTTTCATTGCTTGAATTGTCCTTATAAGAAACTATTTTTACCATGATGCGCCTTAGGTGAGAGTGAGAACACCAGGGCATGCTAGCACTTTATGTCAATAGTAATTGACAACTAAGCTGATTGCCTACTTTAAGATACACCAGAATACTGAGGCCCTCATTACGAGTCTTACCATCGCAGACCCCGTGGTAAAGACCGCCACATCACGAGTTGTGGGGCTTGGCAGACACCAAGCCTTTACAGCCCCATTGGTGCGGTCGCACCGACGCAGCCGGCGGTGTGCACCTCCAATCCGGTGGCAGGCCTCAGCCTGCCAGCAGGATAACAAGGCTACAGACAACTAGGCTCTCCGTGGCAGTCACAAACCCTGCAACAGGAATCCCTATTCCTGTTGCCGGCACACACATGAACACACGTCCCCTCACATGCACACCCCCCTCCTATCCACAAACACCCCCGCCCCTTCACGCTCGCATGCATTCACATTCACTCGCATACACGCACACATTCACCACCCCCATCCGCATACACGCACTCACACTACACCCCCCTCTGCATAAACGCACACACGCACCCACACACACAGACACCCACCCCCGTTCGGAAGCCCACTTACCTTCTTTGTTGAAGAGGTCGTCCGGGAGGGAATGGGTCCTGGTGGTCTTGCATCGCCAGCCCCACCACGCCAGCAGGATTCCACCAAGCCGTACTATGGCTTGTAATACGGTGGGCGGAGTCTTGCTGCTGTGGCGGTGCTGGTGATGCAACTGCCTCTAGGAGTCGGACTTCTGCCCAAAAATGGGCGGAAGTCCTCCAAAGACTCCTAATATGGCGGGCAACAGACCGCCAGCGCAGCAGCTTCGGCAGTCTCCCAAAAAGACTACTGATGTCTTAATGAGGCCCTGAGTTTGAATTGATTGGCTTGGAACTCGTTTTTGGTCCCAAGGAGGAAGTCAACTAGAGGGCACTGAGAAAAGAATAAAGATGGGTCTTATTCCAGGAAAAAGATGTAGATAGTTTCTATGAGAACTTGGATTTCATGCACAATGTTTTTGTGTTGTTCCTTTTTGTGTTGTTCCTGTCTCAAATAATGTAATGTAAAATATGAATTAGACTTCAGACACGAACCCATAACAATAAGTATAATATAATTTTAGGAGATGAACAGTGCAGCACAGGTTCTTATATAGCTCTCTTTACAGAGTGTTGAAGCTCTATTAATCGTGTCGCGGTCCTTGGTGTGTTGTGTGTGTATCGATTTTGAGCAAGCAAAGTCTGAACTCCAGTTAGTTGTGTTGCAATTGCTATGGTACAGAGTACACACCTATAGGAATTCTTCTCTATGGCAATGAATGGGCCTCATAGGCTGCTGTCTCTCTGTTGTGGATACTCAATGGCATTTCGGCATCCCTGCGATGTCATCCTCACCTGCGCTTGGATCTCCAGCACATCTCGACTGAAATGTACATTTACAGTAGATTGTCTTTTCCAGACCTGTTTCTATTGTTTAATTTCACTGAGATCACATACTGTTTTTATCTTTTGTTCCCACAGCTCTTATGAGAGTTGTATGGCTATTCCATGAGGTATGTACCTAAGAAGCATGTGGGTGTCTGAAATTTGATTTCAGGAAGAAAATGGTAAAGTTTTGGAATTTAGACAAACTGTCATTTGCAGTGTTAATGGCCGATCTCTCATAGGTAATTTCTTCCTCTGGGATAATACTAAGGAAATAATAGCATGTTGCCGATAATAAGGGCTGTGATTAAGAGACTTGAGTGTTTGGTGGAGGGAATCACATTAATTTAAGAAAAACAGTTTTGGGTGAAAGTAAGCCAGTGTCCCACTTCTTTTAAAACTATGGAGATAGTTCAGGGTACTTTTATCAAATATACACAATTGTCATGTTAGAGGAGAGTATCTATGACTAATAGGAATGGTGGTGAACACATGAGTATTTGGAACTTTATTCAAAAGTCTAGAAACGCTGATTTGTCCTGATGAATCCATGAAATTTGGAAGGAAAAACATGTTGACTGCTTTTAGAGTATCTTTTCATTCTATCTGAGCAAATTTGATTTAAGGGTAACCTTGCCAATAATAAACGCTCTCTAGGTGAATATGTCTGAGACAGATTTTTTAATTTGTGACAATCTCTTCTCATAATAAGAGAGTTGAGCAATTGGTTGTTGGTTGAGGTGGGGAATCACAACTCAATCAACAGTCACAATCTTTGTAAGGGTGAACCACAAAAAGTCGCTAAATTAACCTGTACTTAAACCTATAGGCCCGTATTTATACTCCGTTTGCGCCGAATTAGCGTCGTTTTTTTCGACGCAAATTCAGCGCAAAACTAACGCCATATTTATACTTTGGCGTTAGACGCGTCTAGCGCCAAAGTATGGCAAATAGCGTCATTTTTTTGCGTAAACGCCTTCCTTGCGTTAATGAGATGCAAGGAAGGCGTTCCCGTCTAAAAAAATGACGGCGACGCAAATTTGTCGTATTTATACTCCCGGGCAAAAATCACGCCCGGGAGTGGTCGGGTCAAAAAACCCCGCATTTGCGCCACTTTTTAACGCCTGGGTCAGGGTAGGCGTTAAGGGGCCTGTGGGCTCAAAATGAGCCCACAGGTGCCCTCCCATGCCCCCAGGGACCCCCCCTGCCACCCTTGCCCACCCCAGGAGGACACCCAAGGATGGAGGGACCCATCCCAGGGACATTCAGGTAAGTTCAGGTAAGTATAATTTTTTATTTTTAAAAAAAAAATTTGGTGGCATAGGGGGGCCTTATTTGTGCCCCCCTACATGCCACTATGCCCAATGACCATGCCCAGGGGACATAAGTCCCCTGGGCATGGCCATTGGGCAAGGGGGCATGACTCCTGTCTTTACTAAGACAGGAGTCATTTAAATGGCGTCTGGGCGTCGAAAAAAATGGCGCAAATCGGGTTGAGGCGATTTTTTTGCCTCAACCTGACCTGCCCCATTTTAAGACGCCCTAACGCCATTTTCCCCCTACGCCGGCGCTGCCTGGTCTACGTGGTTTTTTTCCACGCACACCAGGCAGCGCCGGTCTGCTAGCGCCGGCTAACGCCATTCCATAAATACGGCGCCCGCATGGCGCTTCAGAATGGCGTTAGACGGCGCTAAATTTTTTGACGCTAAACTGCGTTAGCGCAGTTTAGCGTCAAAAAGTATAAATATGGGCCATCATTTTTTTTTTTGTTTTGTTTTTTTGGTGGCATAGGGGGGCCTTATTTGTGCCCCCCTACATGCCACTATGCCCAATGACCATGCCCAGGGGACATAAGTCCCCTGGGCATGGCCATTGGGCAAGGGGGCATGACTCCTGTCTTTACTAAGACAGGAGTCATTTAAATGGCGTCTGGGCGTCGAAAAAATTGCGCAAATCGGGTTGAGGCGATTTTTTTGCCTCAACCTGACTTGCCCCATTTTAAGACGCCCTAACGCCATTTTCCCCCTACGCCGGCGCTGCCTGGTCTACGTGGTTTTTTTCCACGGTCTGCTAGCGCCGGCTAACGCCATTCCATAAATACGGCGCCCGCATGGCGCTTCAGAATGGCGTTAGACGGCGCTAAATTTTTTGACGCTAAACTGCGTTAGCGCAGTTTAGCGTCAAAAAGTATAAATATGGGCCATAGTATCTTAGCACAAAAGCAGTAAGGCTTACCTTAGAGGTAATGTGTAAAGTATTTGTACAGCGCACACACAGTAATAAAGTGAAAACACAACCCAAGAAAAATCCCACACCAATTTAGAAATATGGGGCAGTTGCAAAACGACAAAAATCCAATCAGTAGACCCAGAGATATGCAGTTTTAAAAGTTTAAGGTAAGTATAACGCCTGAAAGCACAAAGCTCTACTCGTGTTTTTCTGGTTGTGCAAGACCAGATGAAAGTCACAAGTTCAGCCCAACTGAGGTGGGGCATGGGGCGGATACAGGGACCAGCATAGGCCCGCTAAAATAGTTACCTTTTAAAGTCTGACGCAAAGCATCCAGCTAGCGGGGAGAGGGCTGTGAAGAGCAAGGAGAGTGTTGGAGATGGTCGTCGCTGTAGTGCAAAGAGCAGACCGGGCGTCGTGGACAGTCCTCAGTGTAGAGCGAAGATCCTGTTGGGCATTGCAAACGAGATGAGTTAGTACCGTTACAAAATGCAAGTGTGATGGGTGACAGTTCCGCCCCAGTGTAAGTCAGAGAAGGCCTATCCTGTAGCACCAAGAGTCTCCTTTGTGATGCTGTCTGGGAGGGAATACACAGAGGCCAAATTTCAACAACTCTTAGGGGGTTATTATGACCCCAGCGGTCGGCGTTAATGTGGCGGTAGTACCGCCAACAGGCTGGCGGTACTTACCGCCACATAATGGCATTGGCGGGTTGGCTGAAGCCAACCTGTCAATGTACCACTCCGACTGCCATGCCGGTAGCAGCCACAGGGCTGGAGATACTCATCTCCAGCCTGGCGGCCGTCATTGTGCCACATGCAGGATTATGACCCCGCCTACCACCATGGTTTTCGTGGCATTCATAACGCCACGAAAACCATGGTGGTAGGCCCTATCATTGAGAGGGAACTCCTTCCCTGTCACTGATAGGGGGCCCCCACCCCCCTCTCTGAAACCCCCCCACCTCTCCAAATAACCTCTCCATGCCCCTTTTCACACACACACGCAGGCACACACTCATTCACACATACATACACACATGCATTCATCCATTCACACACACATCCGCATACACTTTAAAACATACACGCAGACATGCATTCCGATTTCTACACATACACGCACTCACACTTCCATACATTCATGCATGCAATCAACACTAGACACAAACCTGCAATCACACACTCACACATACATGCACCCACACACACACACACACACAACACCGCCCACCCCCACCCCTGTCGGAGAGCCGACTTACCTGGATCCAGGGAGTCTTCCCGCAGGAGACGGGACGGGGCACTACTACCACCAGCAGCGCCCGCCAGCAGAACACCTCCAGGCTGTATTATTCGTCATAATTCGGCTGGCGGTGGTCTACTGGTGTGGCGCTGCTGGTGGTAGCAGTGCCGCCTTACCGCCGTCCGCCAGTATGGCCACAGCCGGATTTCCAGCCTTCTTGTGGGAGTCCGGCTGTGGTCATAATATGGTGGACGGATGGTGGCCGCGGCGACGGGCGTTTTCGGCCGTCGCAGTGACGGTAGGCGGTTTTTACCGCAAATGTTATAATGAGGGCCTAAGTCATGTGACCCGGGAACAGGCTGCAGGCACCAAATGGTTAAGACAAGAAAATACCAACTTTTCTAAAAATTGCTTTTTCAGAACTGGGACTTAAAATCAAACTTTACCTAAAAGGGAGTTCTAAATTACAAACCCTCAGATACCAAATATGACTTTCCACCCCTCTCCCAGTCAAAAGTTATCACTTATTAAACGTAATAAGGTAACCCAAGGTCATCCTATGGGAGAGGTAGGCCTTGCAATAGGGAAAAATTAATTTGAGAATTTTTCACTACCAGGACATGTAAAATTTTAAAGTACATGTCCAACATTCTGAATACAATGCACCCTGCCCATTGGGCTGTGTTTGGCCTACCCTAGGGGTGACATATGGATTAAAAAGGAAGATCTAGACCTGGCAAAAAGGTTAATTTTTCAGGGTTAAATGGCAGTTTTATACTGCACACACAGGCTGCAATGGCAGATCTAAGAAACGATTTTGAAAGGCTACTTAAGTTGGTGGCACAATAAGTAGTGCAGGCGCAATAGTAGCATCTATTTACAGGCCCTGGGTACATGTATTACCATCTTAGTAGGAACTTACAAGTAAATTAAATGTGGCAATTGGGTGTAAGCCATTTATACTGTGTTTAAAGGAGCAAAAGCAGTAATAAAGTGTGCAGAGTCCAACGCCAAAGAAAACAAATTCAACAAAACAAGAAGTGTGAAAGAAAAATGTTTGGGGGAAGTCCACCATCAGGTTTAACAACAGGCGCTTTATTTCACTTCACTATACAAGGGATGAGCACTGTATAGGAGTCAGAGTGTAAGTCAGCAGCACCAACCGGCAGTGGATGGGTTGAGAGAGTGTCAGGAGGCAGTGTAAATGGCACGAATAGCAACACTACAGCCTTAACAACATGGCTCGAACCATGCTGTGAATTTACAATGCGGCCCGAACCAACAATGCGTCTTTACAACACATTCCTGAACCACGCAAGTGATTAGAACGGCTTGCCTTAGGGAAAGCGATGTAGACTGATGTTGAACTTTAGGTCCAACACTTTCCTTACTGTGGCGCAGACTGGAGTTAGAATAGTAAATTATACTAGTCCAAAGTCCAGCACTTTCCCCAAGACAAGACTTTGTAATGACTTGCGTGGTAAATGAATGCATTGTAGAAACGCATTTGTGGTTCGGCGCACGTTGTTAAGGCAGGCGTGGTAAATGCCTTTGTTGTTCTGATGTTCAACCACACTACAAGTTAGGTAGCACTTTAAGACTATAAGTCAGATCTAGAGTTCTCTAAACAGGTCACTATTCCCTTTGTCTTACTACATGTGCATTATATCCTATGGCGGCCCGGAAAGCTGTCACATTTGTAATGGAGCAACTGTTGCGACGCAGCACGAGGCGCTGGGAAGAGCCGCGCCCCCAGCCTCTCCTGCATTACTCGAGGCCCCAAATTGGGCATGGGGCCTCGTTTCTTTCTGGCGCGGTGCGCCTCCTTTGAAGGATAGCATTTCCCCCCACTTACCTGCTATTGTGTCCTCTTGCTGTCGCCCTCGTTTTTTCTCCCCTTTTATGTTTTCCCTTTTTCCCATCATTCCCCTCTCTTCCCACCTTTGTGATACCTTGGTTCACTACTCACTATGGTGCCTTGTCCATTGCCTTCTATGTATTGTTCCCTATCCAATATGGTGTCCTTTTACTTCCTGCCAGTCGTTTCCTGTTCTATGGGTATTTAAGGGCTGTGATTCTTTTCCTTCTTGCGCTGCAACACTTCCTGTTGGATGGTGTCTTCGCTCCTTCTCCCTTGCATCAGATACTGGTTCAGATACTGGTTCCGCTTTTCTGTTCCAGTGTTTTCCTGTTCTTTTTTGGTCTTGTGTTCTAAAAGTATTGATCTTTTTGCTCTTGTTCCAGGATATTCATTTTTTAGTTTTTTTTCCCCTTTTTAGGTTTTTTTTCCATCTGGCACTCCTTCTGAAGGACACGGACTGCCCTTGGCGTTCCCATCGTCTGCAGCACCATGGCTACCAGAAAGAGTCGCCCCTATATGGGCCAAGGCAGAACCTACAAGAACAAGAACCTCGTCACCCATTCAGCGGACTCCAGGCTCAAGCAACGAGTAAGTTGTGACAGCAACTGGTCCACCAAACACTAAATCAGGACTTATGGTCTTTAACTCCTGTCGCTTCAACTCTGGACGCCTATGGTGGGAAACACTGGTGATCGATTTGATTAACTGACTGACAACCATCTGGTTTTGCTCCCGTGAAATGTCCACTGTTTTTTCTCTAACATTTTTTACTTGCAGTAACCTTAATATTATCATTGCTTTCTTTTCTTTATGAACATTATTATCAGTCTTCAAACTGTGAATGTGATATTTTTACAACCAGTGTGTGTACCTAAGATGTACAACATTTAGAATTACTAATGTTTGTCAGTGCTTAATTTGTAAAATAATGTGTGCAAGGGCCCAAAGGTTTGCTTAGAACCCTGTGGTTTATGAAAATCTGCATGCTGAATACCAAGGCTGTGTGGTTTTGATTTAATCTCTTGCATCTTTTCCACCACCAGGCATTCCTTGCCCTTTATATCACTCTTGTGGTTTCTATTTCATCCCTGCTTTATCCCTATGTCGCAGTTTTCCATCCTCCTCGATCTCCTTCTTTTACCCATGTTTTTCTCTCTCTTTCTCTGGGTCAAAGTCTGATGTGGAAAAGTAAATGCCGGTACCCAATAATGAGTGCCCGTGGGCCCTAGCATCAACCATAAAATCAAATTAAGCACTGCTTAATTCTCTCATTGATGTTCTATCCCGGGTTGTGATTTGTGCATTTCAGAACTAGAGAAAGATAGGCAGAGAAGGACAAAAGAGGGAACAGAAATATCTGAAAACAAGGACAAAAGGAAAAAATAGAGGAGGATTGGAGGTGTGGGTGGTGATAGAGGCATTCAGTAAATTCAAGACTAGGCAGCATTGAAGCAGCATTGATTGTTTACAACCCCGGCATTCGGCAGTGCAGGTGGTAGGCTCCTAGGAAAATTGAGGTTTTCCTAGCCTGTTTCAAGAAAATAATAACGTAATCAATACAAGACGTTGGAAATTATATGGCAGTTTCTTCTTTAATTGCCATTCAGCAGCGTGATGTTAGTCAACAAGAAAAGTGAACACAAGGATCAAGCCATCTTTTGCTTGAATCAATAGACTGGAACGTTACAACAGATATGATCGACACAGGAAGTCACTCAACAAGAAGCAACCAAGGGGCCACACAGGAAAGTAACAACAACAGGAATCTACCACAGGTGGTTCGGTAGAACAAGTGCATTGGGAAAGGAAGGAAGACAATCAGATTCCAAGGCAGGCCGCAGGCCCTGCAAGGAGATTCACTGAACATTAGAAAGCCACTAAAAACCAGAGACAAAGAGAACATCTGTCAGCTGAAGAGAATAGGAGGCAGATGCTGTTAGAGGGGCATATCAAAAAACCTAAAAAGAGAGTTGGAGGAAACGTATTAATGCAAGGTAAGAAGTAACCTGGCAGAACACCTTTGTTGCATTTCTCCTGAGGCTCATGCCCCACCCAAGCTCTTCTTCTGAGTCCGCCACTGTGGCTTCTGGGGATGTTGTCCCTCACTTGGGTGGGGGGTTGGCAGAAACACTGATAATGTATCCATTTTGGTCTTCTTTCTTTTCCTATCCAGAGGCACCCTGGGATTTATACATACCTATTCCAAGATGGCCACCATATAATGCTTCCCTGTGGTTTCTTTCCAATCTAAGATGTGGTTACCATTCCTGATGTAACTTCCCGCCACTTTTTCTATAGGAAGGAAGGATTCCAGCAGCTTTGTGCGTCACACCACTTCATGCAATTTATTCATAGATTTTCTTGCTCCTGGCCTTATCCTGATGTACTTTTCTTATGTACATTGCCAGTTTTCCTCTCTTCTTTGTGCCTTCCAAAGCCCTGGCGCCTTGTTCTTGCCTTCCATTTTCCTTCAGCAGCTTCAAATTCTATTCCCAGTATAGTATATTCTAGAATGCTCTGGTGGTTTTCTTGTCTCTGTTTTTCATTCATCCTGAAGTCCATCTCTACAAACTACAGGTTTTGTTTGCCTTTATTGCTTTTTTCCTTCTTGGGGCTCCATCCAGAATAACTACTTACTTAAATCACCAATCAGTGGCATTGTGGCAACTGGACGGGGTTGACCATACTCCAAACATACCAAGGCTGTGAAGTTCTGAACCTCCAGAATTCACCCAAATGTTATCCGAGTGGCAGTTTGTGATGACATTTTTTCAGTCTCAAAGAGATGGAGATGAACCATCCTCAGGATCTGGCTCTGACCGTTCCACAGCAGATACAAAAACTTCATCATCTGCCAAGTGAAAACACAGGCTTACATCAAAATGTAGCAACCAAAGTGCAGATGTACAGGTAGTGTTGCCAGATAATCATCTCTATTCCATCGATCCAAACAAATTAAAGGAGTTCCTGGATTCCTTGGCAGTATTCTTAGCTTTTTCTCCCGGGCCAGTTTCTGCAGGATGTGGCCAAGGTTGGGTATCTCATTAGTGCCTTGGCTGGACCAGCGATAGCATGGGTGACACCATTAATAGCTGCTGAGCCCTGTGAGTTCATCAGATTATTACAGTTTTTGACTAGTTTAAACATATGTTCCAAAAACCTGTATTAGTATATTCAGGCTAAGAGGCTCACTGAGATATTCAACAAGGCAGACAGGATCTGCTGACCTCTTGTTTCCATCAATTGGCTGCTGAAACAACTTGTGTAGAGTGAACCGTGGCTCCCCTTTTTCACAGGGGTCTTAAAGAAGAGATACAGGATCAATTGATGCATTCCACTAGGACATAATTTTTTTAGAAGTGGTTCACGAGGCCCTACAAATTAAGCATTGTATACGAAAACGCAGGATAGAGACGAAGGAGACACTCATCTTCAGTGACGAGCAGTTCTTGGATCCCATTTTAGAGCTTGGAGTCCTTTCCCAAAGTTACATCGAATATGGTTAGTAAAGAAACTATGTAAATAGGAGTAGCTCAAGGATCACTTTCTGAAGCTCAGAGGGATCATCATTGGAAGCACAGGTTGTACATGTATTGTGGATACCCAGAACCTTTAGTCAGCGCATGTCCAGTGTACCCACAGAAATCGTTGGGAATCGCCAAGCCATCCGAGCATCCAATGAAAGCAGCACAGCTCTTTCAGCTTGAGGAGTTGTAGTTGTAGTGTGGTCATTTTTATGTATCCTTTGCGCGTTTGCTTCAGGCGTTAGGCCTTTGTGCACTTTGCCCTGGATGTATTTTATTCCTTTGCTTGCAGCATAGAGCCTCTGTGCACTTTGCTCTAAATGCATTTTATTCAGCTTTGTACTGTTATTTTACAAATAGCCAGTTCTATGGTCTTGTTTTATTTTTTATATCACACTGTTTAGCCTACTTCAGCACTGGAGTTCTCAATAACACATTCTTGTTCACTCTGTGCTTCAGTCAAGGATACAGTCTGGTACATTGCCGATAGACGTGGTAGGAGTTTAGTCTTTGGATTACTTGCGTAGGGACATTTTGTGATCACACTGACATGTTAGTTATAAAAACACTTCCTTGTCCTAATACACGCAAGAGGGAGATTCCGACCAGGGAACCACAACTAGACGCTGACTGCCTTGTTGCAGATGCTGAACCAGATCACAGGCCTTTGCTCAGGTATGAGGGTTGAAGTCTTCCCGGGGAATCTGAAAGGCAAGTTAGTAGCTTAACATGCTGTGCTCGAAATATAACTTACTGAGAGAGAATAGAATCTATTCACACCATGATAACGTTGTTCTTATGTTTCACTCTCATCGTGACTATTTCAATCCTACTGTGTTGTATGGTTCTGGTTATTGGGGCTCACGCCTTATTCTCTAAAATGCAGTCGTTTTATTAAAAACAATATATAAAACTTAAACTGCCTATGTCAATTGTATATGAGATCATACTGTAAATGAGAGAGCTGGTTGGGACCTGAGTGACCACAACTTCCCTGAGAAGTTCTAAAGATGTCATGTGCTCGGCTGCCCAATCATCCCTCCCCCTTGGGAGAGATGAGGCACTGCTAGTTAGCCGGAGCAAAACCGGATTGAGGGTGACAGAGGTCCTTCCAAGTGGGTCAGACTCAGTCCCCTACACCAGGAGCGATCCTGCTAGCTAGAAATCCAGTAGTCTCATTTAGGACAATGAGAGCCCACGCGACATAGTCATGTTGTGGTATAGGCTTTGGATGAGTTCAGCCTGATTGGAATGCTCACTAGCTTTCCTTGGGCTGAGGTCATCCATGACATAACAGTAGAATGTGGAATGCTGCCATTGAGATGAAGATCAGAGTAAAGGGAGCTGTTGGACTTGCTGGATGGTGGATGAGATGTTCAAATAAAAGGACCTACTTCATATTCCTTGGAGTCTGAAATTGAGCTTATTTATTACACTGGCGACGAGGATCTTTTGAACATCTCAACACAGAAGGTCATCTCATCAAAGAAAACTCCTGTTTGGAAAATTCTGGCTGTGATATATTTCGATGTGTGAAGATCTTTAAATTTCATAATTTCCATCTCAAGCGACGGCTTTCTGGTGGCTATGAACACTTTTATGCTCTGTCAGGACTTTAAGGTATTGTTTTAAACACTTTATTCACCGATTGTTTACTCTTGCTTCAACGTTTTTTCTCTCTCGTGGTAAACGTTGGCACGCGCTCACTTCAAAAGTACATACAGCGCGAGTCCACAACCAAAGCTCGAGCGCGTTTCTCGCACTGCCTGCGCAAGTCCACAACCAAAGCTCAAGCGTATTTCTCGCGCTGCCAGCGCGAGTGTAACGGTGTGGAGCTCACACGCTCTTCATTACGAGCGTGTGTATTTTAACTCCTCGCGCTCCCAACGCGTTGTACCTTGTCGGACTTAACACGCTTTTCATTACGAGCGTGTTTTTAAACAAACAAACATTACGAGCGTGTCTTTAAACAAACAGCTGAATTGTAATACTGGATGTTAAAGTCAAATACTTAATCAACTAGAGATTTAAGGTGCTACAAATATCTACAAAGTTTAAACTATTCAGAGCATTCCGCCAACACCTTTTTTCTTAACTTCTCCCGGTGAACCACCTATAAAGTGGTCCAAGTGGAAAAAATCATTTTTGCACTATTCTAGAGTCTGTGGAACAAATTTATCGAGTGAGAGGAAAACAGCACTTTTAATGCATTGCTTGGGGTGTGAAGGCCAAGAGATATTTGAGAATCTGCCAGATCCTAGCGAAGATGTCACAGATCTCAATGAGTTTGAAATGTGTTTAAGAAAACTTGATCTACATTTTCTACCTAAAATAAGTACCATTTCAGAGCGTTTTCATTTTGGCATGAGGGAGCAAAGTCCTGGTGAAAATATTGAAGAATATGTCACTGCACTCAGAAAGCTTGCATCGACATGTAAATTTGGGAGCACCATAGAAGAAAGGATCAGTGATCAGTTCATGTTGAAATGTTCAAGCGTTAAAATCGGCAAGAATTATGGACCAAAGATGATCCAACATTACAGGAGGTGATTATTCTAGCTAAAAGTGTGGAGCATACTATGGCGTGTGTTGATGAACGTGAGAAAGGAAAAAAAGCGGAAAAAGCTGATGTGAACAAAATCTCTACAAAACAAGAAACAAATGCCACTAAAAATTACAGCCTAGAATATGAGGAAGGTAAAGGAGATCTTACTATGGTGACACGATACAAAGACACTAAGGGGGTCATTCCGACCCTGGCGGTCCAAGACCGCCAGGGCCGGGGACCACGGAAGCACCGCCAACAGGCTGGCGGCGCTTCCCAGCCCATTCTGACCGCGGCGGTAAAGCCGCGGTCAGAAAAGGGAATCCGGCGGTTTCCCGCCGGATTTCACCTGCATGGGCTGAATCTCCATGGCGGCGCTGCAAGCAGCGCCGCCATGGAGATTCCGACCCCCTTCCCGCCACCCTGTTTCTGGCGGTTTTTACCGCCAGGAACAGGATGGTGGGAACGGGTGTCATGGGGAGTGCAGTGCAGGGGGCCCCTAACAGGGCCCCATAAAGATTTTCACTGTCTGCATTGCAGACAGTGAAAATCGCGACGGGTGCAACTGCACCCATTCGGAGCCGGCTTCATTGTTGCAGGGCCTTTCCCGCTGGGCCGGCGGGCGCTCCTTTGGCGGGCGCCCGCCGGCACAGCGGGAAAGCCAGAATGGCCGCCGCGGTCTTTTGACCGCGGAGCGGTCTTTCGGCAGCCTGATTTTGGCAGGCCGCCCGCCAAAGTCAGAATGAGGGCCTAAATGTTTCCGTTGTGGGAACACTGGACATTTTGCATCTTATAAAAAGTGCCCTGCAGTGAACTCAGTTTGCAGATTATGCAACAAAAAAGGACATTTCGCCAAATGTTGCAGATCTCCTAAGAGTCAGGCATCGGTGAAGGTAGTTGAAGACTGTATATTGACGGTCTATGTGGGTATCGAAAAGAAAAAACATCCTAAGGACGTTGTGACTATTCTTGATGTGACAAGTGAAATGTTATTTGATTCGAGGGCCTGGCTAACTCTTATATCAAACAAGGTTTTTGATGAACAACTTAGTCACAAAGTTGTGTTAAAAGATCCGGATATTATTCCAGGTGGCTATGGTGGTCAGACTATTGATCTCAGAGGTTATTTTGAGACTGAGATCACCTTCAAGACGAACACCATCTATGGAAAAGTCTATGTACCTGTGAAGGGCGATAGTGTTCTGAGCTGGCCTCATCAGAGAGAGCTGAGAGTCATGCTGCATCCAAACTCACCTTCGCCTGTCATGATTAAAGAAGATTTTGTTGATTATCAACATCGTATTGATGAGTTGCAGGTACAGAAGAATTTGCTTTTACTACTGTTGATTGAAGAGTTCAAGGAAGTTTTTAGCGGGAAGTTAGGATGTCTTAAGAAGTATTCTCATCAAATAAAATTTAAAAAAGGCTCCATTCCTGTAGCTTCGAAAGTTCGTCCTATTCCTATCTCTTTGAAAGACGATGTAGAGAAAGAGATTAAAAGACTTTGTGATGAAGGCATCATTGAGCCGGTCGAGTCAGCTGAATGGATTTCTCCGATCGTCGTAGCAAGGAAGCCGACAGGAGAGTTAAGACTATGCATAGATTTGAGGAACCTCAATAAATGTGTGGTCAGCGATCAATTTCCCTTACCTAACATCACGGAGATGGTCACGATGCTGTCAGGTTCAAAATATTTTAGTAAAATCTACTTAACCTCTGCTTACCATCACATCAAATTGCATCCAGATTCGCGAAATTATACCACCTTCATCACTCCGATTGGAAAATTCAGGTTCATAAGAATGCCTTTTGGGTTAGTCTCAGCGGCTTCTGTGTTTCAACGTCTCATGTATAACTTGTTTGGTTCGGAAGCTGGTGTTAAGTGTTATCAAGATGACATTTTGATACATGGAAGGAGTGAAGATGAACATAACTTGAGAGTTAAGAGAGTTTTAAGTATACTCCGAGAGCATGGTCTGACTATAAAGCCTAAAAAATGTTTGTTTGGGAAAACAGAAGTGGAATATCTGTGACATAAAATCACTGCAGATGGATTATGTCCCAAAGCAGAATTGGTGAAGAGTATAAGGAACTTGCGTGCTCCGGAAAAAAAAGAAGAATTGTTATCGTTTTTTGGAATGCTAGAATTTCATGCTAAATTTCTTCCTAACTTATCATTCAAGACACTCTGCATGTGAAAATTAGTTAAGAAAAATTCTGAGTTTGTGTGGGACAGTGAATGTCAGAGAGAGTTTGATGAGATCAAAGCAGAGTTGTCTTCAATTGGGTCATTGAAATCTTTTAATCCCAACAAGAAATGTGTAATTATGACTGATGCTTGTGAGACTGGATTGGGAGCGGTGTTATTACAGGATGTGGATGATGGAATTCTTAAGCCCATAGTCTTCTGTTCAAGGACTTTAAGAGGAGCAGAGATCAACTATTCCACTATAGAGAAAGAGGCGTTATGTGTGTTTTGGGCGATTAATAAATTAAGAAATTTTGTGTGGGGTAAAGAATTTGAAATATTTACCGACCACAAACCTCTCGTTGAGGTGTTTATGAAAAAGGGCCTAGATTTGATCTCCAGTAGAATCAGCAAATGGGTGGTCAGTCTTCAGGATTATGATTATACAGTGCACTATGTTCCGGGGTCATATAATAAAGTTGCAGACTGCCTTTCCAGATTGACTTCGGAAGTTGAAGAGCTTCCTGAGAAAGGGATACAACGTAATATATCAGTGTGCATGGTTACCGGAAGTGTGATAAAACAAGATGAGTGGGTAAGAGTTGTTGTTGAGGATAGGATTTTACAACGTGTGTGTGAACAGATCAAATGTGGTTGGAGGTTTGAGGTTAAACAGGACAAAGATCTGGTGAGTTTCTGGAGGGTGAAAGATGAATTGTCAATGGAAGATGGTATCCTCTTACGTGGTCTGAGGTTAGTTGTCCCTACAGAATTGAGGAACAAAATTATTGAGCTGGGACATGAGGGACACCAAGGTATGAGCAGGACGAAGGCAAGGATTCGGTTAGATTATTGGTGGCCGGGAATGGATTTGATGGTTGAAAGATTTGTGAGGGACTGCGCAGACTGTTGTTGCAGTGACACGATTTACAAGACTAGGGTTCCTCCTATGTGCATAAGGGATAGGCCGCGAAAACCTTGGGAAGTAGTGGCAGTAGATATTATTGGACCCATAGGTGGGAGAAGTGCTTCGAATTATTTGATAATTTTGATTGATCAATTCTCAAGGTGGGCTGAGATTGGTATATATGGTTCCACTGAGTCGAGAAGGATTATTGACTTTTTTAAGGATGTTTTTGGTCGTGAAGGTATCCCTGAAGCTATAGTGACTGACAATGGACCACAGTTTGTATCAAAAGAAATGGAAGAGTTTTTACAAAAATATGGGATCAGCACAGAAAGTGTTCTTTGTATCATCCAGAAGGTAATGGTACTGTAGAGAGATTCAACAGGTGTGTAAAGGAGTGTATTCAGTTGGAGGTTGCGTCGTACAGAGACTGGAAAGAAGGTTTGAAAAAGTTTCTTTATACATACAGAGTCACACCTCATTCCACTACGGGGAAGGTTCCTTTTGACCTTTTCAGAGGTCGGAAAGCTAATACCTCTCTCTCGCCTGCCTGGGTGTATTGGAGTAAGGATGCTCTGGAATGTAAGAGTCTCATGAGTGAAGAAGATGATTTTGAGAAAGTCTGTGTGCAAAAGAGGAAATAATACTTTGATGATAAGAGAGGTGCACATCTTTTTGATGTAAAGGTTGGAGATCGTGTTATGGTGAGGAAACCAACTTTGTGCAAAAGTGAAAGTAAATTTTTAGGACCATTTGAAGTTATCAAACTGTTTAGAAATGCTGTCAAGATTAAGGATGGCAGAATATGGAATCTTAATAGAATAGTTAAAGTTAAAGGGAAGTGATAATTGTTTTTTTTTTTTTTTGTTTTGTCTTTGTTCAATGTTAAGAGGGAAGATGTGTGGTATAGGCTTTGGATGAGTTCAGCCTGATTGGAATGCTCACTAGCTTTCCTTGGGCTGAGGTCATCCATGACATAACAGTAGAATGTGGAATGCTGCCATGGAGATGAAGATCAGAGTAAAGGGAGCTGTTGGACTTGCTGGATGGTGGATGAGATGTTCAAATAAAAGGACCTACTTCATATTCCTTGGAGTCTGATGTACTCCATGTAGCCATCGTAGGTTTAACCCAATACCCGTGTGTGGCATAAGGCTGGACAGATCTGGATGAATCATTGTAGTTATTACTGAATACAGTCTGTTAGCCAGGGCCTTAAACTCAAACTCCATTCTTTTTTGTGGTTGTCCGTTCAAGGTGACACTGAGCTTTATGTTAGTAGGTGCCCAGTTTGTGCTCAGAATAAGCCTAATTATGCCTGACCCTTTGGACTTTTACAACCTTTACCAGTACCTATGAGCCTTGGCATACCATTTCTACTGACTTCATCATAACCTTACCTCTATAAGACGGAAATCAGCTAGTCATGGTCACCACTGTTCCTTCTGAAAAACAGCCATCTTCCATGTTTTCTGCTACACTTTGAAACACATTTTTCTAAAGAAATTCTTTTGCTTAGATGGTTTGCTCCAGGTTATTTCTTCAGACCGAGGTCCTCAGTTTATTTCCTGTTTCTGGAAACGTTTTGTCATTCCCTTCAGATTGATATGGCACTCTCCTCTGGGTTTCTCCCACAGACCAATGGTCAATCAGAACACCCTAATCATGTGTTCAAACAATACCTGTGGTACTTTTATAATTCTACTCAGAGTGGCTGGTCCTCCTTTTTGGCCCTTGCTGAGTTTTCTCATAACAACTCTATCCATAGTGCCTCTCAATCCTTGCCTTTTTTCTTGCCTTTACTGGATTCATCAAACAATAATTTCCTCTAGATGTCAAGCCTCTGGCAGAATTCCTGCTGCTACTGCATTCCTTTGACAGCTCCAATAGACTAGATGGAAGATTCCTCACAGTCTTCAATTATCTAAGCTAGTGGTTCCCAACCTTTTGACTTCAGAGGGCCCCACCAAATTACTACTGGCAGCCAGGGACCTCCAAGGAATTTGTACAATTTAAATTTCAAACATTAAAACAGTAATTCACAAACAAGTGCACACCAAACAAATACTCAAATTACTAAAGATATAATTATTTTATATTGAAAAACATGCAACTATCGAAACCTTTTAATGGGAAGGTTGGTGCTGCATCTCTGTGACTAACTTTTCAGTGTTTGGTTTTATTTCAGAAAGTTGAATCCTCTGGTCAGATTCTACATTTCACAAGTGATTTCTTTCTTCCTTTTTTGGTACATAAGGTCTGAGATAGCTTTTAAAATAAATTTGTGGTGGGGATAGGAAGTAATACCTAAAGTGCCTCTCATATCTCCATAGGCCATCTGTCGTATGTACTCAATTTGTTTTCTAGCACCTCTCATACTAGTCTAGGGTGTTGGAGCACTTTACATCACACACATACAGAGACAATAAATCATATGTGTGTAAACCAGTGAAAAAAAAGTTGCATAAAGCAAATGGGCTACAAGAAGTAGGATTCACATGTCATCCATATTGGTAGGCAATTTCTAAGAGTGCTTGGTCTGACGGAGCACAAAATCTGTATTCAGAACATAATACAGTGGTTACCATTGACTTTAATAATAAGAATTTATTTCTACGCAAACAAACCTTTTTAGTAGCATCAGGATAATGAAATACTGAAAAAACAGAACTTTCTAACGTGTACTATGCAGTTTGCATGAAGCTCTTTGATGGCAGTTCATAGCTCATTGTGCTAGATTACGATTGTAACTTCTGAACTGCACATTAACAAAATAATCTCTGTGACAAAAACTGTATCACACTTTGCTGTGCACACAAATTACTGTTCTTTGCATTATATTACGTTCTTTGCAGCAGGCATATTAACCACCTGCCCTACCTTAGATGAGTCAAAACTGCCACTAGATAAAACTTCCATCTCTCTCCAGCAGGTACATTAATCACCAGAGTTATTTTTGCATGAAAGCTGCTGGATATACAAGGAACTTTACTGTGCTTTTTAAACTGCTGCACAAATGAGGTAACAAATCTAAGCACGGGTTTCTGTTGAGAGGTCCCGGCTGGAGAAGTGCCTTCCTGATGGCCCAGGCCCTGAGATGCCTGCGGACTGTTTTGCACAGCCTGGTTGGAGAAACCTAAATGTGCATGTCAGTTTGGCCCACCTAAGACGGCCGACCAAGCTGACATGTGCATTTAGTGCACTGCCTCCACTCCTCTTTCTCCCGCCTCCCATTAACCAGTCCCTCCCCTCCCTGCAAATGCTGGCTTAGCTGAGCCAGCAGCTGAAAAATAAAACAATACAAAAATATTGTTTTATTTTTCAGCTGCTGGCTCAGCCAGTGGGGCGACGCTCCTTCGCCATTGCAAAGGACCCGCCCCTTTTTAAAGATATCAGTCAGGCCACAGCCAGTGACAGAGGCTTCCAAAGTCATAACGACATTAGAGGGATGGGCTCTAAATCTAGAAATATTCAACTCCATCCTATGACCTAGAATACAGCAGGCAATGTTAGGAGAACATTTGAGTCCCTTGAACGCAGTGAGCCAGCAGGGGGAAGGCACACTACATATCGATTCTTTGGCCCATGAAATTGGTAGGTCACAAATATTCACTATACCGATGAGACAACAAAGAACACACTGGGGCATCTTGTCTAGCTTTCTCTTGCATAGAAACTAGTACATTGAAACAAGACATTTTATTCCTATCAGAAACTCACAGAATATTACGTAAGGATCCTCAGATAACATGACACTGGAAACAGGTGATTATATCAGTAATTGAAATGTTTATTATTAGTGTGTAACTGGATTTTTAACAATGATGCAATGCTAGAATTAATCTCAACCACTGGCAATCACTCGGGCCCCTTTCCAGTCTATCTTTTTTCACCCTTCAGGGACTCCAGACAAAGATACAGCTTAAGCAAGTCAGTACCACACTGGTCCTCATGCAAACAGTCTCTCTCAAAATGCCAGGCGAAGGCCCTTCCTGAAGGGCCAAAGGGACCTCAAACCGGTTTCACTCTATGTTGGTGTTATATGTCAAAATGCTGTAAGGTTGGGCCGTGTAGGAATGTTAGTGTGATAGAACTTTCATGGTGGAGAGTTCTAGGTGGAATGTAGAATGTAGCGGATTGGGGTTGAGGATTATTATTGGAGTGGACTTGAATGAGGGCGTACTGTGCTGGAAGATAATAAAGACATCATTATATTCTACAATTTTCGAGTAGATTAACCCATTATAAGTGGCAACGAGTTGGAGGAACACTTGTTACTCCCTGTTTTCTGCAGCAGAGAGGCAGTGTCACCACCATGGACCCACATTTCACAAGCATTCAACAACACCAACAAGGAGCGGTAATTGTGTTTCGACGATGCTGTGCTGGTAATGTTTTTTTAACAATTGACATATTATTGTTGAGGAATTGCTAGAGTTGTTGACTGGAGTTGTTATACTATGCGTTAAATATTGAGAGCCATTTTTGAGCCCTTGTTTTTTGTGTGTAATAAGAAAACAAGTGACACCACCTGCGCGTTGAATACGGAGAGTTTTAATGTTTACTGGAATTATTATAATACATGTTAAATTTTGAGAGGCATTTTCAAGTCAGCAAAACAAGTAACGCCACCTAGTCGTTCAATGAAAATAGTTTATATGAGGCAATTTCAAGTGTTTGTTTGTCGCGTGCATCAAGGAAATAAATAACACCACCTCACGTTTCCTTTTAACCTCTTAGCTGCTGGGCCTTTTCCCCCCACAGTGCTGAGCCCTTTTTTGGCTATTTGGGGTAGTTTGCGCTTAGGCCTTCATAACTTTTTGTCCACATAAGCTATCCACGCCAAATTTGCGTCCTTTTTGTTCCAACATCCTAGGGATTCTAATGGTACCCAGAGTTTGTGGTTTCCCCTGGAGGAGACCAAGAAATTAGCCAAAATACAGTGAAAATTTGTGTTTTGTCTTCAAAAAAATTGGAAAAAAGGGCTGCCGAAGAAGGCTTGTGGTTTATTCCCTGAAAATGGCACCCACAAAGGGTTTCTGGTGCTAATATCACCATCTTCCCACCTTTCAGGAATGGGCAGACTTGAATCAGAAAACCACATTTTTCAACACAATTTTGGCATTTTACTGGGAAATACCCCATTTTTATTATTTTTGGTGCTTTCAGCCTCCTTCCAGTTAGTGACAGGAATGGGTGTGAAACCAATGCTGGATCCCGGAAAGCTAAACATTTCTGAAAAGTAGACAGAATTCTGAATTCAGCAAGGGGGCATTTGTGTAGATCCTACAAGGTTTTCCTACAGAAAATAACAGCTGAAATTAAAAAAATATTGAAAGTGAGCTGAAAAAAACAGCCATTTTACTCCACTTTTTACTCTGTAACTTTTTCCTGCAATGTCAGATTTTTTAAAGCAATATACCGTTACGTGTGCTGGACTCTTCCGGTTGCGAGGATATCTAGGGCTTGTAGGTTCATCAAGATCCCTAGGTACCCAGAGCCAATAAATGAGGTGCACCCTGCAATGGGTTTTCATTCTATACCGGGTATACAGCAATTCATTTGCTGAAATATAAAGAGTGAAAAATAGGTATCAAGAAAACCTTTGTATTTCCAAAATGGGCATAAGATAAGGTGTTGAGAAGCAGTGGTTATTTGCACATCTCTGAATTCCGGGGTGCCCATACTAGCATGTGAATTACAGGTCATTTCTCAAATAGACGTCTTTTTTACACACTGTCTTACATTTGGAAGGAAAAAATTTAGAGAAAGACAAGGGGCAATAACACTTGTTTTGCTATTGTGTGTTCCCCCAAGTCACCCGATACAAATGGTACCTCACTTGCGTGGGTAGGCCTAATACTCGCGACAGGAAACGCAACATGGACACATCACATTTTTACATTGAAATCTGACGTGTTTTTTGCAAAGTGCCTAGCTGTAGATTTTGGCCTCTAGCTCAGCCGGCACCTAGGGCAACCTAGCAAACCTTGACATTTTTGAAAATTAGACACCTAGGGGAATCCAAGATGGGGTGACTTGTGGGGCTCCGACCAGGTTCTGCTACCCAGAATCATTTGCAAACCTCAAAATTTGGCTAAAAAAACACATTTTCCTAACATTTCGGTGACAGAAAGTTCTGGAATCTGAGAGGACCCACAAATTTCCTTCCACCCAGCTTTCCCCCAAGTCTACTGATAAAACTGATACCTCACTTTTGTGGGTAGGCCTAGCGCCCGCAACAGGAAATGCCCCAAAACACAACGTGGACACATCCCATTTTTGACAGAAAACAGAGGTATTTTTTGCAGAGTGCCTACCTGTAGATTTTGGCCTCTAGCTCAGCCGGCACCTAGGGAAACCTACCAAACCTGTGCATTTTTTAAAACTAGAGACCGAGGGGAATCCAAGATGGGGTGACTTTTAGGGCTCTGACCAGGTTCTGTTACCCAGAATCCTTTGCAAACCTCAAAATTTGGCTAAAAAAAAACACCTTTTCCTCACATTTCGGTGACAGAAAGTTCTGGAATCTGGGAGGAGCCACAAATTTCCTTCCACCCAGCGTTCCCCTAAGTCTCCCCATAAAATTGATACCTCACTTGTGTGGGTAGGCCTAGCGCCCGCGACAGGATATGCCCCAAAACACAACGTGGACACATCCCATTATTTGACAGAAAACATAGGTGTTTTTTGCAGAGTGCCTACCTGTAGATTTTGGCCTCTAGCTCAGCCGGCACCTAGGGAAACCTACCAAACCTGTGCATTTGTGAAAACTAGAGACCTAGGGGAATCCAAGATGGGGTGACTTGTAGGGCTCTGACCAGGTTCTGTTACCCAGAATCCTTTGCAAACCTCAAAATTTGGCTAAAAAAACACATTTTCCTCACATTTCGGTGACAGAAAGTTCTGGAATCAGAGAGGAGCCACAAATTCCCTTCCACCCAGCGTGCCCCCAAGTCTCCCCATAAAATTGATACCTCACTTGTGTGGGTAGGCCTAGCGCCCGCGACAGGAAATGCCCCAAAACACAACATGGACACATCCCATTTTTTGACAGAAAACAGAGGTGTTTTTTGCAGAGTGCTTACCTGTAGATTTTGTCCTCTAGCTCAGCCGGCACCTAGGGAAACCTACCAAACCTGTGCATTTTTTTAAACTAGAGACCTAGGGGAATCCAAGATGGGGTGACTTGTGGGGCTCTGACCAGGTTCTGTTACCCAGAATCCTTTGCAAACCTCAAGATTTGGCTAAAAAAACACATTTTCCTCAAATTTCGGTGACAGAAAGTTCTGGAATCTGAGAGGAGCCACAAATTTCCTTCCACCCAGCGTTCCCCCCAAGTCTCCCGATAAAATTGATACCTCACTTGTGTGGGTAGGCCTAGCGCCCGCGACAGGAACTGCCCAAAACACAAAGTGGACACATCCAATTTTTTGACAGAAAACAGAGGTGTTTTTTGCAAAGTGCCTACCTGTAGATTTTGGCCTCTAGCTCAGCCGGCACCTAGGGAAACCTACCAAACCTGTGCATTTTTGAAAAACTAGAGACCTAGGGGAATCCAAGATGGGGTGACTTGTGGGGCTCTGACCAGGTTCTGTTACCCAGAATCCTTTGCAAACCTCAAAATGTGGCTAAAAAAACACTTTTTCCTCACATTTCGGTGACAGAAAGTTCCGGAATCTGAGAGGAGCCACAAATTTCCTTCCACCCAGTGTTCCCCCAAGTCTCCCGATAAAAATGGTACCTCACTTGTGTGGGTAGGCCTGGTGCCCGCGACAGGGATAGATCACACAACGGTCAATGTTGGTCTTTACATGAGGCAGCTGTTGACCCTGGGGTGATCCATTCCTGACGCAGGCACTAGGTATAGGAACTCAAGTGGTGTAGTGTTTTTATCAGAACAGGTGATGATTCACTGGGTGGTAGGAATTTTGTGGATCCCAGCATATTTCTGTAGTTTGTGTGACAGAAATGCGAGAAAAATAGAGTTTTTATTCAACATTTCAGCTTTGCAGGGTATTCTGGGTAAGAAAACTTTGGGGAATCCACACAAGTCACACCTCTGTGGACTCTCCTGAATGTCTAGTTTCCAGAAATGTTTGGGTTTAGTGTCTTTCTCTATATGGCTGCCGAACCCAGGACCAAAAACACAGGTGCCTGCCTTACAAAACCAGTTGGTTTTGTGATAGATAAATTTGATGTCTCCACAATACCATTTGGGCGGTGGAATTTGGGGTTGAACTAAATTGGGGAGCTCCCAAGAGAGCACTCTCTCTCTCTGCTTGCCGCCGCATTCACCTGCTCTCTGGGTTGGGTTAACCCACTAATACCCCGTTGCACAGACTGTGCTTGCGAAGGGACAGCAGTACTGTCCTCATCACCTCCCTCATAATTTACTGGAAGAGGAGTTATCGAATGGGACTCCTCCGACTGACAAATCACTCCCAGAGTCTGCGCCATTGTCCTCTCCCTCAGATGCTGTCTCAGTATCTGATGTCTCAGTCTCTGATCCTATGTCAGAGCTGTCCTCTATAACCCGAGTGACGGCAGCAGTCATCCATCAAGATGCCATCTCTGCTATTGGCTAAACTGTTGCTCTAAAACACTAGCCTACGTAGACAGTCACAAAATCGATGGTGTGTGTGAGATACATGCAACAGTAGAGGCCACCTTACCTGCGCTTCTTCCCTCAATCAGCACATTCTTTCAAGACACTCAAAAAACACCTTGTCACATACCATTCGTCACAGTCTTTAGCACCTCCTGCGCCTAGTCCAACAATCTCTCCATAGCCGCCCTCCACCCCGCACATACATTTCATTTGTATTATAGCGCAGGTAATGGCTGACTTTACTAATGTACTCAGCTATTTTCATAAAATACAGATTTGCTCTTTGCAGTAGGCATATAAACCTTCTGCGCTTCTTTATGGCACTAAGGCGGTCATTCCAAGTCTGGCGGGCGGCAGTAGCCGCCCGCCAGGCGGGAACCGCCATTTGGCCGCTACGCGGTCAAAAGACCGCTGCCGGCATTCCAACCTTCCCGCTGGGCCGGCGGGCGCTAACCATGTTAGCGCCCGCCGGCCCAGCGGGAAGGAGGCCTGCAACACAGAAGCCGGCTCCGAATGGAGCTGGCGGTGTTGCGGGCGTGCGACGGGTGCAGTTGCACCCGTCGCGCTTTTCACTGTCTGCTAGGCAGACAGTGAAAAGCTTCATGGGGCCCTGTTAGGGGGCCCCTGCACTGCCCATGCCAGTGGCATGGGCAGTGCAGGGGCCCCCAGGGGCCCCAGGACACCCGTTACCGCCAGCCTCTTCCTGGCGGTGAAAACCGCCAGAAACAGGCTGGCGGTAAGGGGGTCAGCATCCCCATGGCAGCGCTGCTTGCAGCACTGCCATGGCGGATTCGCCCAGCCGGGGCTAAAACGGCGGGAAACCGCCGGCCCCGGTTTTCTGACCGCTGCTTTACCGCCGTGGTCAGAATGGGCTTGGAAGCACCGCCAGCCTGTTGGCGGTGCTTCCGTCATTCGCGACCCGCCAGGGTCGGAATGACCCCCTAAATCTGCCACTAGACAAAAGTCTGACCCTTTTGTAGCAGAAACATAATCACAATACTTACTTGACTTTTTTATTGCTGCCTAAAAGCTACAGTTGAAATGCGTCAGTTGAAGTATGTGCATTGCTTTGAAGACGCAAGCTGCAACTGCAAGACAACTGGTGGCGCATATATATATATATATATATATATATATATATATATATATAGATCACTTTTATGTATGGGTCTGGTTTTCCTGGGGGCCGATCGTAGCCCCCAGGGAAACCACACATGTATTGACAAAAGTGATTTATATATATATATATATATATATATACATGGATATATCTATAGATAGATAGATGTATCTATAGATATATCCATGTAGATAGATATATCTACATAGATATATATCTATATATATATCTATATCTATATATATATATATAGATATATATATATATATATATTTTAGTAGTTGTATGGTTTCCCTGGGGGCCAAAATGTCCCCCAGAGAAACCCTACAACATCTAAAAAAAATATTGCCCCCACAGGGGGTCGCCCTGCCCCCTGTCCATTTATTTTTATTTTATTTTTTTATTTTTATTTTTAAATAAAATTTAGCTCAAGGGGGGCGCCTACCTTTTAAAAAAAAAATATATGCCTCGGGGGGGCGGCCCGTTTTCCGAGGGGGCCGACCCCCCCAAGTGAAATCCCTGGTGTCTAGTGGTGTTTCCTGGCCCCCGATCGCAGCTGTGCTGCGATCCGTGGCCAGGAAACACTTTGAGGAAGGCATCCTGAGAAAGGGGAGAGTCTCCCCTTTCTTACGAGGCCTTCCCGAACGTGGGGGCCGTATTCCCCATTGGAGCAGGAAGCGGCCGCAAGGCCGCTTCCTGCTCCGATGGGGAAATCAACAAAGTGACGTCAGCGCACCTCGCGGCACGCTGACATCACAAAGGGGTGGGTGGGGGGCGGGGGGAGACACGGAAAAGCTTCTGTGTCTCCCGGGGAGAAAAAAAATCAATCCTCGGATTTATTACCCCCCTCCCTGGTGTCGGCCACTGGTCGTGACCCGCACCAGGGAGGTAGTGCGGGCATCGGCCAGTGGCCGACGCCCGCACCCAAGGGGTTAAAATACGCTTATGTGCAGTTGTGGTGTGAATTCATTCACACGCGCCCAAGGGAAGAAGCGACGCCATCACGCGTCAACTGTTTTATTAGGCTCACCACCTACACGTGCGCCGAAGGAGCACTGCACGTGTCGTTGCACCATATTACACGTGCGCAAAGGAAGTAATACGTGTGTTGTGCACCACAACACATATAAACTTCATCACAAACGGAAAAAAAGGAATAATAAAGAATCACCTTATTCACCTTTTATCCGGTTGCTTCTGGAAGGAGGAGTTGGTCAGAAATTTACAAGAAATTGTTTGTTCAATACTTTTCAAGTCTATACTACAGTGATTTGCATACTTGGAGCATTAATTGAAAACCAACATCCTGACTTTGGGGGTTTGTGTTTATAATTTTAATAACAATTGTCCATACATTTTATTGCTTCTTATATTGTTATTTCAAGTTATTCCTATGAGTATGCAGTTTGAACATCCCACTAAGTTCTTACAAAATAAGGGTGATCTACCTATACCTTGGGTTAGATGGAAAGAGGAATTTCTAACTTATATGACAGCACTTGATGATGATGACATGTCACAAAAGAGGAAGAAAAGTATTTTATTGCATTGTCTAGGCTCAGAAAGACAAATGATTTTCAGAACTATACCTCAAGTTGTTATTCAACGGCAACATGAAGGAGAAACGGACGTATTCAAGGAGGCATTATTAAGGCTGGCAAATAGATTGAAACCTACAGCAAACATAGCCTTGAATAGATTCAAGATTTATACTAGAGCACAACAGTACAAGGATTACCTATGCATTGTAACTTCGAAACGATGACAGATGAGATGATTCGAGATCAAATCATAGTGCATGTTAAAAGTAAAAGGATTCAAGAGCCACTGTGGGTGATCCAAAATTACAAGAATTTTTTACTACAGCAAAGGCGTTAGAGCAATCAGAAAAATGGATGAAATCTGTACGGGAATCGGACAAACTTAGAAGTGGGGAATCAGAAGTTGTAGGTGCTATAGAAAGCAGTGGTTCTAGAAGTAAATCAGATACCAGGAACAATACATTCGGTAGAGAATGGGATAGACATGATAAAACTGAACGGTTATCATGCTATCATTGTGGTTATATGAATCATATTGCAACTTCACCTTTGTATCCTGCTGTTGGGAAAGAATGCAAGAAATGGGCAGGATTGGCCATTTTGCTCGGGTGTGTAAAGATATAAGGAGAAGTAATAGTAGCACTAAGGGAAAAGTAGCGTGTATGAGCAGTGGTAGAGAGGATGGATCTTGGCATAAATGTGATCTGAGAATGGAAGAGGAGAAAGGCATGGTTTTGTCTCTCAAAAATAGTAAGAGGGGTATAGATGATTGTACAGTTATAAGTCAACCCCAATCCGCTACATTCTACATTCCACCTAGAACTCTCCACCATGACATTCCTACACGGCCCAACCTTACATCATTTTAACATATAACACTTGGACGCATCTGTGGGGTATAGAGTCCTTTGGCACAGTGAACACAGGACCACTTCTGTGCATACCCATCACACTTAAGACATAACTGCAACAACAACAAGGTGATAGATGGAGTACTTGCATTGTTCTCGGCCCTGGCAATCACTCCGCCTCTTTCCAGTCCATCATTATTTTCCCACCATGGCATTCTAGACAAAGGCCCACCTTATGCAACTCAGTACTGATCCTGCTCCTCTTGGGAACTACCTGTCCCAAACTGATAGGGGAAGCCCTCTCTAGAAGGCACCACAAGCAACTTGTGCTCAATGTGCAATAGAACTCAAGCTACACCAGGTGTCTCCAACCTTTTCTGCAGTAAGAGCTACTTATGTTCAATGAAAACCACCCTGAGCTACTAATATTATTAGAGGTTTAGCACTAACCACACCAGACAAGTTTACATTAGTAACCTCGATATGCAATATTACAAGCAGAGATCACATCAGTACATCAGGCACAGTTCCCAGCAATAATGTAAAAAACACTTTCAGTGCAGAATGCCTGCTCATGGGTAATACGTAACAAGCATAGCTGCAATTTTAATACTAGTAAAACGTCTCACACAACACTTATGCCCACTCAATTTTGTAGGGCGTGGGGAAGGAGAGAGATTTGTAGGGCAAATGTTTGTGCTATCCCTTCCAACGACCAAGCACGAAAAATAGAACATTACCTTATTAAAACAGCCCTAAATCCAGGATGAACCACCGGGCTGTTTGAGAGATTGTCTCTTATTGCAGGTGGATCAAATATCCTTGCATTCCACCAATGAGACCCAACAGATATAAGTCTAAATAGGACGGGACGGCCTGAAACACCCCCTGGGTATCATACTTCATCAACGGCCTTCCTGCGCTCTCCAAAGCATCCTCAAACGGCAGGCAAGCCTTAATCAGCAGTCTGACGGAAGGATAGGGAGAGTCAGAGGGATCCAATAAAAATCCATGTCACCTACCAAAAGTACACTCTAGATTTATTGAAAGGTGGTGAAAGGATGGTTAAAATATATGATAGAATATATGAGATATATTTATGCCATTCATGTCTTGCTTAGGTCGACATGTTTCAGCCCACCAAGGGATACGGGGCTTCTTCCAGACCAAACAACACTATGTGACCCTGTGTAGTTCCCAACTACATATAAATAGATCTCATATGTCCTATCATATATTTTAACCATCATCTCACCAACCTGATCTCAGCCTCTCCGCTATCCTGCCCCCACCTCCCCTCGTATTTCCTGCACTGGACGCTGCTCGGCATTCCTGCTGTGGACCTAACACTGCACTTTCGGCATCTTTGGCTGCTGCTACTTCACCATCTTTGCACGCCCCCCACCCCAAGATTTGGCATTGGGGGGTGCACTGCCATTTAGAAGAGCCTGTTGGAGTTGAATCAGTGACGACAAGAAATGGAAGCAAAGAGGCATATTTTCTGTTGGAGAAGCAAGGTCTCTGGGCTACAGCATATCAGCTCCAAGTAGAGAGTGTGTAATATCTTAGCTTAATGCCATATAGATGTATTTGCATATGAGTATTGTAATGTTCTGGTCTAGTTTTTGTTAAGTAACCACTGTTGTTTAATGTTAAGGAATACTTGCAGAGAGAGGATTCGGGAGTGGCAGTTTGTCAGGGTGGCCTGGGAGCATTCTAGGATGACCGGTGCATGGTATGTGTTGTGCTGAAAATAAACATACTTTCTTTGCTGACAATGGCTGAAAATCGCTTACTTTATATGGCAACAAGGATGGGATGGTCACCTCTGAGACAAAGAGCCACAATGTGCAAGTGATGAGGAATGCTCAGACACACAGAAGATCACGTTTGAAGAAGACCCGAGTATCCGTGTGATCTGACCATGTGGTTGGGCATTACAGACAGAGGTCATATGGTAAAACTTTTGCAAGATGTGACATCACTGGTGAGAAGTTCATTACTTTACTGTACTGGGGCCACAGTCACTGTCCATATCTGTGGAACGCATCTGATGGTTCACCATAGCAGTTGAGAGTCACGGTGCTGAACTCCCTCCAGATAATAGAGATGTTTTAGTGATACTTCCACCGGCCACAAAAAACAACCCCAGTGTTTTCAATATAGACATGCCTGCCATCTTAAGGAGAATACAGCAACGATCTTAAACTTTCTCGTCAGACGTTGGCAGTATAGGAGAATACAGGGCAGCTATATTGTATCAACGACGATATTAGCGTCACATTTGTGTAATTCATAACATACAATTTTGCACTTTTACACCTCAGCCTGTCTGACAATAACTTACAGAGGTACGCGCTCCATTTTCAATTTAAAAGATGTTTCAAAAACACAGTTCCACCATTACTCGTCTAATTAATGCTACTGCAACAGTGACACGCACATCTCAGATGAATACAGCATGTCACACAGAACATATTCTGTAGTGCCTCAACAACAGTGACATGCACACCATTTTTCAGTGTTTTGTTTGTATGAACATAGACCTCATTATGACTCTGACGGTGAGTGATAAAGTAGTGGTAATACCGCAAACAGGCTAGCGGTAATTACCGTCAAACTATGACCATGGCGGGGAAAACTCCCATAGTCAGCCATTGTACCACACCAACCGACAAGGGGTGAACACCACTGACCACGCAGGTAGCCTATAACAGCCAGGCAGAAGGTGCTGCCCACCATATTTTGACCCTGCATTCAGCCAGAATTTCCGGGGCATTACCAATGCCATCAAAAGCTTGGCAGAAACACATCACAAAATAGCAAAGACTCACCATCGAACACAGGGAATAACAACGCCGCCATGGAACCGGAACTGCAAGTCTTCCCAATGCTCATCTACGTCATGCTCCACCGGGAAAACCAACGCCAATAAAGACGACGACGGTGAGTACAGCCACCTAGCACACAAGGGAGGAAGGGAGGAAAACGAGAGTGACCCACACACACACACACACACACCCGCGCGACACACACCCGACACACACCATACACACAACCAGCTGCAGACGAAAAACAATGGCACACGATAGAATAATGCAAGGACAACAAGAATGCAGTAATGAGATTGAATTGATATAAACAGCTACCAAATGAACCAATAGTTCGAAAAACAGATATGTACAAATGTACACAAAGGGCCAATGCCAGGTCCAAAGTATTAGGGCCCACATGGCCACAGGGCACAGTCCAAGGCCCAACTCAAATCATGACTTCATCTGGATAGAACTCTGCAGGGGCATCAGTATGCAAGTGGGCAGGCACCTTACAGGGACAAATTCGGGAACAAGTCCACTGGTTCTGGAGGGGGCTCCATGCTTATTTCTCTCTGCTGGGGAGTGCATGGCCACAGCCTCTGGAGTGGGTCACTTTCCCACTGGTTCTGGAGGGGGCTCCATGCCCATTTCTCTCTGCTGGGGCGTGCAAGGCCATAGTCTCTCAGGTGGGTGACTTTCCCACTGGTTCTGGAGGGGGCTCCATGCCCATTTCTCTCTGCTGGGGAGTGCAAGGCCACAGTCTCTTGGGTGGGTGACTTTCCCACTGCTTCTGGAGGGGGCCCCTTGTACTGCAGTCCCTGGAGGGTGGCCTTCATGGCTTCCACTGCTGGTGATGGCTGCACTGTGGCATCTGGAGGTGAGGGCTGCACAGTGTCAGCAGGTGAAGGTGCCTCCTGGGCAGCCTATGCTGTAGGTGAGGGTTCACTGTTTTGGCAGGTGGAGGTGCCTCTTGGGCAACTTCTGCTGGAGGTGAGGGCTGCACTTCCTTATCTAGCGGTAAGGACCTCATGACCACTGGTGGTGGTGATGTCACCCTGACAGCCTCCACTGGAGTGGCGTGCTTCTTCCCCTTCATGGCAGGAGGCATTGGAACCTTACCCTTCCTGGTAGGGGTTGAGGGCTTCTTCCCCTTCATGGCAGGATGTGCTGGCTCCTTAACCTTCCTGGCAGGAGTGGAGAGCTTCTTCCCCTTCATGACAGGAGGTTCTGGCTTCTTTCCCTTCATGGCAGGAGGTGTTGGATCCTTAACCTTCCTCGCTGGTGGAGTGGGATCCTTTCCTGACTTGCCACCACGACTAGGTGGTGCCACCACTGTCTGAGTGAACTGTTTGGCTGAGGTGCTGGGCTGGGTCGTTCGGGACCCTGCTCTTACGGACAGGACAGGGGGAGGCAGAGGGAGGAGGTCAAGTTTTGAGCAAGGAAAAGCTTCTAAGGGACGGTGGGGCGGGATGAGAGAGTAGGGATGGTAGTGGAGATTGAGGGAGTGGTTGTTGGAGGTGTATGTCTGCTGGACTTGAGTGCAGGTGCATGGGCAGTGTGCTGATGTGTGGTGGATGGCTCTTGTGTGTATGAGTGCTTGCCTTTGTGTTCTTTAGTGGGGGGACAGACAGGGTGAGAGAGGACACAGGGGACGCGTGCATGGATGTTGTGGAGGTGTCTGCTAGTGAGGTGTGTGTGCTGCTTGGTGTGGTGATGCTTGTGGTGAATGTTGATGCAGTGCATGCAGGTGTGAGTGTGGACGTGACTGTGAGAGAGGTGGAGGAGGAGGAGGAGGGGGAGACAGTGGAGGCAGTGGATGTGGTGGTGTCTGCAAATGTCTGGTGTTTGCGTGAATGCTTGTGGGATGAAGTGTGGTGCCTGTGTTTGACTGTGCCACTCTTGTGTGTTGTCTTGTGTGCATGCTTGTCTGTCTGTGCACATGGGATGGGTTGGGGTGGAGAAGACTGGGACTGGGAAGTGGTAGATGGAGGGGGGACGGTAGGAACAGGGACAATGGCTGCAATCAGAGAGGAGGCCAGTGCCTGAATCGATCTCTGTTGGGCCGCCAATTCACCATGGATGCCCTCCAGGAATGCATTACATTGCTGCATCTGTGATGCCAGCCCCTGGATGGCATTCACAAAGGTTGACTGCCCTATAGCGATGAATCTCAGGAGGTCAATAGCCAGCTCACTCAGGGCAGCAGGGCTCACTGGAGCAGGGCCTGAGGTGCCTGGGGCGAAGGAGATGCCCACCCTCCTGGGTGAGCGGGCACGGGCAACTCGCTGAGGGGCTACTGAGAGGCTGGGGTGGGCACAGAGGTGTCTGCCACCACCAGGGAGCTTTCATCGGAGGAGGAATCTGAGTCTATGTTGTTGCCTCCTGTCTCTGCCGTCGTGCTCCCAACACCTTCCATCCCACTGGCTCCCTCTGTGTCGGTGGACTCTGCCTCCAGGGTCCTATGGGATGCAGCTCCCTCTATCGCCGGTGCCCCTGCTTCTCCGCCAGATGATGCTAATGCACACATGGATAGGATGACAGAAGAAAAAAGGGGGATAGAGAGAAAGGAAATACTGGATCAATTACTGCACCAACACCACAGTTGGCATCCACAGCACCGTCACACACATGGTTCAGGATTGAGCACTATGCTCTGCCAGTGATGTGTCTTGATGCCATGGCAAGATGAGGGCCACACACCACCAACTGCCCTCCTCCTGGGACCCACAAAGCCCTGACATGGAATGTTAACAAGCAAGGTTACCTGCATTTGCCATACACCCATTACCCCTGAGCTGGATCACGCTGCAATGTCTGGCCTGGCATTAGGGGCACCCACTAACTCACACCCACCACCCGGGTCCCATGCCACCTGCCAATTATTGTAGTGATGCCCACTGTACTCACCCTCTTCTGGCTGCTGTCATGCCCTCAAGCGCCCATCTAGCTCTGGGTAGGCCACTGCCAGTATGCAGGTCATCAGGTGGGTCAGGTTCCGACGGGCACCCCTTCCTCGTTGGGAGACCATCCCCAGCTGGGACTCCGTGGTCTTCCATGAACAGCGTCTCAGGTCCTCCCACCATTTCCGACAGTGGGTGCTCCGCCTGCCATAGGCCCCCAGGGTCTGCACGTCCTTGGCGATGGCATGCCATGATCCCTTCTTTTGATGGGCGCTGACCTGCAGAGGTAATATAGACAGGAGGACACTATTACACATACAATCCAGCCTGTCACACATATGGCCCACCAATCCTGTTTCCGTCACCATTAGCACACACATCAGCTGGCGCACACCATGTACACCACCACAAGACATTCCCCCCCCCACAATGACACGATACTTGCACACATCTCCATGCATCCTTCCCACACACATCGTGCCCAAGGTGTACTCACTTGTTGGTCTGGAGGCCCATACAGTTGTCCATACTGGGGTAGGACCCCATCCACCAAACGCTCCAACTCCTCCGAAGTGAAGGCAGGGGCCCTTTCCCCAGTCTCACGGGCCATGGTAGGTTCCAGACATAGGTCACAGCAGCACACGCAGTGTAGGTGTTCTCCTGTTGAAGGTCACAAAACAAGTGAGGAAACAGATAGAAAATGGCAGTCACTTCCCTGCTGATCCCCATTGGCCACTGCACTCCATAGAGCCCCATGTTATCCCATGAAGAATTGCATGGCGGTGCAAGAGCGCCTTCCGCCACTACGCCCAAAGTTGGCCGAGTTACCTCACTTACACCTGTCCCTACATACAGGACAGGCGGTTGCAATTTGATGGTGGCAGACAACGGTTATATCAACCTTAACTGTGTCACGGCCTAGATTAGCACATACCTCGTCATGCCCACTGTCCCATCACATAAATGCACTATGTACACTGATGCTGGGGTCCCATTGTTCAAATTGTGACAGCCTACTCACTCTTGTGTCCCTTAGATACCTACCACTGCAGATACATAGGAGGAGGAGACATACCCCGTGTTCAGACCCCTTGTGGACTTGGCTACACTGGAAGACGGGCACCTTACACTCACCTATAGACTGGACAGGGCCACAATCACAGAGCTGTGTGCCCAATTGGAGCATGACCTGATATCTGCTATCCGTCATCGGACTGGGATCCCCCCTCTTGTGCAAGAGCTATCAGTGCTCCACTTCCTGGCAACTAGTTCTTTCCAAGCGACAGTGGGCTTGGCAGCAGGAATGTCACAGCCAATGGTCTCAATCGTGCTGGCAAGAGTTTTGTCTACCTTGGTGAAACACATGTGCAGCTACATAACTTTCCCCTAGGTTAAAGATCTGGCCACTGAGAAGGCCGGATTCTATGGAATGGGACATATCCCCAGTATTGTTGGGGCCATTGACGGGACACATATTGCATTGGTCTCCCCGCCAGAATGAACGGAATAGTAAGAGTTTCCACTCACTGAATGTGCAAATGGGGTGCCTGGTGGACCAGTACATTTCCCACGTCAATGCTAAGTATTTTGGGTCGGTGCATGACGTCTTTGTCCTGTGGAATAGCAGCATCCTAAATGTGATGGCCCAACTACAGAGGCACAGGGTGTGGCTATGAGCCATGGTCCTCACCCACAGTATGTTAGTGCATGCCTTCAGGTGTCATCCCTAAATCATTGTATGAGGCTAAATGCTGTCCCTCAATACTTGCAGGTGACTCTGGCTACCCAAACCTATTGTCGCTGCTGACCCCTATGAGGAATGCCGGGAAAGGGGCTGAGGAACGTTATAATGAGGCAAATGGGTGAACCAGAAGGATCATCGAGAGGACCTTCGGGCTCCTGAAGGCCAGGTTCAGGTCCCTCCATCTGACAGGGGTATCCCTGTGCTACTCACCGGGGAAGGTCTGCCAGATAGTAGTGGCCTGCTGCATGTTGCACAACCTGACCCTCAGACGGCATGTACCTGTTCTGCAGGAGGAGGAGACTGGAGATGCCCCTGTGGCAGCAGTGGATCCTTAGGACAGTGAGGATGAGGAGGCAGAGGATGAGGAAAGCAGAATATCAGTCATACGCCAAAAAACTCCAATGACACACGGGTGAGACAGTGCAACTGACCATTACTCTGACTATTGATGTTTTCTGTGTGGCTGTAGCATGATGGCATTAACTTCCTCTGCAGCTCAACTTACTGTCATCTATGGCTTGTCATTTTACAAATGTTGGTGAGATAACATCTGTGTACTGATGTGATGACTACAGACAGCTACTGGTCATTATTTCTATTCTCTCACAGTGTTCAGATCATTTGCACTAGATGTGACTGTTTCCATAAATGCACATTTTCAATACATAAAATACTAGTAGTCAAGTTGTCTTCAAGGGTGTTTATTATAGTGCTATGAAATTGAGGGAAACGTGCAATAGAATGGGGTGATGATGGAGGAGAGTCCAGGCCGTTGTTCCAGTTTGTTTGTAGCACAGGTCCAGTGTCCAGGGGGCAATAGGGAGGGGAGCTAAGGCTTTTCAAAGTGGATAAGGTGACAGTGTGGGACACAAGGGGGACAATCAGGTGAGTCTCATTTCCTGGTGGTGGTCTTGGCAAGTGCCTCTGGCTTCTGTCTGGGTCGCAGGGAACGTTTACGGGGTGGTTAACCTGCATGGGGAGGGGTGCTGGTGGCCTGTGGGTCCAGTCGGGGGGCCTCCTGCCCACTAGCTGCAGCGGAAGTGGAGAGGTGGTCAATGGACAGGCTAGTGGTAGGGGCTGCGCTGGTGTGCTGTTGCATCCCTCATGATGTTGGCCATGTCTGCCAGAGAGGCCTGCAAGTCCTCCCTGATCCCCAATACTGTTCCTCCTGCAGCACCTGTTCTCCTGCACATTGTCAAGGTTCTGGCCCATCGTGTCCTGGGAATGTTGGTAGGCTTCCAGGATCTCGGTGAGTGCCTCCTGGAGAGTTACAGGTCATTAATCTATGTTTATTCTCTGTACAGGTGATTTGCAATGTTTGTACCTGTTTCAATGAATACATATTTGATATACATGACATATTCCAAATGTTTTCTTTTCAAAGGTTGTTTATTGAAGTGGTAATATATAGAGGAGCAAGTGTAATGGGATGGGGTGATGATGGAAGAAAGTCCAGGGTATTGTTCCAGTCTGTTTGTAGCACAGGTGCATTGTCCAAGGGGACATTGGAAGGGGAGCAATGGCAGTTCAATGTGGACAGGGTGACTGAGTGGGACACAAGGGTGACAATCAGGAGAGTCTCATTTCCTGGTGGGGGTCTTGGTAAGTGTCTCTGGCTTCTGTGTGGATCGCAGCGAACATTTGCGGGGTGGTTCACCTTCTGCAGGGGGAGGGGTGGCATCGCCTGTGAGTCCTGTAGCGGGGCATCTTGGAAGGCTGTTCAGATGTCTGGCTAGTGGCAGGGGATCGATGGTGTGAGACTGCCTCATAATGTTGGCCATGTCTGCCAGCACTCCTGCTATGGAGATCAGGGTATTGTTGATGGCCTGCAAGTACTCCCCAATTCTCTGGTACTGTTCCTCCTGCAGCCACCTGTTCTCCTGCACATTGTCCATGATCTGGCCCATCGTGTCCTGTGAATGTTGATAGGCTCCCAGGATCTTGGCGAGTGCCTCCTGGAGTGTTGGTTCCCTGGGCCTGTGTCCCTGTTGGCCTGTGCCTCTGTCCCCTGAACGGTGTGCCCACTGCCACTAACTCCAGGTCCCTGATTGTCTTGGGGGCGAGGTGTGGCCTGGGGTCCCTGCACAGGTGCGCACACTGCTGATTGACTTGTCCTGGGGAGAGAGGTGTGAGTAAGCTGGGTGGGTGCTGTGGTGTTGGATACTGATGGGGAGTCTCTGTGGTGGACTGTGAGTGGCCTTGGGTGACCGACTGTCTAGTGGTCCCTGATGGGCCAGGTTGTTGGACTAGATCCTAAAGTCCAGAGTTACTGTCATCACTGGCGGCATCTTCTGTTGGGGGACTGGATACTCGTGGCACCTTCTCTCCGCTTACATTGGCTGGGGCACCTGTTGGGATGTAAGTGATGTATTATGCTTCATTTCCGTGACATATTGTACATCCCTGGCTTCCCCTCTTTCGTTGCTGTTGCCCTGCCACCTTTGTTTGTGTATGGTGAAGTATTGTGGGATTGTTAGTTTCCCTGTGTTGTGCATACTTTAGTGATTGGTGTCCATGCAGGGCAGGGAGGGCTGTTCATGCATTGGTATAGCATGCAGGGCTAAGCATTGGGGTTAGTCATATGTGTAGGTGCAGTGTGTGGGATGGAGTGGAGTGATGGGAGTGAGGGTGAGGGGATGGGATGGCATGCAGGTAGAGTAGTAAATGTTGACTGACCAGTGTCCAGTCCTCCGGCTACTCCAGCGAGTCCCTCAGGTTGCAGTAATGCCAAAACTTGCTCCTCCCATGCTGTGAGCTTTGGGGGAGGAGGTGGGGGTCCACCGCCAGCCCTCTGTATGGCGAGCTGGTGCCTTGCTGCCACGGAACATACCTTCCCCGTAGGTCGTTCCACCTCTTCCTGACGTCGTCCCTTGTTCTTGGGTTCTCTCCCACAGCATTGACCCTGTCCACGATTCTCTGCCATAGCTCCATCTTCCTGGCAATGGATATTTGCTGTACCTGTACTCCAAACAGCGGTGGCTCTACCGTGACAATTTCCTCCACAGGTAGATGAACCTTTTGATTCGCATGGAAGGTCCTACCGATGTTGTGGCCAATGTTCTCAGTAATCAATTCACAAAATTCCATCACCATAAGACAAATCATTAATCAATGATCAATAAAAAGCAATAAGCATTTCACCATGACCTTTCAGCCATGAATAACCACACCTCAGTATATGTTTTAGTAATTTTATTTCCCTTTTGTACAATACTAAGTCATGAGAGATTGATTCAACTTCAAACTCATGTGAGAACAGCATTAATTAGTTAGAAGACGCCAAAACGTAATCTAATCAGAGCTTGCATCATAATACACTCTCGAGCATTTGCACAGGTCAATAAGAGAATCAAATTAAATAATTCAACTCTAGACATGAAGTTCAGAAAAACAGTACGTCAACCATTTGTCTCTGTATTCTGTCAGTCGTCAGATAGGAAAACCCTCATCTAAACCAGATTAGCATCAGCATGTGGGGCTTCATGCAAACAATTTATAAATAAGAATTTAGCAAACATCTAGCTAAAGAATACACATTAAGACAACACAGTTGGTACCTAGAAAGAAAAGGTAGAAAAATATAAGTCAGTCATATTGTCATATCTACCTATCCAAGGTAGGGGTCAGCAACAGAGCCAATCGTTGTCATCAGTCGATCAGCATCACATCAGGCTCTTGGTCAGAGAGTATGAGCCCAATGACCAAAATCTTGAGTCGCCTCTGCAGTCTCGCAATTCCTCTCCCCTAACATCTGAAATCTTTTCCCTCTGTCACGTTATTATATCAAAGTCACCCAGAGTATTCCCCGATTTCCAATTGGTCAATTAATCATACGTTTATTACCCTACCCAATAGAGTCCATATACCAAATCTATGAATTCTAATATTTCACAGTTCACATGTCGTTGATTGGTTCGCTTTACAATGTTCTCATCATCCGGCTCGTCAGGTATCAAAAATGTTGCATCTTCTTGTCCAGTCAGTGTCTTCATTGTTCACGTCCTGGGAAAGTACATCTCATACATGCTATACATAAAACGATACAATTTTAGAGACATCATCACCTGTTCGTCAGTTCCCATAGCAAGCTTCGACTAAGCATTTTATTAAACAATGAACAGTTCATTTTGTCAGCATTTTCCATTGAACGTTAAGGCCTGGCAAGACTAGGCCAAGACACTTGCTAAGTTAAGGCCTACATTAATGAGTAAAGAATGTAGTTTATAACTCTCAATATCACATATTACTACATTAATCTGATACATTTTCAATATTTCATATATATTAATCATTCAATTAGTACATTTCATGAGTACTGGTGGCCATTCTCCGACGTCACAATTTCAAACGTTCACATTATGTTTCTACATTATTTATCTTCTACCAAATTCATTATGCAAAATACATAAACATTCATTAGTGGATTTCAAATCAGGACATCTGCGTTAACAATCCCTACTCTGATGACTAAATGTGTCATCACACTACTTTTACCACCTACTTCCCTACTTCTATCTCCTCAACATTTTGTCTTCTTCTTGAATTTTCCCTAAAGATTCTTTCCCTATTTCGTTCTTCCCTCCTCTGATTATTTAAATACTTTTTCAATTTAATTATTTTGCACAATTTACATAACCCCCTTATTCCTAATAGGCAACCTATCACAATTAGTATTCCCTGTAAGATTTTTAATAGCACTGCATTCCAAATACTGCTAAGCCAATTTCCCACAGAAGCAAACCCTTTGCCAACTTTTAATTCTTCTAAATCACTACTTGTGTTAGTCAGATCAGTATGTAAGTATCTTATTTCTCTACTGTTATTAGGGATATACGAACACATAGACTAGAGTTAATCATTTTACAGACTCCGCCTTCCTTTGCTAGAAGGATGTCTAAAGCAAGACAATTTTGAAGAGTCATAGCTCTATTCGCAGCCAATTCAGAATCTATCAGAAGTATTTCCCCTGTGAAATTTGTCAGCATGTTATCCACAATGGTAGACAACTTTCGAATTTTGATTGAGTGCAGGATGACTAATGTCAGGTCTCGGTTTTGTGCATAACTCAGTTACTTCAAGACAATCATGCTCAACATCTTCCTCTTTTTCAATTTCAGTAGTATCACTTGGAAGTAAAGTTGCCGGGTTCAGCACAGTACATCTTTTCAGTGTCACATTAGGTGCTCCCAAAATACTCGTCTCATACCTTGTCAGTCTGGCACCAGTCAAGTATTGCGTTTTCATCCTTGTCAGTAAAATCTAAATCGAGTGAGGGACCATTACAGTCAGGGGATATCCCATCACTAATCCTTCACACTGTGACTCTGACCAACTGTGGCAACTGCACTCAAACAACCTGATAAGGCTGCTGCAACTGGGTCCAAGGTAGCTGAAAAATATACTACTGGGTGATGAGCAACTCCGTGGACCTGAGTCAAGACAGACAATGAACCTGCATCACGCTCATGCCAAAACAATGTGAAAGGTTTTATGTAATCAGGCATACCAAACGCTGGAGCTCTGCACAAACTCTCTCTCAATTCAGTGAACGCTTTCAGCTGTTCCTGGTCTAATGCTATGGGATCGGAGACATCCTTATGTGTCAACTTCTGCAATGGCTTTGAAATCTCAGCAAAATTTGAAATCCACTGACGACAATAACACACCATTCCCAGAAACATCCTGACATCTCTCTGTGAAGTTGGAGGACTTCTCTGCAATATCATTGTGATCCTTTCTCTGGATATTCTCCTTGTCCCTTTCTCAATTTAGTGACCCAAATACTTCACTACCTTCTGACAGTACTGCAACTTCAGTGGTGACACTTTATGACCAATTTTCCCAAATGATTCAACAGGGCTATCGAGTCGTAGTTACACTTGTCCCTTGCCTTGGATGCAATCATCAAATCATCAATGTACTGAATTAGAGTTGATTGAAACGGCAATTCTAATGACCCTAAATTCTTTTTCAAGGTCTGATTGAACAAGGATGGTGACTCAGTGTACCCTTGAGGGAGTCTACACCAGCTGTAGATTATGTCTAGGAATGTAAAACTAAAGAGAAACTGGCTATCCTCATGAAGAGGCACAGAAACGAACGCTTGTGACAAGTCAACCACTGTGAACCATTCTGCATCACATGGAATCTGAAACATTATTACTGCTGGATTAGGCACTATAGGGCAACACTTAACCACCATGTCATTTATTTTTATCAAATCATGAACAATTCACACCTTCCCACATGGCTTCTTCAACCCCATTATTGGTGAATTACATGGGCTGCTCAGTACTTCTTTTAGCACTCCCTCCTTTACAAAATCTCCCATTATCTGTGCCACTTTTTTAAGATATCTTGTGTCATATTATACTGTGGAAGCTGCGGAAACACTGCATTCGGCTTCAAAGTAACCTTAATCGGCTCCACTCCCTAGATCAAACCTACTTCGTTCCCTGTCAGATCCCACACGTTTTCTTACACTGTTCCCTGCAAATCAGAATGAACCTCTTTCACAGTGAACATCGGGAAAAACTCAATCAATGGGTACTCCTCATTGGTAGTTTCACACTAAGTTTCTGGAGCGGGGTCTTATTTGTCATCACTATGTCCCTGATTCTGACCCCGGCGGTTCCTTACCGCCGGGGCCGGGGATGCGGGAGCACCGCCAACAGGCTGGCGGTGCCCCGCAGGGCATTCTGACCGCGGCGGTTTGGCCGCGGTCAGACAAGGAAAACTGGCGGTCTCCCGCCGGTTTTCCGCTGCCCGTGTGAATCCTCCACGCCATGGGGATTCTGACACCCCCTACCGCCATCCTGTTCCTCCATTCGGAGCCGGCTTCCTCGTGGGGAGGGGTTTCCCGCTGGGCTGGCGGGCGGCCTTCTGGCGGTCGCCCGCCAGCCCAGCGGGAAAGCCAGAATGGCCTCCGCGGTCTTTCGACCGCGGAGCGGCCATATGGCGGCTCCCTCCACGCGGGCGGCGACCGCCGCCCGCGGGGGTCAGAATGACCCCCTATATGTCTGAATCTCAATTCCATCTCTCGTACAAGTGATCAAACACTTTGTTTTACACAACAAGTCCCTTCCTAGTAGGGATAACGGACTCGAATCACACACTACAAACTTATGCAGTCCCTGGAAGTTGCCAATCTCAACTTTTACTGGATCTGTGATCGGATTTGTCAAATGCTTATTTGCTACCCCTACAACCTGAACTGTTCTTCCTGAAAGAGGCAGATTCGGGACTTCTGCACTTCTCACTGTCGAGCGTGTAGTTCCTGTGTCCACCAAAAATTAGACCTTTTGCCCCATTACCTTCCCTCTCACATATGGTCCTCTCTGATCCACTTCAAAGGAAGATGCATGCACACATGGCTCCTCATCCGAACTATCATTCATCCATTCACCTTTTATTTCATTCTCACTGTGTAACGGGAATTGGTGCACTGTGTTACTACTTCTGTCTTGTCTCTGACCTGTGACCTGTTGAGTAAGCATCATCTGTTGCTGCTCCATCGGGGCTTGAGGTATCTGCATTTGCTGTCTAGGTACCATAGGAACCTGCAACTTCATTGGTTGCAACTGTGCCAACTGTGCACGAGGCATTTGTACCTGATGCATGGGTTGAAGGTTTTGCATCTGATTCATGTTATTCTGAAAATTTGGATTAGGACCTCTCATTATTGGCACTCTTACATTTTTTAATGTACTGACATCATTATTTTGTGAACAACACCTTCCGGGACAATCATTGGACATTCCCGCTTCTAATGTCCCATGGCTCTGCAAATGTGATATGGTAACATCTTCTTCATCCCTTGCACATCATTCTGAACCACTACAGTATTCAAATCTGGTCCGCGATTCATATTAATTCCATGACCCCTACCTCTCATCTGGGGCTGGAACATGACAGTTCCCTGCTGCTGTGGTATCTGTTGCACAAAAGTTCCCTGCACTCCTGTTTGAACTGCCTTAATCTGCATCACCATCGCTTTCTCTTTCAACTTTTTCTGTTCAACTCAATCTCATCACTACAGTATTTTGCATACTGCAACACCTCATCAATCGGCTTCGCTTGCCAGCATATCAAATGACTCTTAATCATCTGACCTATTTCAGGTCTCAGCTCTTCCACAAACCTAAAGACAAAATGCAACATGTCTTTCGGTTCGATCGCTTTCTTGCCACTGTACTCCTTGAACCCCTTCAACAATCTCTCATAGTACGCACGTATCAACTCCTTTACCTCCTGTACTGTCCTATTGATTCTCTGCCAATCATTTTTCGTAGGCGAATTCCTCGTCTTCAGGAACTCAATCACCTTATAATAATGCTTCAATACCTCTGGAGAGGGTGCACCTGTGATTCTACCCCTTTCTGGCTCACTTGTCGGCCAATCTACAGCTCTCTTACACTTGACCCAAAAATCCCCTGAAACTACTATTTCCAATAAGGTATTCAAGTCTTCCCACAGGCATTTTGAAAGCTTCACGAACCTTTCTGTCTGCTGATACCACTCAACCGGTTTCTCCTTCAGTTTTGGATAATCATTTGTGAATGACAGAATGTCACTTCTATGCCAAGGAACATGAACAAACTGTCCCCCTGGATTTTCTCTCATTGGTTAACTTTTTACTGGATCTTTGTCCTTTTGTACATTTTCAGACCCTTCTTGCGAATCTCGTTTTCTTTTATCTCGTTTCTTTACCCATCTGCCTTCCCATTTCTCCAATGCTCCCCAAACTTGAGCACTCTGCAATAGTTCCTTAAGGTGCGCCTTCATTCCGGCTGACCTCATGTGCTTAGAATCCTTTGCCTCAAAATCTAACCTGTAGCTCCTTTTCAAGTGCTTCGTTTTCTCAATTTCTATGTCATGTTTCTCTGCCAAATCTGCAAATCTCTGATGTACCTTGCCCGCCTCTCTTGTAATTGTCGGACATAGGTATCTCAGCTCTGCTTCTGTATATGACCCTAACCTATTTATCCCCATTGTTCCCTCAATTAATTAATCTGCTTCCATGCTCAGCCTAACACAAGTAATCTGCTCCTCATTCTTGGAAACATTCTGTGGGGTATTCAATTTGTCTAATCAATCGGTCAACTGCTGTGCTGTCAGTCCCTGTAAAGTAATGTTACTCGCGTTTAGCGATGGCACCTATTGTACCACTGCACTTGAAGTCTGCGGAGTCAGTAGTTTTAAAGTTTGACCTGCACTCAGACCATTTACGGCATCAGGAAGTGCGACAATTGGACTGAGATCCAACAATGACCTCGATCTATCAAAGGTCTGACCCATGGAAGAGACTATCTGCACTTGTTTAATTTGGTTCCCTCCTCACTAAACTCTGGGACATCTCTCCCTGTTCCTACATGATTGATTTCTTCTGCGCAAATAATGGTGCAGCTGGACCAACAGTAATTGGCAGCAATGTCGCATCTGGGGCTGCTCTAGCTCCCGCATTCGGTGGAAGAGTAAATCCCAGACTCTGATTCATTACTGGAGTCAAATCTGACTGGGTCCCTGCCATTGGTGTAAACCTCAGCATACCTTGCGGCTGTGCCTGGGGCAACAACATCGGAGTCGGCTCAGTCTGAACCAGCAGCGGTCTTGAAACCACTTGCTCCAAGTTTGAAGTTGTCTCAAGAATCGGCCATCAGGACATATTCTCTGCATCGGTGGCGGATGCATTTGTGCTTGGACTACCGAAGCAGTCAACACATTAGGATTACCCTGCACCACACCTTGCGTTTGTCTATCTTTAAACTGTACTGGACTCATTGTCCCCGTTGCCTGTGCTGGGGCTGCTGTATCAGAACTAGTACTCAGACCCTCCTTCATGCCCCGCATATGGTGGAGGTCGGTCTCTCAATATCTGTGTAATAAGATCCTCGTCATCTGATTCTTCTTCCATTTCGGAAGCCCTTTTAGCTTCTTTACTTTCATATGAACTCATCACTTTTGCTAGTCTCTTTCTTTCCTTCTGCCTCATCTTCCTGTGTAATAACAGGAAACAATTTGACATCCTGCAAAGTCACTGCCCTCCATTTCTTCTGTTCCCAATCATCCCATCTTGCTTCCGCTAGAGACTTCTCTACTTACTCTCCTTTCAAATGTCATTTGCTGCTGCTGCCTAGCTACCAGCTCCCAAACTGCTAATGCCTCAAACTGTGCTGGTCTCGGAAGGGGCCTTGTTTCATACAGCTCCATCCACAATTGCTCCAAAATTCTCAAATTAAACGTTAACTCACACACCGACTCGTTGACCATGCCCGATCAACCTAACAAACCAGACAGATTACAACATATAACCAAGCGTCTCCTACACTTTATTCAATATACTCGGGAGTCTTAGACCACGCAGGGTCCGCACATCATCAACCACGTTGACAATGTTTGAGCACAAAGCGCCACACACATGTGAAGTTCAATGACTTCCCTATTCTCATGCTGCGGAGTATTCACACTTCTACTACAACTTCAACAGGACTATGCAGACTCCCTAACTTCCATCACATGCGTCAATATTCACCTGCAATTTGCATAACTCTCTCATACTATCACTAGAACACTGAGAACATACCTAACATTACTAGCAGGATCCAGGATCTGGTTAAGTCATTCTATTACGTTTTCTCAACTTTTTGTCTTGGTGGCTTGCAACAGTGCGCGGAATCCTCTTCAACAACCACCACCCTCTACGGGTTTATCTAGTCTACTAACTCCAGTGACTTTGGCTTGGGCAGATCAAGCCCATTTTTAGATTGGGTCGAATTGCACTGTCATGCGTTTGGCATACATAACTTTTGCTCTTTGTTTGCACACTTATCACTGGTATCACGTGCTGTCACTAATTGTTTTGCATGCTTTACAACCACTTGGCTCCCTTTGTTTGGGTACAGGGGTGCTTTACTACCTGTCCCCTTGCTTGGATGGCCACATACCTAATTATAATTTTCCACACTTGAGATCTCTAAGCTATCATCCTCTACATATGCATATTAGTTTTAGCAAACATATTTCTGTGTATTTTACAGCCTTGAAAAAGTCACCAGTTGTGACGAAACACGTTTTGGCTGTGATTGTGGAACGATATTCATCTTGCTACATTGATGTCCATATCTACATATAAATGGAACCTACTACAACCAAACTCATGTGGATGACTTGTTGATTATGAACTATTTTGGAGTGCTGCAGTATCTTTAAAAATGTTAGTTTTTTTGCAGGGAGCTCTCTATATTATAAAGAAAGTTTACCAAATGTACACCACAGTGAACACTCCATTAAAGTGTTCTTTGAACTGAGAATATATGGTGCAGGTGGCCCTACAAATCTCCCATCAAAAGACAAATATGTAATCTGTATCTCCACCACCACCATTTTTGGAAACTTCAGGAGAGGCACCTATACCTTGAAAGCAATGGTACGATGCATTTGAAAACATACTTGGGAGTGATTGGCGCATCAAGAGTTAGAACAGAATGAAAAAACCTTTTACTGTTGCATTCTCTGGGATTTGAAGGACGATCTATTTTCAAATATCTACCTGATGTTCAGGCAGCAGAAGGAGAAAACATGGACGATTTCCAGGAACATTTAAAAAAAAATGGTTGAAAGATTTAACATGCCACCAAGCATTGAAGAACTGAGACACAAATGTTTTAAGTAGCAACAGAAACAGAGTGAGATGTGGACACATATCTATCTGTTTTGAGAAAACTTAGTTGAATGTCAATTTGAAATTTTCTTGGATTAACTGATTCGTTATCACTTCATTATCAAGATAGAGCCATTAAGCAACAGTTATCATCGACAGGAAACCCTTCATTATCTGACACTATTAGGGTGGTGAAGAGTGTGAAATCATCTGTCAAGGCAACAAAAGAATTAGATGCTAAACAACAAGAATAGATGAGTAGTGTCAAAACAAAGGAAGTAAAGGGTGTTAGCATGTCGATCCTCAATAAGCAAACTTACAAGGTGACAGGTATAGGTCGATTAACCTTTTGATTCGCATGGAATGTCCTAGCTATGTTGTGACCAATGTTCTCAGTAATCAATTCACAAAATTAAATAACCATTAGACAAATCATTAATCAATAATCAATAAAAAGCAATAAGCATTTCACTGTGACGTTTCAGCCATGAATAACAACACCTCAGTATACGTTTTAGTAATTTTATTTCCCTTTTGTACAATACTAAGTCATGAGAGATTAATTCAACTTCAATTCAAACTCATGTGAGAACAGCATTAATTAGTTAGAAAATGCCAAAAACATAATCTAATCAGAGTTTGCATCATAATACATTCTAGAGCATTAGCACAGGTCAATAAGAGAATCAAATTAAACAATTCAACTCTAGTCATGAAGTTCAGCAAAACAGTCCGTCAACTATTTGTCTCTGTATTCTATCAGTCGTCAGATAGGAAAACCCTCATCTAAACCAGATTAGCATCAGCATGTGGGGCTTCATGCAAAACAATTTAGAAACAACAATTTATCAAACATCTAGCTAAAGAATACACATTAAGACAGCACAGTTGGTATCTAGAAAGAAAAGGTACAAAAATATAAGTCAGTCATATTGTCATATCTACCTATCCACGGTATGGGTCAGCAACAGAGTCAATCTTCGTCTTCAGGTCATCAGTCGATCAGCATCACATCAGGCTCTCGGTCAGAGAGTATGAGCCCAAGGACAAAAATCTCGAGTCGCCTCTGCAGTCTCGCAATTCTTCTCCCCTAACATCTGAAATCTTTCCCTCTGTCACGTTGTTATATCAAAGTCACCCAGACTATCCCCAAATTCCAATTGGTCAATTAATCATACATTTATTACCCTACCCAATAGAGTCCATATACCAAATCTAAGGATTCTAATATTTCACAGTTCACATGTCGTTGATTGGATGTTGCATCTTCTTCTCCAGTCAGTGTCTTCATTGTTCGTGTCCTGGGAAAGTACATCTCATCTATGTTATACATAAAACAATACAATTTTAGAGACATCATCTCATGTTCATCGATTCCCATGGAAAGCTTCAACTAAGCATTTTGTTAAACAACGAACAGTTCACGGTTAGTTCATTTCATCAGCATTTTCTATTGAACGTTAAGAAATACAGCTTCTGCATGAGGCCTGGCAAGACTAGGCCAAGACACTCGCTAAGTTAGGGCCTACATTAATAAGTAAAAATAAATAGTTTATAACTCTCAATATGATATATTACTACATTAATCTAATACATCTTTAATATTTCATTATATTAATCATTCAATTAGTATATTTTGTGAATACTGGTGGCCATTCTCCCAGGTCACAATTTCAAACGTGCACATTATTTTTCTACATTATTTATCTTCTACCAAATTCATTATGCAAAATACATAAACATTCATTAGTAAATTTCAAATTAAGACATCTGTGTTCACAAGGGTAACAAAGTTGGTATACCAAAGACTATGGTGAACAGATATGGTCATAATAATTCATTTTTGAACTAATCTAATATGTTTTAGATGTGATAATGCGCAACATGTTAAGGGAGCTTGTCCAGCTATGTTGAATGTCGAAGTTGTATGAAAGTAGGACATTTTGCTAAGGTATGCCAGAGTACTAAATGCAAAACAGCTGATGTTACAGCAGCATGTGTGGAGTGTGGAAGTAATGTGTATGAGCTGATAGTTGAAGTACAAGATATGGTTCATGTTATGTCTGATTGTGAGATCAAACAAGGAAACCCAGAGCACTGCGTTAATCCATATGTTGACATTCAAATTGGTGACAAAGTGGTGAGGTTGTTAGTAGATTCAGGTGCCAGGATCACCACGGTAACTCAAGATTTATTTCTATAAAAAGTGGGGTGAATGCACATTAATGCCACCACATAGATACCCAGTATCATATGAAGGAAGAAACATTGATTTTCAGGGGTATAATGAGGATATTTTGACTTTGAAAGGGGGCAGATGTACGGAAACGTTTATGTAGCAGTTAAAGGGCTAAACATACTGGAGTGGTTCCATCAGAGACTGTTTGGCATGATTCTACGGCCAGGCACAAGCGAACACGTGACAGTAGTGTGTGAGGAAAACGGCATTGAGGAATTATTGAACCATTACCCCAGTGTGTTCTTGGGTGAACTAGGTAAGATAAAAGGGTTCAAACGCATTTACAGGTGTGTCTCCATTTGAACTACTCAAAAATAGAAAACCAGCCCACGCAGATTAGACTGGATTGGTTGTCTAAATTGTATCCACTGCAAGATCTAATATAGGTAGTGCTCAGTATAAACAAAAACTGTATTATGATCAAACAAACAGGGTGCAAGATAAACCAATTGCGGTTGGTGATTTGATTAGTGTAAAAAAGCAGTTTTTGTTTGAAAAAGTGATTAAAAACTTTATGAGACTGTTGTAGTGGACAGAGTATGTGGTTCCGCTGTGAGGGTGATGGGTCGACATTGGTGGAACACAGCTAAAGAAATTAAAGTGCCAAACAGTGATAGAAATGATAGTCCTAACAGCAGACCTGAGAGTGATAATCTTAAAAAACAAGAAGTTACAATGCAAATATTTAACAACAAAGCAGCTTTGTTCCTATTAGCAGGAGTGAAAGGGTTTGTCAGTTACCTATGAGGTATAGATAATGTTGTACATTATAGGTATAGTCTTACTTATCATCTTATTCTTATGCACTGTATTTCACATTGTTTATTTTATTGGTATTTCATTTTGTTTTCCCATTTATGTTTTAGATATTGCTTCTCTTGATACAGCTTCAAAACAAAAAGAGGAAATAAAACTGGTGTAATATCTAATGCCATATAGATGTATTCACATATCAGTATTATAATGTTATAGTCTAGGCTTTGTTGTGGAACCACCGTTGTTTAATGTTCTGAAATACTGAGAGAGAGAGAATTCTGGAGCGGCAGTTGGTCGGGGAGGCCTGCGAGCAGCCTGGGATGACCGGCAAATGTAACGTGTTGTGCTGAAAATAAACATACTTTCTCTGCTGACAACAGCTGAAAAGCGCTTTCTTCAGAGCGTAATCACTCTTCTTTGTTATTGAGCCCTGGACTACTATTCTTCTGCTTCTTCCTGGAGAAGGATATTAAAGGAACAATAATTGGAGGGAAATGCTCCTTCCTTCAAATTTGCCATTTGGACTGTGACTTGACTGTGACTCCAACAGTCTCTTAGGTGGTCATTCTGACTTTTGTGGTCTTTACCGAAGACCTTCATGTGTGGCCGCCGAAAGACCGCCAGTGATGGCGGCCTGAAGACTGCCACATTACGAGTCACCAGCACAGCTCCACCAAAACTATTCCCAAAAAACGACACCGTCGGCCGAAACGATAGCGTGAAGGAGGCGTCTGCACCACCAGGACCGCCATGCTGAGAACATCCCACCTGCCAAATAATGATTCACAAATCTGCACCACAGTCTCAGCACGGCGCCAGTCCATTGGTGGTCCGAACCGCTGCAGGAAAAAAGGCACCTCCACCAGAACACTGCACCACATTGGATAATACCATTGCCCCACACCTGAGACACATATACATACCTGACCAGAGCCCCACAAAACACACCCCCACACATACCCAGAACCCTCTGCAACCAGAAGCTTTGTGAGAGCGAGGCAAGAGCACACTGAAAGAAGCCACTGCACCTAGATTTCACAGGCACCATCACGCTGAACACGCATCACACAAAAGATCACTGTACACACACACCATGAATCACACGAACATACCATTACCCAGACTCACACCAACAAACAGCACACCCAGCATCCCTGCACAGCACCCCTCCACCCACAACACACCCATCATGGCACCTCAAAAAAAAAACAGATTCACAGACGAGGAGCTGAGGGTAATGGTTGATGAAATCATCAGAGTGGAGCCGCAACTGTTTGGAACAAAGGTCCAGCAGACATCCATTGCCCGGAAAAATGACTTGTGGCAGAGGAGAGTCGTCAGGGTGAACGCTGTGGGGAACAATCCACGCACAAGGGAGGACATTAGGAAAAGGTGGAATTACCTACGGTGGAAGGTACAGGCCATGGCTTCCAGGCACCAAATCGCCATCATGAGGACTGGTGGTGGGCCCCCATCGCCTCCCTCAGAATTATTATCGTGGGAGGAGAAGGTCTTGGCCTTTCTACACCCAGAAGGGCAGATGGGAATACTGAATGGACTGGACACTGATAAGTCAACTACACACACCGGCCAACATGTCCCTATGGACAAGATGGGCCAGATACTGACTACCTTTCAGGACACACAAAGGCTGCAGGGGGAATACCACCAGGAGGCCATGCAGAAGTGGCAGGCACTAAATGCCACCATGGTCTCCATATTAGGGGAGTTCAAGGAACTGAACAATATCCTTTGGACATCCTCCACCCAACAACAGGCCCCATCCAGTAGTAAGTCAGCACCACTGCCCTCAACATCATCACCTGCTACTGGAATGGAGGCCCAGCAGAAGGACCCACTGGCCACCAGCACCCCTACCCCTGCAGCTGAGGGGACCCTTCCCCCATAAACGAGGTCACCCATCCAGACATCTTGCAGGACCTGAGACAAAGACCAATCCCAAGTTTACATCATTCCGAGGTAAATGGAGACAGGACCTGTGAAACAAACAGAAGTACCACCCACTCTGATCTTCACCCAGACCATTACCCCACTCCTCTGGACTGTGATGTTATACACTAAATAAACACAAATTAACACAAGTCATGGTGCACGTCTCTTCATTTTTTGTGGTGGCAATCCTGTTTACAAGCAACAAATATATACACATGTTGGTACCACAATAATGTTTAAGTGACAGATGTAGTGGGATACTGCAGCAGGTATGTAGGTGCATCCATATTGTAGTAACATCCAGTGTCAACGATGCCAACAGGCAATTCAGTAATCAGCTTACAGATAGAGATGTGACCTGAAGAGGGAAAACTACATGAAATTAGGCACAAGGTTGTAAGGTATGTAATTCACAATCATACATCCACAGCAGTTGAACACAAACACAGGATGACTGCCCTAGCAGCTTTGATACCCCATATGTAAGGGGCTGCATTATCACCCACACACGTGAAGGGCAGGAAAGATGTCACATAGGGGACATTCTCTACTGTTCAGCTCCCTGAGTAGTCAGGTACAGGTAGTTGCCACACAGCAGCTGACAATGCAGCATGACATGCCTACACAGCAGGACAAGACTGATAAGTCCCCCTTAAAGTTACCCAAACAGGCAGACTAAGGACTCACAACCTTTGGTACAACCATAAGGAACCATAAGGATGTACCGTGATAGCACCAGCATTCCATACATACAAATCACACACACCTTTTCATCATTGAAATTAGTGACAAATCAGGTCAGCCCTGTTGTCATGTGCCTCATCCTCATCTGCCTCCTCCTCAGCATCAGAGTCAACAGCCCCACACACTGCTCCAACATCAATGTCCCCCTCCTCCAACAGTGGGATGTGCCTTCTGAGGGCCAGATTATGGAGCATGCAGCATGCAACAAAGATCTTGCAGACTTTCCCTGGTCAGTATCGTAGGGCACCACCGGACACATGGAGGCAACAAAATCTAGCTTTCAAGAGACCGAAAGTCATCTCAATCACTCACATTGTCTGGCCATGTGCCTCATTGTACCTGTTCTCCCCTCTGTAGTTGGACGTCTAACAAGTGTCAGGAGCCAGGGCAGGTTGGGGCATCCAGAGTCACCTGTGTGGAAAAGGGGACATGGCTATAGGTAACAATGCTAGGCAGACTGCAGAATGTGTAAGGAGGGGTATAAATATCTGACATGGAGAGCAGTACACATACCTATGAGCCCTGTAGCTGTGACATCAATGCAGGGACACTGCTGTTCCTCAGGAGGTAGGAATCATGTACTGATCCAGGGAATTTTGCGTTTACATGTGTTTTGTACTCATCTGCAAGACATGCCACTTGTACATTGAGCAAATATGTAGTCTTCTGGTTTCTGTAGACCTGTTCATTGGCCCTCGGACGTACCAAGGCGATGTGAGTCCCATCAATGGCCCCTATTACATGTGGACATTTGATATATTATAGAAGGCTGCTTTAACAGTGGCCAGTTCTGCACGTTGTGGGAACCAAATGTACAAGTTCAAATGTTTTAGAAGGGCATCAGCACATCCAGCAACACCTTACTGAACTGGGGCTGTGACATCCCTGCAGCCAGTCCCACAGTAACCTGAAAAGAGCCACTCCCAGAAAATGCAGAACTGACAACACCTGGACTGTTGGAGGATGCCATGGGGATTTCTCAAACCCGGCAGGAGGTCTGGCTTCAACTGGGTGACCAGTTCCCTTATGCACAAACGGTTCAGTCAATAGGTCAGGATGATGTGGCACTCTTCCATGACTTCAAGATCTACGAGTGGCCGGTAAACTGGTGTATTCCTCATCACTCCATTTTGGTGATATCTGGGCAAGGAGACACACAACAATCTGGAAACCTCTCACAATGTTGTGCACCAAGTATGACATACGACAATCATGAAGTATTGTTCATGTAAGTTGGCTGTCATGTTGTGGGAAGACACATTACTCCACACTCCATTCCTAACCAGACAATGCCACATAATCCCTGTGACAATGGACGTGTACAGGACATGTAAACATACACCTACATGTGTTCCACCATACGGATTGTAAATACTGACAAGTGTGGTGATGTTGTTGATATGTGATTATCAACAAAGTGTAACCTAAATGAATCAATATGTGACGATATGCAGGTAATGACGCAGTGTGAACCCGGGACAGTCAGGCTACAAACTAAAATGGCATCCGCCCGTCCTGTATGCATTGAACAGATGGAAGTTACCTCATTCAGCCGGCAGCAGTCGTCATGGCGGAAGGCGGTCGGAACCGCCGTGCAACTCCTCATTAGATAACATTGACGTCTATTGGAGACTGGTACCAATGACGATCACCGCCTGCAGTGACGGTCATGACTGCTGCAGTCATAACTGTCATCTTGTATGGGCCAGCTCACTTGACTTCTGGCATTCGGGAAAGGAAGACCTCCACTTCATGTGCTGCTCTGTGCTGAATCTTGGAGCAATGATGGCATGCACTGCAGAGGATAAGGCCCCAGCCTTCACAAGTGAGGAGCTGGAGAAACTGGTGGAAGACGTCCTACCTGTGTGTGGGCGGTTGTATGGTGCTCCAGGCCAACAGATCAGTACAACGTCCTTTGTCCCGCATGTCGGGTGGTGTTTGACAATGAATGTGTGTGCACATTGACATGTTATGACTGATTTGGGGTTTTGCATGCACATGATTTGTGTGGTATATTGGCAGTGTGCATGGTCCTTGTACGCTGTGTGTCGTCAAAGGTTGTAGCTGTATTGGTGTTATTTACATCATGTCCCCTATTTCCGGAATGTGTCCCATGCAGGCCAGAAAAAAGGGTTATTATGGAGAACCATCACAAAGGAAGTATAGACCCTGGGGGTCCATAGCCGGCAGAGCACCCACTGCAGGAAGTAGTGGGAGGACCCGAGACACTGGGCCCGGAAGACTGTAGAGGCCCAGCTGGGGAAGGCCTCTCATTGTGGAAGGGGTGCCCATCGGACCTTGACCCCCCTAATGGCCTGCATACTGGCAGTAGCCTACCCAGAGTTGGATGGGTGTTTGGGCGCAGAACAGCAGCCACAAGAGGTTAAGTGTAGGCTGTTAGTTGACTTCTGCATGGTTGTGTACTGTGACCCTCACTGGACTTGGGATTTACGTGCTCATATGAGATTTAGGGAGTGTACAGTCCTGGTTGTCACACCAATCATGTAGGAGTGTGAAACATTAGCCAGGAAGAGTCATGCAGGATCAGAAGTGGTGGTACTATGACACACATTCAACTGCATGTATGGGTCGCTCTATTGTTCTATCATGTCACTGGCTGCATCCCCCATCTCTGTGTGAACTTTAGTAGTACAAGGTGATGATATTGGCACTGTATTTAAGTAATAACAGGTGTGTTTCGTTAACATTGCAATTGCTTTAATTGCAACAACAATGGACCTCCGTACCACATGTATTCCACACATTCCTATCAGTTAGTTTGTGTCCTCTGAGCTCAGATTTTTTTAATCCTGTAATGAATGACATGGGTTTGGGTATGTTATTGGGTAGAATTGTTGGATCAGTCATTTAGCCAGTTGACAGGCATGTAGTTGTTTTCAATCAGGTGTATAGGCTGCAGGGTTGAGGTGATCACTGATAAGTTTGGGTATTGCTTGCATGATTCTATTGTTATTGATTGCAAAATGGTCTCTTGTTTATCCGGCAGGGGCTAAATTATGTTTAGTTTGTATGTGAAGTAGGTGTGTGGGTTATCACCATTTCCTCCCTTTCTGGCTCTCCCACCCTCCTTCTCACTCCACCTCTGTCTATGCATTAGCATCATCTGGTGAAGGAGGAAGGGTACCGGCGAGTGGGGATGCAGCAGCCCACGGGACCCAGGAGGCTGGCACCAGTGAAGCCAAAGGGACCAGTGGAACGGAGGGTGAGGGGAGCACCAGGGGGGAAACTGGAGCAGCCACCACATCTGATTCATATTCCTCCGCCGATGGCAGGTCCCTGGCGGTGGCGGACCCATCTGGGACCACCCCAGCACCATCTTTGTCCGCCACCCCCTTTACAGCACCGCCCTCCCTGTAGCACCCCAGCCAGTTGCCCCTGCCCACTCACCCAGGAGGGTGGGCATCTCCTTTGCCGCAGGCACCTCTGCCCCTGCCCCAGTCAGCCCTGCTGCCCTCAGTGAGGAGTCTATTGACGTCCTGAGGTCCATCTCTGTGGGGCAGACAACCATTGTGCATGCCATCCAGGGACTGGCATCCCAGGGACTGGCGTCCCAGAATCAGCAGTCCAATGCATTCCTGGATGGCATTCACAGTGCCTTGTCTGGCCTAAAGAAATCGCTTCAGGCTCTGGCCTCCTCTTTTATGGCAGACAGTGTCCCTTTATCTTCTGTCCCCCATCGAACTACCTGTTCTCAATCTACAACCCCTCTCCCTATACCTATCCATGGCACACATATAGACCAGCATACACCCACTACAACAGACAAGGTGCACAAAGACAGACATAAGCATCACAAATGAACCCATAGGCATTCACACACACAACACACATCTGCATACACAATAACAGACACTTCCCCCGCCACCTCCTCCCTTACAGTCACATCTACACTCATACCTGCTAGCACTGCATCATCACACACTGGTCCTGCCAGCATTCCTGTCATACCCTCAATCACCACAACAGCAGACTCACAGATACCCACCCCATATATCACAACCGCACTCACCACGACTACCCTCTCCGCCACCTGCAGCACAACCACCTCACTTGCACACACCACCCCAACATTCACTCACACATCTCCCATTCCCTCTACCTGCATCTCTACCACCCGCCTCCCAATTAATGCACATGCACCCACTCACCCACCCAACAGTCACCCACCACAGACATGCACACATTGCACACACCAGCATCCACGTACAGCACACCAACACGTCAGACGAGCACACCCTCTGCCTCCACTCCCAACCCTCAATTATGTGACCCTCCCCATGTACCTAAAAAAGTTTTCCTTGCCGCCCCTGACCTCTTCCCTACTCCCCTCCCACCTGTTGACCGTAAACGTTGTGTCCCACTGCCACACCCGCGCCTTTCCACCTCCCATTCCCAGTGTTCCCCTCTGGTGTTTCCCCTGCTCCTCCACCAAGCAAGAAATCTACCCCTCCCAGAACCAGAGTACCTCCTCCCAAGCCCAAACCAAGACATGCCCCTTCTAAATCCAAGCCACCCACACCACCCCAAACCCATGAGGTGCCTGCCTGTCCCATTGATGACCCTATGCCGTGGAGGCCTATTTGCTGTCAGGAGTCAAGTTGGGCCCATGATACATGGACAATGTGTCCTGCATTTTGGGACACTGAACTTGCCATTTGGCACATTTTGTATGCAGTTCATTTTTACATTTTGTTTATAAATACATCTGGGCACATTGCTGTGCTTGGCAAGTTGAGATGCTTGTGCTGTTTTCTTCTACATGGTGGTGTGACATCTGTGTGCAACGGTGTGTGTGGTGTGTGTATGGGTTGTGAATGCGCTGGGTAGATAGGTTGTGCCCTGAGCATGTTGTTATGTGTCTGACTGCTTGCTTGTGGGATTGTATGGGGTGTTGTGTGTGTCCGTGTGTATGGTGCTACATCTGTGGATTTCCTTGTATGTTGGTTGTACGTAATGTATCACCTGTGTCATTGTTTGGATATGTGTTCACTGCTATTGATTGTGTGTCCTTGCTACATACAGTTTATGGTGTGTGTGTGTATGTGTGGTGTTGCACAACGTGCCTGTCTATGCATGCATTGAGGTGTTTGTGGTCTAGTTTTCGTTGTGTGGTTATGGGGTGTATTGGGGGTATTTGTGTGCGTTGTGCTGTATGTTTGGCATGTGTCTGCTTGGTTTTGTGTGTGCATTGGGTACTTGGCTTTGACTTATTTTGTGTGTCCCTGTGTGTGGCCTTCACTGTCTGTGAGGGGAATGCGTGTTATGTGTGGGAGTGTATCACTGCCATTTCCTCAACGCTGTGCTAGGCGTACTTACGGTTGTCGTCTTCGTCGTCGCTGGCCATGAAGGTGTATGATGATATACAACACTGGGAAGACTTGAAGTTTGTTTTCCATGGCGGCTGCGGAGGTGTCTCTGTGCCTGGAGGTGAGTGTCTCCTTTTGTACTTTCTGTTTCCGCCCCGGATATTCTGGCGGTATGGTGACTCGGAATGTAGTATGCAGGACATTGGTTTCCGCCAGCCTGAAGTTGCCTATCGCTGCCAGGGGCTTCTCATCAGCGGTGGCACCTACTGGCAGTAAGTTGTCTGTGTTGCGTTGGGTTCACCGCCATACTCTTTATGTGGTGGTCTGCACCGCCACCCTGGTGGCGGTCACAACACTGCTGCCGGCATGGCAGTCAGGTTTCTGCCAAACTCGGAATTACCACCTTAGTGTTGAGCAAACAAAAGAGCCCCCCCCCATTCTACCAGTATATCTATGACACTGACAAATAGGTCACTCCATGATAATGCCGGACAAATTAGCCAAATCATTAAAGGCATCAAAACACTCTAGTGAGAAAAGGAAAATCTCACTGGGCGATTTAAGGAGCACACAGAAAGCCAAGGCTACAGCTGCACACCTCTGTGAAAGAAGACAGAGCAATATCTGTCAATAGGTCCAGCAGTCCCCCCCACCTTGTCTACGGCGGCCTGAGACAATATGGGAAATGATCCAGGGACAGACTCCCGGAGCACTGGGGGTAGCCCAGTCACATAAACTTGCTCAGCGGATTAAATTAAAATGCCGCAAATACAGGTAAACCAGCGGGAACAACTAGAACAGGTTGCTGGGTGTGGAGAGGTGATTTGAGAAATGGTGAGTAAATACTTTTTAGAAAATAGCCGGGGGGGTGGGGGGAGTTTCACCCTTTGGCACTGCTGAAGGAGGCAGCGATGGGTCCCAGATGTACCCACTGTTGCAGGTTGGCAAGAATGGTTCCACGAGAAGAGCGAAAGCTGCTGGGAGAAGCAAGGAAGAATTTGCCCTAGTTCCAGGTCCTGCACCCCTGCTGAAAAGAGATACCCAGGTGATCAACTACCTTACATTTAGTGTGCGACAATTACAATACAAGAAGAGCAGTTGAGCCCCAGACATTGTGGGGGGAAGCTCTCTTGCTAAGCCGCTGTGGGAGAATAGCCCTCAGGCTTTTAGAGAATGTTAGAGGAGGTTCACAGAAAAGTTTCTTCAATAAAATCAATGAGTTAATGTGGAAGTTTGGGCTGTGGTTTCATGTTTAGACAGAAGGGGCCTGGAAGGAGAGGTGGGGAGCTTGGCACTCACACATGGTGCCAAAATCTCAATGGGAAGGGGGATGTGAGGGCGCACTTTAATTATTTGTTATGCGCCCCCCCCCCCCCCCACTGCCCTCCAGAGCACAACTTCTAGGCCATTTGAGGTGCTAATTCAGGTTTAATGTAAATTCCAGGCTAAATCATTACAGGAGGTGATTTTAATCTTTTGTAAAACTCAGGAGTGGACCCCTCTTCAGGCTGTAAAAGGCAGAAGATGCCCAAGTTGGCGAAAAACCGTGCAAAACTAGCGAATGGTTCTTTCTCATGCAGATCGACGGTGGGAAGCGTTCCCAGAAAGGAGGAAGTATACATGCTTCTCAGGCAGATTGAAAACTGCCTCGCTGATTGATTTCTTTTTAGACTCGAAGATCTTGGGTTTTAAATGTCTTCAGACACTTCCAAAGGCTTTTCGGATCATTCAACTTTTGAGTTGGATGTAATTGGTAAGAGGCGATCAGCCCTTTTCCAAGGAGGAGTTGGTAGAGGTGGTCATTAGCTTGCCACATTGAAAGGTATGTGGCCCCAATGGTTTTCCATCAGAGTTCTATAAACAAATCTTAGATGTTATAATGTAATATCTGCTTTTAGTAGCCAATTCTTTTTTAGAAGGAGGTCCTATCCCACCCTCTTTTAAACCAGGTATTGTGGTCAGCTTTTTTTTTTAAAGTGAACGGTGTGGCGGATCCAAATTAAAATCGACGATAACATTATTGAATTCATATCACAATATTATTATGAAACTGTTGGCAAATAGATGTAATGGGACAGCCTCTAAATTGATACATTATGATCAGGATGGATTCTTCGTAGGGTGGCAGTTAGGAACAAATACCGCTATCTAGCAGAAGAGCTTGACTATCATTCTGTTAATCAAATTCCTGCTGTAATCTTTCTATTGGACGCCGAGAAGACTTTCTTTCTCGTGATCTGGGAGATTCTATTTGGTATTTTAAAGAGATTCAGGATACTCTCCCAGATCACAAGATGGATACAGAAAAGATATAAGAGTGCAGAGGCAAAGATTATTATTAATGCGTAAGAGGCAGGAACAGTGTGAGTATTATGAGGAACTAGACAGTGTTTTCCCCTGTCCCTGGTCCTCCTTGTCTTTTTCATTGAGCCATTGGCGATTTCAATATGGAAAGATGTTCTCCCTCCTGTACTAAAGATGGAGAAAATAAAGCTCTATAGGGACGATATAATTTTATTGTTAGTTACTAGGAAGATTACACAGGAAAAAGCGTTAGCGATATTCACAATGTTTCAGGGGCTAGAGGCTACAGAATAAATAAAAAGAAAACTGATGTTATTTTATGTAATAGTGGCAGACGTGTGCCTGCGTGCATAATCAACCAAGCGTTATTTGGGTGTCAGATATACAATCAAAACTGAAGATCTGTAGAGCAGAGTTGTTTGAGCTAAATTGTTCTTCATTGCTTCTGAAAGTTAAAGTGCTGTTTGCGCAATGGTATCTGTTCTGATATAAATGGTGATTCTGCCTTTATATACTTCTATTTTTTCTACCACACCCTGTGTGCTGAACGCTACCTTTCATAAAGATGTTGAATCTCTGTTTTCATCTTTTATTTGACAGAACAAAAGTGCTAGGTTAGCACTTAGCACTTTGTACAGAGATGTAGAGGAAGGTGGTCTACCCCTCCCCAGCCCGCGGAAATAATATTATGCCTATTTTTCAAAATCTATGTTTAGTTTTCATAAAAAATCTGAGTTAGTGTGAACTTTTTAGAATTACCTGATTAACCTGATTTTAGGGGAATATATCAGAAGTGGCGTTTTAAAGTCCATTAAACACCCCTAGAAAGTTTGTTACAATAGCTCACATTGTTTTTTAAAAAAACAAATGGATTTATGTAGGTATTATTTAATCCCTTATATTAATGTCACTGCACGCCTGTCGGGTTTATCCTGGGGTGCAGGGAAAGGATTGATCAAAACAAAGTACAGTTTCCAAAAAGGTGTGGGGGGGGGTTGGATTGGTTTTACCAAGGTGACCGATGTTATATTAGGGGACAGGTGGAAAACCTGGCCAGAAATCAAAGCGCTGAATGGGGACAGCTATTGGCTGCAATGGTCCTGCAACCACGGACGTCATTAGGGGACGCAGCTGTGACCCCTGGTGTGCCTATTGTGACCCCTGGTGCTGCCTTTGCAACCCCTGGCCTCAGGGGTGGCAAATTCAGTGCCAGGTCCACAATGACAGCTCCTACCTATGGACGTCAGCTGGGGCTCTACTAGCTTTGCTTTCTGTCAATTTTTTTAATACACTAATAGTGAATAATAAATAATACGGTATTCGCTATGAGTGTAATAAAAATGGAGTACAATTAGCTGGAATATAGTCTTCTATGGCAGCTGAGGCAAGTAAAAATGCTTTTAAGTGTATGCTGTGTGTGTTTGGGGTGAGAGCGTGTTTATGTGAGAGAGAATGGATGCAAGTGTGTTTTCTTGTGTGTATGTTTAAGTATGTCTGTGTGAGTGAAAGTGGAGGTCAAAGGACATGGGATGTCACTTCTGCTCCCCCTTGCATTTTTGTGAATTGACGTCCATGCTCATAACCTTCTGAATTTGAAAATTAAAGATAATTGGTATTAGTCTAATACTGAGTAGCTAAAATGTAGTCATTAATTTAATTGAGACCCCAGTTTAGAAGCAACAGGATGAGAAGATGTTTTTTGTATCTTGTAGAGGGATTGATATTTGTAAAACAATTGTTGATAATTAGGGAAAATATGAAGGGCTTACACTGACAAGAGAAGTGTGGGGTAAGATTAACAAATTGAATTTCACAATGCTGAGAGGAACCAGTTGGCGCAGAATGCAGTTCTAAGCAAAGTGGCTGATTTATCGAACCACGCAGTTTCTTTGTGAGATTGATCACTCACTGTCAGGCCACTGTTTTAGATGTAAATTGATCGATGTAGAAAACTGTTCTCATGTTATTTGGCATTATGTAGCTATTCGAGATTTCTGAAACGCAATATTTCATTATCTGGAGCAAGTGTGGCTTATTCAGCTGGTACCCAGTGCATCATTGGTGCTTCTAGGCTATGATTCCACCTTGAAATTAATTTCCAGACACCGAAAGTTGCTTTATGTCTCAGTGATGGCAGCCAGACCTTTGTTGATGCAAAGATGGAAAAAACGAATTCCCTCAATTGGAGAGTGGATTGAGAAAATAAAGCAAGTAAGAGCAAAAGAGTTATTGTGGAGCGATCGTAAGGTTTATTAAAATGTAGGCTCAATTTATGGTGGATTAATGTTTTTCTAAAACAAGCTTAGTAAAGTAATTTTTGCATGCCTCGCATGGATGAATTTAGAATTGAAATTGTATTGAATAGTATAAAATATTTTGAATATTGTGCGGAATTACCTGATATTGTATGAACTTGCATGAAATCAATTACTGTTTTTTTGGTGTATTGTAATTTTGGTCCCTCTGGATCTCAGAAAACAATTTTCTTTTTAAAAATTTTGTGTGTCTGGTTTATTGAGGATGGGTAAGTGGTTGAATACAAGAGTAAATCAAATATGTGATGTATCGGGTCATGAATGACTGACAGAGTGCATGTATGTTTCAGCAGTGGCTGTAGAGGGTCTTTCAATATTACGGCAGAACTATTTGCATTGTCATTGCTAATTGTTCAATTTCTACCAGGTTAAGTTTAATGTTTACCATCTTCTGTCAAATCGTGGGTTTCTTTGTGGTTATAGTTGAGGTATGCTTTTCTGAAGCAAGCTGGTATATTAAGTTATGCTTTTTTATAACATATTTTTAAAGAGGCCGTCGACCTGTAAAAAATGCGCATTCGGGGTCTGGGTGTTTATAAAGAAGATTTCAAATTTACAGTACAATTTTGAGAAAAGTGCATGCAGTTGATAACGAGTGAGACACACACTGAGGTGAAAGTAGGCGATGGGGTGCTCCTGTGGAGTTTTAGAAAACTGGACAGAATAATTAGATAAGAATGTATCCTCTACAAGTACGGGTGACCCCATAATCACCCCAAAACAAAAGCCTGTTTTGCACAACGAAATTGTAACGTCAGAAACACAGCGGTATAGTAGTAGAGCATCTTCTGCTATTAACGACTTGCCTGCTACATCTAATACAAAGAGATAGCATGGTACTCAACTAACATTGCTAACTAGTGTATACACGTTTCTTGGTGGATGAGGAACCGGCAACTAAGCAGAGACCAAAGTACCCGCTATAAAAGTAAGCTTAGGGCGCCCTCTGAAGGCTTTCACGATTTGTTTTCAAAATGAACTGGTAACAGTGGAATAAATAGGAAAGTATCTACGAGATTAGGCCACAGAGATTTTTCATATGTGGAAAAGCTGCCGAATAAACACACAGCTTTCATAGAGACTTGTACAGTTGTTGTGTATTGCCATTAGGATGGCCTTGCAGCACTGTCTATGTTTCAGTTGAATCCTGTGTCCGAAGACGTTCACACACTGAGAGAACTCGTTGACGGTGCAGAATTTGTGCAGGTGGTATGCAACGGCACACATTCTTTGGTACCGACATGTATTTATCATGGTTAGACTTTAATTTAGAAAACGAGAAGGAATTGGAAAAGGGGTAAAGAATGAGCAAGAATTTGGCAGGAAACCAGTGGTAAAGGGAAAACGTATAGGTAGAGCCACTGGGAACGTGCGATTCTGCGGCCGTGGCTTTTTTCAGCATAACTAAAGATTTGTCGCATTTGCCACTTAACCAATCAAATGTTAGATAATCTGCAGATTTTAACAAAAAAAATGTTTTAAACCCAACGGATCAAAAGTTACTTAAACCTGTAGATACCTGTTCACAGATGTTGGAAGATTAGTAGTTTGGTGCCCTTTGGTCACCCCCTTTCTTAGTGCAATCACGATAGGTACTCCGCAGATCTTCTCAGCATCCTTTTCTTGACAGGAGAACATGAATGTGTTAGCTAATTGAGCAATAGGGAATGAGACCGTCTGAAAAGACAAAATGGTAATAGATGGCAAGGGAAGAGACCTAATTTAAGGGGGTCCGGGGATAGGCGGCAGGCTTAGAAAAAAAGATGGAAGTGCAGGTTATGGTAAACCAATATAAAGACAAAAAGAAACGACATTTGAGGAGGAAATTGTGGAAACAACCACTGGTATATGCCAATTCACAAGAAACAAAAGGGCATCTTAAATGAGCAGTTCGAAACACTACTTGGTAAACAGTTGCATAACAAACAAGCATTTACAATGCAACGGGTCTCGCGTTTGCTCATGTTGGAGCTGATCGCGTTGTAAACTCCTAACCCGACTTTTCACCTATCGGGCAAAAGTGCATTTATGTACATAACCCGAAAAAGTTAAATTAACTATGTAAAGCGCTCGACTTCTGCCAAGCGAGATCGCGCTCGTAAATTAAAGAAAAAGAAGTCCACGAGCCCGATGAAAAACAGCGAGCCTCGCATGTTTTCTGTACTTGGTCGCTGCGCTGGAGGAGGGCAAGCCATCAGAAAAGGCATGACATCTGCGTGCCTTCGACTAATGAAAGCAAGCAGATTTTATTAGGCAAGCACACGAACCAATAAAAAACACTGATGTGAAGTTGACAGGGCTCCAAGCCCTTTTCTAAATACTAAAGCGTCTCGCTGCGATATGCATGCACGAGCACATGCAACGCAGGCTCGACCCTAAAAAGGTCTTCTATACCCCAAGAAACTGACCCTTACCTGGAGGGAATATATAACTCCTCTGAAAAGGAATGACTGAGCAGAAGCTGTATTCACTCAGCAATAGACAAACACGAACATCCTGAACAGAATGTTGGTAGACTGAAATTCGATTTCGAAATAGATGTAGCTCATTTTAAGGCACTGGTGGGATCCAAATTGGTAGCAAATAAGAATTTCAAGGAATGTGCAACAGGACTTCTGTACCGGGGGAGGAAACCCCATGTCATAATTTAAGGAACTGTTTATTATTATGGTAGTAACATACAAGAATCGATTGCTTTATATGATACTTCAGTATTGCCTACGAGTCTGACAGTATTATGCAAATAAAATTGTGTGTTGGGACAGAAAACTCCCTCACATGCTGATAGATGTGCACTTCTGCCCTGAATGCCTCAGCTGTAATTATATTTGAATTCCTGGTGCTGATTTTTTTACTCATGGACGAACATGTAACATGCATGTGGGCCATGGCATAGGCCTTTCTCATGGGCTGCGGACTTGTTGAACCTGCAGGGCACCCAAACCACTACTCTCAAGGTGGCGAGAGGGTACTGACTTTATTAGAAGTTAAGGAGTGCAAGGAAGGTGATGGCAGTGTGTAGTGATCAGTGGGCGTGAACTTGCCTTTTTTACTTGTATCACTGGAGTGAGGCTTTCAAGCCCACTCATTTAAAGCTGTGCTGCTGTGTGCTTAACTCACCCTAGAAATGGATGACTCTGGGTTCCATTTTGGGAGCTCCAGGTCTGACTGGAGGAGCACAGGAAGGTAGAGGATCCCTTCCAGACAGATATGTGGATTGCTGCATTCCTGAGAGCTGGGTGGAATCCACATTGGAGGTAGGAAGAGTCAGGCTCTTCAGTGCACTTCAGTACACTTCAAAACTTGAAGAGGTGCTCTTTGATTCTGAAAGAGGTCACTGGAAAGGGGCCTGGGCACATCTTAGGAAGGAAACGGGGCTCATGAGAGAATCATAAAAGGGTAGGGCTGGGGCCCTTTAATAACCATTGATACACATATCACTGTGGCTGACATGCAGGTGTGAACCTCTTGTCACTCCCATGCCCTATGTTGTAGGGCTATCACATTTGGAGTCACTTCTGCAGTAACAGACTGCTTTCTGGAGGAAGGCCAGCGCAGAAGATTCAGCACTTCAAAAGGAAGTGGACCCTGAAACAAACTTCAAAGACCCAGTAAATCACATTTTGTTTCTGAAAATGGACTACAAGAAGGGGAGATCAGGATCGCCAAAATTGTCAACTGCCAATCAGCCAATCAGGCTGTAGGTTGAGGAGGAGACGCTCTGTAAGACTTCTACTTGTGATCAGGCCTGAGGGCTAAGGTCTGCCAGGCTCCATGGTGGGTGACGGGACATCAGCTAGGGAAATTCAAGACCACCTGCCCAAGAGCCTGCAGCACCAGTGCCTGTATGCTTGCCAACACCAGTGTGCCCTGTGAGGAAAAGGACAGCGCTTGAAGGGAGTGAGGTCCAGTGAGTGATCCTGGCAAATGGATCCCTGTAGCGAGGTGTGAGGAAGCGGCTGCTCCACCAATCGGGCCATTGCCCGTAAGCAGACTCAAGGCGGCAATCCAGGATGTCAGTGGGGACCTCTGTGAAGTTAGCCATTGCTGCACCAATCTTGCTGCCCCACACATGCTGTTTAAAGTCAACTACCCTGAGGAGGCTACTGTAAAGAGTGCATTACTGCCATGCAGATAGGGACGTAGCTCTTGTGCAAAGTAAAGCTGGCGACCCCGTATGCCAGAGGGGGACACCATGCAGACAGCACTATTGTTATGCCAATTGGGCTGTATCCTGTACATGGTGTTAAGTCGCTGACTCTGTATGTCAGTGGTGGGCTGCCACAAAGAGCAAGGGTCATCACCTGGTTTTGCTGACCCTGAGAGGGAAGGCCGCTATGGTGACCTGCGAGTCCTGAAACCTGACTAAAGCATCGGAACCCAAGCTATCACCTCCCTACCTGTGAGAGAAATCAGAGGAACTTAGTGGGCCATCAGAGGGAGCCCCTTGGACAACCAGCTGCTGCCCCTTAAAAGCCAAGTGTGCTTCTCACTACTTGTGGCTGCCATAGACCTCCACAACGCCCAAGTGTGGAACCCTCCTGGGGACTGCAGTAAAGCAACCCAAAGTGGGAGCCGGTTAAGGCTGATGACAGGGCTGAAGGGACCTAGGGAACTTGTTCTGCCTTGCCTTGTAGTCCCGTGGGTATGGGAACACTGCAGAGTGGAATTCCTAACACTTGGACCTCTAGTGAGGCCTAACCTGAATTGCGCCTATCGTGAATGGGGGTAACCACTACCAAGAGAGAGAGGGCAGTGGGACATGAGGATCTACCTCTCTAGCACTAGAGTACTGACCTCAGGAGGACTGTGTGTAATATTTGTGTATGTCATATAATACTTTGTGTGCTTATAAAAATACTTCTTTGTACATAAAAGCAAGTTTTTGACTGGACAACCATTTATTGCTGCTATTGAATGTATTTTTAGTTGTGAGCCTGTGATCACCCTTGCATTTACCTTCTACTCACCCAGTCTGAGAAGTCTTGGACTGCTCAACCCACAATACTACTGAGAGTCAAGTGCTGAAGGAGTACTTTGCACAGTTGCTCTGGGCCAATAGAAGCTCAGGCCCAGGGGGAGTAAAAGGCCTCAGCCCTCACAGTTCGGCCCAGTTGCTGCTGCTAGACAAATGGACTCTCTGAAAAGGGATCCGACACTGTGCAAGTTGATATTGATTAGTAATCACATAGCCAAAAACTGCAGGGAAAGAACAGTGTTTAATAATTTGCTAAAAGACTAAACTCTTACTCAGCACCGTATGTGTTGGGTATTACTACTTATCTTTGTGCCCAGGTTCACCTATAATTAACTATTCCATTTCAATTTACATATTTTACAAGAGATACACACCAGCATGCAAGATACAGTAATAATACATCACATGTGATCCGATAACTTTCTTGTTTAGCAAAGAGGGACTGGTCCTATAAAAAGAAGCTACAAAAATGCCAGTAGTCAGTGTGCCTCTAATTAGAAATCAATTTCCTGAAACAGTAATAACAAAGTACCGAATTTAAAAATAAATTTGTTAGTGAGACCCATTAACAGTAGTGATTCAGCTTCTGTGTGTGACATGACATAGCATCTTTTAAAAAAAAAGTTCCTCATTGTACAACATTCTGCATCTAGACCATGTATCCTACAGCATTCGTAAATATCAGATTCCAAGCGCATAACCACTTTTGCCCCAATCCTAATGATAGCATAATGAAATCTTATGTGCAGAAATGTGAACGCAACTGTGATTTCAAGTATGCTGTCAAAAGTATTATGTATTATGTATTAAAAGTATTATGGTCCCAGTCCAGTATTGTGATTGTTATGTCCTGTAGAACTTTGATTTGCTTTATCTTGGAAGAAACTAATTAAAGACATTGAGCCTGAGTTAAAATTTGTAGGACAAGTTACTCCGTCACAACGGTGACGGATATCCCATTCACAATATATAAATTCCCGTCTGCCAAAATATAAATCCCATTATATCCTATGGATTTTATATTTTGCAAACTGAATATCCGTCACCACTGTTACAGAGTACCCCTCCCCCCCCCAAACCCTAAATCAGGCTCTTTGTTGGTTAATTCTTCACCTTGACAAAACATCACCCATTGAAATTTCCTTATCTGGCTATTTATATATCTAACATAAATATTTTTTGAAGATCCAAACAAATAAAAATCCAAAACAAGTTTTTAGTTACATTCATCTTGCTTTTGATATTGCTTTATAGAAAGAAATGCTTGATCACAAATCCACTGCAGCCATTTGTCTCATCTCGAGTCTTATCACTTTCTGCAGTGTACTCTTGTGAAGCTTAAAGATGTTTTTTAATTAATTTGTCTCTATAGTGTTCAATTTTGCGAGGCTGATATTTCCATATACTGTATAGCTTTACCATAAAGTAGAATTTGGTTTTGCATGATAGGTCTTAAAGACTGTTAATGGTGATACAGCTCTAGAAGTGCAATAGAATCTTTTAATAGCACCCTCCACTCTTTGGAATCTAGATCTCAGATTATCTATAATAGTCTTTTCTAAATAGTGACTCCTAAAAAATTATATTGTGTGAAATTATCAATTTTGCCATCTGTGATGTAACAGTAGAATTTTATTGTCAGCTTTACCATGGGCATAAGACAATATCTTGGTTTTGTCAAGATGAATAGACTTGGAATGACTAATGCAGCTATCTTCTAAAACAGGTTGTACAGCCCTCCAAAATCATTAATATTGCTGCCCTTCACTCAGCCCTTCAGAGCCTTACCAGCATAATCTAGAACATCTACCCATGTTTGTGTGTTGAGTTTGCGAATGGCAGTGAACTTTAGCCTGTATTTTTCAGGTGCCAGACCAAATGTCTTGACTAAGATGGCCTTCATAGCAGGGTACTTGGTCTGGTCCTCCACCTCTAAGGTAAGAAGAGCATCCTTCTCCACCGGGGGCATGCACCGCCATAGAGTACCTCCCCAGAACTCCTCTGGGACCCTGTGAGCTCTTAAAGTCACTTCATAGGCTGCCAACCACTAATCCATGTCATCCCCCACACTGAAACGAGGCACCACATATTTTAGAATGTGGATTTTAGACTCATTTGAAGGCACTGCACATATTCTACCATGTCGTTTCTGCAACTTACATCCTGGGCTCTTATGTCAAGTTCTCGCAAACTGAGCTCATGGGCCACCTTCTTCTCCTCAAAAGCCAGTTTCTTTTCCTATCATGGGCCTGTCCCAATCTAGCAAGTTCCAGCCTGAGTTGTCTTTCCTATGTTCTGTCAGTCAGCTCCTCTGGTGACAGATTGCTGGAAGAGACAATGCTCCCTGGTCTGAAAACCATTCTTGTTCCAGTCCCTGGCAAACCGTTGGCCCTTTCCACAGATGGTTCCACTTCCTCCTAGGAATCAGAACCAGATTATCCTCCTTGTCCTCACAAATGTCATACTCCTCCTCTGGGATGTCCTCCCCTGCAACCTGGGCCTCCACCCAGGCCCTCAGAATCTTCTGCAGTTCCACCTTCCAGATAATTGAAAGTCTTGCAGAATTCCTTCAGCTGTTGCAGAGTGTAAGTCTCTAACCTGGTCAGCTCAAATTCTGTAACTGTAGGTGCAAGTGCGGCTTCTCCAGAGCAAGACAAAATTTAACAGAAAAATGCAAAAGGCAAAATTAGGGAGAATTGAAAAATCACAAAATGCCAATTAGTACACGTCAGGCAAAAAAATTGCCAATCAGGAGGAATACGTTTTAATTGGCCTAAGTATAGAGTTGCATTCAACACTGAATCATTGTATGGTATTGCAAAACCACAAGCATGATAGGTCTTAAAGACTGTTAGTGGTGATATAGCTTTAGAAGTGCAATAGAATCTTTTAATAGCACCCTCCACTCTTTGGAATCTAGATCTCAGATTGTCTATAATAGTATTTTCTAAATAGTGACTCCTAAAAAATTATATTGTGTGAAATTATCAATTTTGTCATCTGTGACGTAACAGTAGAATTTTATTGTCAGCTTTACCATGGGCATAAGACAATATCTTGGTTTTGTCAAGATGAATAGACTTGGAATGACTAATGCAGCTATCTTCTAAAACTTTAAGTAGGCAACTGTAGTCCTATAGGGGTCTTGCACAAAAGTAAGAAATTGTCCAGAAAGTTTAGTATTTTTATGGAGACTTACCCAATCATGAACAATTGTATTTAACCTTGTCTAGTCATAACAGTAAATCCTGCAAACACACACTAAACATGAAAGAATATAGAATGCAGCCTTGGTGAAAGCTATTGCTTGTATTTAGTCTATAAGATTAGGTCTCCTCTTGACCGAACTTTACTCTAACCCAGGTGTTGCAGGTCCACAATTAACTTAGACAGCCTTCATTGATTCCTAGGGTATAGAACTTACACTATAGAGCATTTATGTCAGTTTGTTTGAATACATGTTAGAAAATGGGTCTCTAATTGGCAGCGGTATGCACCCTCGCCAAGTAGGGACCACAATCCTAGTCAGGCTAAATCAAATACACAACCTAAATTAACCTGTGCTCACCCTTGGTAGCTTGGCACAGAGCAGGCAGACTATACTTACAAGGCAATGTGTAAAGTGTTTGTGCAACACATATACAACAATCACAATGAGAACACCACAAAAAGACTCTGCTTTGAATTAGGAAAAAATGAACATTATTTATCTATTAAAAATAAGACCAAAGCAAAACAAATCAAATCAAGATATATTTCACTTTTTAAACAAATCAAAAGGAGTGCTTTGAAATCTTGCTAATCTTGTGGCTCTGGGATCCAGTGCGCTTCTCTTACAGTGATTAGGGTGCACACTGGGGGAAGTGTGAGCAATCTGCTTTTTGATGAGAGCAATACGGGATATCCTGCGGGCATCCAGCAAGTAAGCTCCTAAAGCGGCGAGGAGTGCTGTACAGTGTGCAGGAACCACGTGGGCCATAACACAGGTAAGCTTTTTGCCCCGGGGAGCACACATGGTTGGAGTTAAAGCAAGCTGCTGGGGCACTCACATGCTGAATCTGTGTGTCGTGCCACTTGTCACCAGGTTCAGTTGCACGGGGCTGCGCTGGAGGTTTTCTTCCGTTCAGCTGCAGACAGGCGGGAGGGGGCCGCGCTGGGGAAGATCACCTTTGATGTGCCATTGTAAGATGGAAAAACAGGGGCTCTGATCGGCACGAAGGTCAGGGTTGCCGGGAGCTTCCTCTCAGTGGACTAAGTCGATGAAGGCTGGAGAAACATCTGAGGCATCTGTTTCCATGTAGAAGACAGGGGCTTGAACACAGGAGCTGTGCACACGCCTCATCCAAATCACATTTCTGGGCTGCTTCTTAGACATCAGCTCTATCAAGGGGGTGATAGTACCCAGTGAGGCCAAATAATGCTCTGACCTCGGCCTGGGTTTAGGGGGTATACCAGGCCATGATAGTCTCAGTCTTGGCCTGGAGGGGATGCACCTCACCCCAGCCCACCAGGTGTTCAAATACTCCACTGACCCCTATCCTATCTGGCACTTACTGGCCTTGATAGTCAGGCCTGCCTGTTGCAGGGCCTGAAGCACTTCCCGGAGGTGACAGACGTGATCCTCCCAGTTGCTACTGAAGATAGCTATGCCATTCATGTAAGCAGCATAGAAGGCCTCCAACCCAGCAAGTACCTGGTTCATCTGCCTTTGGAAGGTGGCAGGTGCGTTCAGGGCATCACTCTAAAATGGTAGTGGCTGACCTCTCATTGACTCCTTCATTTAGGGAGATCTGACAGTACCCTGATGTAAGATCAAAGGTACTTAAGCACTTGGCAGACCCATATTTGTCGATCAGCTGATCAGCCAGGGGATGCGATAAGCATCAGTTTTGGCTACAGAATTTAGACCCCTGTAATCCACACAGAACCTCAGCTCAGGGGTGAATCCCAGTGGGGCAGATTTTGGTACCACAGGACTGGAATAGGGACTACTGCTGGGTTCTATCACCCCCAAATACATCATCGTAGAGGCCTTGCTCTTGATGCCGGCCCTCACCTTATCCGACAACCTGTAAAATTTGGTCTTGACAGGGAGGATGTTTCCTGTGTCCACATCATGGTTACACTGTTGGGTAATCCCCAGAATAAGGGAGAAAAAAGAAGATAACTGTTCCAATACGTGGTGACAGTCAATCTGCTGTTCAGGAGTCAGGGTGGAGGAAAGGATCACCCCATCCACAGACCCCTCCTTTCCTTGGAGGCTAAGAGGTCAGGCCGAGGTTCACTCTCCTCTTCTGCAGCCTCATCAGTCTCCAGCAGTATGGTGACCTTAGACCAATCGATCTGTGGTTTGAGGTGACTGATATGAAGCACCCAGTGGGGTTCTTGGGGGTCTAAGATCCACCAAATAAGTGGCTTTGCCCTTGTTCTCAGTCACCTCCTAGGGCCCTGTCCAGCAATCCTGGAGGCCCCCGGGTTCCACAGGTTCCATCACCCACACTTTCTGCCCAGGCTGGAATTCCGCAGTGGCATAATTTCGGTTGTACCACTACTTCATTACAGCGTGGCTGGCTTCTAAGTTGTCAGAAGCTTGCTTCTACAACTTAGCCATTTGGCTATGGAAGGCCAGCATGTAGCTCACTACATCCTGGGGGACATTCTTGGGAGCTTGCTCCAACCCCTCTTTCACCAAACTAAGAGGTCCTCTGACAGGGTGCCCGTATAGAGGTTTGAAGGGGCTGAAGCTCACTCCTCTCTGCAGTACCTCACTGTAGGCAAATAACAAAAGGAAAAAAGAGGATATCCCACTCAGACAGATTTCTAATCATGCCTTTTAAGGTCTTGTTAAACCTTTCAACAAGCCTGTTGGTTTAGGGGTGGTAAGGGGTGAAGGAGTTGTAAGTTACACCACACTTTCCACACGGACTGCATATAAGGAAGACATGAAGTTGGTGCCTCTGTCAGACACAACTTCTTTGGGCAAACCCATCAGGAGAAAATCCCCATAGGGCTCTTCATACTACAGGTGCAGTGGTGGTCCTCAGAGGGATGGCCCCTGGGTACCGTGTGGCACGATCCACCAGAATAATTCTGTGCCCAGAAGTAGTCTGTGGATCCATATGCCCAATTATGTTGATGCCCACTCTCTCAAAGGGGGTGCTAATGACTGGCAGTGATTCCAGGGAAGATTTCAGCTTCTGCTGTGCTTTCCCACGGCCTGGCAGGTCCCACAGGTCCCACAGAGAGTGTCTGAGAAAGTTCTGATCTGCAGCAAATAAAAGTGGGGGACAAGCCTTGCAAAGGTCATGCCTTGACCTAAGTATCCTGCCAGGGGTATATCGTGAGCCAGCTCCTGTAGGATAGCCCAATAGCAGTGGGAGATCACCAGGGCCCTTGCTGTTCAATGCACAGCAGCCTAAGGCTCACTGTAAAGAAGGTTGGCCTCCCAGTAAAAGTGACAGCTTCTAGGGGCATCACTTGCTGCTTTTCCTTCAGCCTGTCGCTTCATGGCTTAAAGGGTTGGACACTTCATTTATGCCCTACAGAACTCCTTCGTGGTGGGTCCTCCATTCACTTGCCAGTCAGCAGGAGTAGGCAAGTCACTAAGAGAAGTACTGCCCTCCTCAGGGGACTTCGGGGCAGCCACCACAGCCGCTGTATTCATCTCATGGGCGGTACACTCAGGGGCTGAGCACTCTGCCTTTCCCCTTTTTAGCATCTGGCTGGGCCATTGCTCCAGCCTTTCCTGACTCCCTTCATGGGTAACCATGGATCTTGTGGTAGCACAGAACCTGTTAGGTCACCCCACATGAGACTTTAGTTCCACCTCCTTCAAGGTAGAGGACTCTAGGTCAGTGGTTCCCAACCTTTTGCCTTCTGTGAACCCCCACTTTATCATTATTAGAACTTGGGGACCCCTACTGAGTCATTATTGGAAAGCGGGGACCCCCTACTGAGTCAGTACTGAAAGTTGGGGACCTAATCTGTTAATATTATTTTAATTTTCTAAGCAGTCGCGGACCCCCTGAGAAGGCTTTGCGTACCCCCTGGAGTCCCCGGACCAGAGGTTGGGAACCATTGCTTTAGGTCATTACCTAATATAGAGACCACAGGCCTGGAAGGGCTTACAGTAACCTTCAAAAGACCTGAAACCGCTCCCCCAAATGGAGCCATTAACTTGGACAAACTCCTCCCCCAGCGCTCTGCTAGCCACCCCTGGGTTCTTACCTCCAGTGGGAGGGTTTGCTGTTTTTGGGCACTTGAGGTCTCCTTTGTAGTGTTTAAACTCACTGCACTATGCACTTCGGAGTTTTGGCTGCTAACTTTTGTCAGAGTAGTTTTTTTTTGGTGGCCAGATTGGGAGTGAGAATCAGATCCTCTCCACTGTGAGTTGTTTTGGGGGCCTTTGGAGAACTTTTTTCTCCACTCTCTTTCCTCCAGTGGGAAGACTGACCACCCTATTGGAAGTCCCCCGTGATACCTTTGTGGACACTCTGGTGCTGACTCATCTGTCCTCCTCCTCAGCAAGCTTCCCCGGATCAGTCAGCTTGCCATTCGCCAGGAGTTGGAGCAGCTCTGTAAAACAACTATCAAGCATGTGCGCCTTCAAAAACAGGTTGTACAGCCCTCCAAAATCATTAACATTGCTGCCCTTCACTCAGCCCTTCAGAGCCTTACCAGCATAATCTAGAACATCTACCCATGTTTGTGTGTTGAGTTTGCGAATGGCAGTGAACTTTAGCCTGTATTTTTCAGGTGTCAGACCAAATGTCTTGACTAAGATGGCCTTCATAGCAGGGTACTTGGTCTGGTCCTCCACCTCTAAGGTAAGAAGAGCATCCTTCTCCACCGGGGGCATGTACCGCCATAGAGTACCTCCCCAGAACTCCTCTGGGACCCTGTGAGCTCTTAAAGTCACTTCATAGGCTGCCAACCACTAATCCATGTCATCCCCCACACTGATACGAGGCACCACATATCTTAGAATGTGGATTTTAGACTCATTTGAAGGCACTGCACATATTCTACCATGTCGTTTCTGCAACCTACATCCTGGGCTCTTATGTCAAGTTCTCTCAAACTGAGCTCATGGGCCACCTTCTTCTCCTCAAAAAGCCAGTTTCTTTTCCTCTCATGGGCCTGTCCCAATCTAGCAAGTTCCAGCCTGAGTTGTCTTTCCTCTCTTCTGTAAGTCAGCTCCTCTGGTGACAGATTGCTGGAAGAGACAATGCTCCCTGGTCTGAAAACCATTCTTGTTCCAGTCCCTGGCAAACCGTTGGCCCTTTCCACAGATGGTTCCACTTCCTCCTAGAAATCAGAACCAGATTATCCTCCTTGTCCTCACAAATGTCATACTCCTCCTCTGGGATGTCCTCCCCTGCAACCTGTTCCTCCACCCAGGCCCTCAGAATCTTCTGCAGTTCCACCTTCCAGATAATTGAAAGTCTTGCAGAATTCCTTCAGCTGTTGCAGAGTGTAAGTCTCTAACCTGGTCAGCTCAAATTTTGTAACTGAAGGTGCAAGTGTGGGGCTTCTCCAGAGCGAGACAAAATTTAACAGAAAAATGCAAAAGGCAAAATTAGGGAGAATTGAAAAATCACAAAATGCCAATTAGTACACGTCAGAGCAAAGAAATTGCCAATCAGGAAGAATAGGTTTTAATTGGTCTAAGTATAGAGTTGTATTCAACACTGAATCATTGTATGGTATTGCAAAACCACAAGTACTATCCTCACTGCTGATCACCAATATTAGAAATTGGGTCTACAGTTGCCAGCAGTATGCACCCTGGCCAAGTAGAGACCACAATCCTAGTCTGGGTAAATCAAATACACAACCTAAATTAACCTGTGTTCACCCTCTGGTAGCTTGGCACAGAGCAGGCAGGCTTAACCTAGAAGGCAAAGTGTAAAATGTTTGTGCAACACACATACAGCAATTACAATAAGAACACCACAAAAAGACTCCACACGGCATTAGGAAACATAGACAGTATTTAGCTATTAAATAAATATAAGACCAAAGCAAGGAAAATCAAATCAAGATATATTTCACTTTTTAAATGAATCAAAAGTGCTTTAAAATCTCAGAATTTGTTATAGCATCGCTAATCTTGTGGCTCTGGGGGCCATTGCGCTTCTCTTTCGGTGATTAGGTCACCCATTGGTGGGAGTGGGAGCAATCTGCTTTTGATGAGAGCAATACGGGGAATCCTGTTGGCGTCCTGCAAGTAAGTCCCTCAATCAGCGAGGAGCACCATATGGTGTGCAGGGACCACTCTGGCACGAACTCAGTTAATCTTTATGCCCAGGGGAGCACACGTGGCTGAAGTTGAAGCAAGCTGCTCTTGCACTCATGCACTGAATCTGTGTGTCGGTGTCACTTGGCACCAGGTTCAGCTGCACCGGACAATGCTGGAGGTTGCCTTTGGTGTGGCTGTGGGCAGGCACAGTTCCTCGCTGAAGGGAGGGGCCACGCTGGGGAAGGATCTGCTTTGGCACAGCGTAGTAAGAAGAAAAGACGGGGCTGTGGCTGCACGAAAGTCAGGAGTGCCGGGAGCTTTGTCTCAACTGAATAACTTAATAAAAGCTGGTAAAACCGGCAATCGCATGGCATACACACCATGCTCACTTCCCAGCTGTGAATCTGATGTGTTAGCACCACTCGGAGGCTGGAGACAGGTTGAGACAATGCAGAGAGCGGCAATCAGACCAATTTTGAGAGCTTTGATGTCCCTGAGATACCGGGTAGTACAGGGGTCAAGCCAAAAAGGCCTTTGACTGACTCTGGAGGTAGTTGTTGATTTTTAGTTTGCAGGGCAAAGAGCAGCAGGGCAGCACAACCAGGCAGAACAGTAGTTCCTGGGAGCAGTCAATCCTGGCAGAGAGCCGATCCTGACACAGAGCAGTTTTTACTCCAGCAGAGTTTTGTTGAGTCCAGAAGTGTACTGATTTGAGGGATCAGAGAACCAATACTTATACCATAAAGTGCCTTTGATGTGGGGGATGACCTCAAAAGGCTTCTCTGAACTGCACAGGTCCGCCTTTCAGCCAAACTCCGGCTCCAGATGATGAGTGGGAGGTAACCAGCCCCTTTGTGTGGGCTCTAGTCACTACCCTTTGAAGTGTAAGCATGTGCCCTTCCCAACCTCCTTCCCAGGAAGAACCATCAGTATGCAGATGACTGCAGAAGCAGTTGGGTATCCTGCGTTGTGGGTGTCTGAAAGGAATGCACAAGTCTAGCTGTCACCTAGCCCAGGGCAAACATGTACTGGAGACAGACAGGCTGTAGCAAAGAGGGCAGAGAAATGCCCACTTTCTAAAAGTGGCATTTATAGAAAAGTAATAATAAATTAAATATGCCAATTGGGGATACACCAATGTTACCATGTTTATGGGAGAAGCGCATGCATTTTAACACTGGTTAGCAGTGGTAAAGTGCTCGGAGTCCGTAGGCCAACAAAAAGATACAGCAAAAAATCAGGAGGTAAAAGGAAAAAAGTCTGGTAAAACCACCCTAAAGATGCCAGATCTAACAATACACAACTAACAACTATGTAGTAACAGTATAGACATGAGTAATTCAACCAAGGACTAAGATACAAGGCAGTCCAGCACCAATATGGAATCACCTGTGCTTAAAGTGGGCTGAAAACCTGTTTGAGACCACTGTGTTGTACTTTTTTAAGGAGCACCACCACATAGCAGTACAAAAAATCATATTGAACAGTGGAGCTCTATTAGCCCAATAATTTAGAGATTTTTCCAATACCAGTGAAGCAAGGCTATTTGATCCAGGCGCACATGAAGAATTTAATGGTTTAAAGACTCAGAATGTGCTATTGTAAAATACTGATTCAGCTCCCAAAAGAATTTACAGGACCCAGTCTATCTTCAACAACACTCACAGTAGGGTTGGCACAAAGTTGTGTGAGCTTTGTTAGTAAAGGTATCAGTAGTATGCTTAAATCTGCCATCACCTACAGCAATAGTACTTTAGACTGACATGGGGTGAAGGGTTTGTACCATTCATACTCATGATAATTTCACTTTGTTGGTTGTATCTGGGCTTTTTTAATGTAATACACAAAATGTTTTGAAGGCACTGATTGCTGGTTACTCTAGAGCAGTGGTCTCCAAACTTTTTGATGCCGTGCCCCCCCAGTACAAAAATAAAAATCATTGGGCCCCGCCTAAGAATTTTTCACAATTATTTTATTAAAATGGCAATGTTTAAAAATGTCTAGACCTATTTAAACATTGCAGTTAAGTACTGATGCCTTTTAAAAAATGTAATAACATGTTTCAGCTTAAAACAAACCACTGTTGTCTGAGTAATGCTTCTTTTGGCCAGAGCCTGGTGGCCCCCCTGGGATCACTTGAGGCCCCCCTATGGGGGCCCACCCACCAGTTTGAAGACCCCTGCTCTAGAGGCTCTCCACCCACATTTTTTAAAGGATAAAGAGCTATATGATAACCTGTATGGTTTTAATTTTGACTAAGACTACCACCAAATTTACTGCGATGAATTTATAAAAAGCACTGTAAGGTGCAATAGATGTTTTCCCCTCTAAAAACAGTTTCAAGTCTAGATTACTTTTGCTTGCACTGTTGAATTTGAGCCAAATTTCTAGAGACTAGTTTACAAGATTCTCCTTGAGATGAGTATTGAGAGTCCCCAAAATGTTCAATTGATGCATGTTACATTACACTGGTTTTTCAATGTGAACTGAATTAAACAATGTCAACTTTGCCATAAAGACACTAATGGTGTGTTTGAACATGTTAATTGATGATTTTGGACATCTGTGGACATCGACACAAAGATCCCTACTACAAAGGTCATGTAAATCCTAATTTGGCTAGAAACAGTGCTGCTAATGACTACATCTTCCTGCATATTTCTCACCTTATGAACATCCCTTCAGGCTCCACTCTATTCTGGAAACCTTTCTCTAGTAATAACTCTCCAGCACTGCCAGGTGGCAACATGTGGCTTCAGCCATAACACCAGAGAGTGTTAACTCTGAAGTACATTATGTGCTAACTGACACGCTGGCAGCAGTTCCCTTTTTATGCGCTGCATTGATCTGGAGCTCTCCCAGTTAGGTCAAATGTTTTCTCCAAATATTTCTGAGTTTAAATGCTGTTACAGGCGCTACAAGAAAATGACCTTGTCAGAAGTCTGCATGTGGTCTTTGGGCTCAGAACACAATGCCACTATCTGTGACTCCTTTGCTTTGAGGCACCCGAACGTCAGGGAGCAGAGGCCAAGCCATTATTGGTCAAGGCCTCTGAGGATATGCTGTTGCATTCTGGTAAGAGCCCTGACAGAGACCGATCTCTAAAGAGTAATTCCCACAAGAATAAACAAGTGGGATAGGAAGAAGAAATTCTCTTCTTTCTTGAGAAAATGGTCTTGTTTCTGGGGACGTTCACCGATTTGATGCCATTCCTGTGTGCTAAACTCTTCCTTTCATCAGAAGGTCAATTGGCCCAGGTTGAGGTCTTCTTGCTGGCTAGGCTGGATTTGTTCAGGGTGGCTTCTGTATCTTCTAGGCCACTTCCTGAGGATAGTCCTGCAATATGGGTGCCTCCACAGGCTGTTGCCCTTCTGTCAAAGAAAATATCAAAGCCTGCAAACGAGACATAAACCATTTGATTGCAGCTACCAGCAATGCTGACACAGACACTGCACTCAGAGCTGTCTCTGGTGCTGCCTTCAAAGCCTTTGTTGACGTTTGAGCAGAGAATATCAAAGCACAATAAGATGACGTGTTGATTGGTAGAACCACTTCATACGACCCAACAGTTTGCCTGGATGGAAGAATTGCTTGGGCCCAGCTCTAGGGCAATTGACATGCCTTATAAAAGTTAATAAGGCCACATAGAGGATGATGGCTCAGAGGATGATAACACACTTCTCTCTATAACACTGTCCCTGGGTTCACCTTGCTTTTCAAAATGCAAGTGACCTGGACACTTCACCAGAAAGGGATATCCTTTAACTACCCGCCCTTCCTTCAAAATAAGTCTCTTCATCGATTACAGTGGTGTGAAAGCAGCGTTATCTTTGGAGTTGACACTTCCCTCTGCACTTCCCTCTGCAAGGGTCAAATCTAATATTTGGTGGAAATGCAATGATACACTTCAGTTTCAGGAATCCCTTGCTTCCCCTCGATAAGGCTCTTCTGGAGTCTGCTCTGGCTGCTTGGTAACAACCCTTTTCGGGCCCACCATCCCACTAACAAATATCCAGATGACATAGGTTTGTCACACCCTTCACTAAACGTCTAGGTGTCCAAGAACTTAACATCATCAACCTTCCTGACTACATGAAAAGGCAATTTTACAGTCTGGTCCATGATGGCTTGGATGACCGCAAACAAATCTCGAAGAGCAGCCCACACTCCATAGTCACTGTGACTCAATTCAAAGTCATGGCCATCATGCTGTGCTTCCATTCTTGCATGCGTTCTTCTATCTTCTCAAGAGATGTACAGGCATCCCTCACAGAGATGCCCTATGATGACGAGAGGCAGCTCAGAGAGAAGGCCAGCTTCTCCATAGTGAGCCTCAAGAACTTTGGAGCTAAGGCTTGTTTCCTAGGAATATACTCCACAGTAAGACACTTCTAAAATGTCAACGCTATTTTAGGGCACCACAGTCCCAGCAGAGATGGCTTTCTCAGCATATTCAGACACTATGACAAGTGTACTGCTCCTTTTAGGGCAGAGATAGATCTTGGGGATGCCATCAGCACCAGAAGCAGTTCCAATACTCTCCAAACTATGCTGACTCTGCTGCTGAAAACCTCTCTGGCACCCCCTCCCAACACCACCATCTTCTAGTGGGGTGGAAGCTCTCCCATGTTTTAATCAGCAGAGAGACAACCTTGATGGATCACAATCATCAGCTAATCCTCAAGGACTATGCCCTACCTTTTTTGTCCCTCACTGCGCACCATTCCACCTTTACAAGAAAGTGTTTCCCGGGGTCATACAGGAGTGTCTCTGGAAGAAAGATGGAAAGGATTTTATTCGCTTTACTTCTTCGTCCCTAAGAGGGACAGGAGTCTCAGACCCATCCTTGACGTCTGCCTCTTAAAAGTGTACATTTGACAGAAAATGCTGTGGCTGAGTCTGGTTCTGATGTCCCTCAATGTGGGAGATTGGTTGGTGTTCCTGGACCTCTAGAACATTTATTTCCAGATGCAAATTCTCCCAGCCCACATCCATTACCTTCGATCTACTGTAGGATTCGAGCACTATCATTTAATTCTGTCTGATGATTGCACCACATGCCTTGGGAAAAAGGCTGGCAGCTGTGCTGGCTTCACTGCGACAGCCGACTAGATGGTGAGTCCCTAGTGCTGGTGGAAGAACACTTCTGGTGCAAGATAACTCTCCTCCACAACTTTGGCTTTACTCACTACAAAGCGGAGGTACCCTTTCCTCCCCCTGATCATGGATATTTGTAGGAGATTTCTGACTGAAACATGCATCCCGATTCTGCATATCTTATTTCTGCTTGATCTTATGGCCTTGGGCATCCTCTTGGTGCCACACGCCAAATGTCAAATTAAAGCCCTTCAGTGGTGCCTGAGAAATCAGCGGTTCCAACATTAATGGAAGCTCTCAGCTCAGGTGCAGATCTTTCAATCAGGTTGTCCAGATCTGCACTGGTGAATGTACTCTGTCAACCTTTCGATTTGTTGAACAATCTCTTCAGCTCTCTGCAGTCAGGAGCTACTGTGGAGGCCTACTTGCAGGCTTGGGTTGCTCATCTGGACAACAGGGAAATAGCTTCAGGGGTGTGTGTTTGAGGTGTTACACCCATCTAAAACATTTCTTTTCTGGTAAATAGTTGGGTACTGGTGCTTTCAGTAGGGTATGGGGAGGAGCCTCTCGGATTTCACCACAAATATTTATATACACACAGATGAACACATGCACAGACTCTCTCCCTTTCTCTCTTTCGAAAGTTCTTAAAAATGTTGGAAAGTTTACAAAATACTGTGTTTTCCCTCACTCAATCCCTCCACCAGAGGTGGCTCCTCCATGAGGGCGGAAGAGCGTTACCCGCCCTCGCCAGCAGCAACAGCTGCAAAACTTTTACCAATGATAATAAACCACATTTATTTTCGTTGTTTGGTAAAAGGGTGGGGCCACGGGGCGACAAGCAGTAAGGGGCAGGGCACTGCCCTCCCCCTCAGAGCGCATGTGTGTTTGGCCGGCGGTCTGGGGCCAGCCAAACACACATGCACTGTAGGTTCTCTCCAGCCCAGCAACACAGATGGGTGCTTGCAGCCAATCCTAATGCTGCTTTGAGCAGTGTCAGCAATGGCCGCAGGGGAGGCTGGGAGCCTGTGCCTGCAGCGAGGAGAAACAGGAGCAGAGCGGCGCGCAGCATTAAGGTAAGTATTTTTTTTAATTTTAACTTTTAATTTTATTTTAATTCCCAAGCCCTGTGCCCCCTCTCCTGCGAGCCGCCCTGCCCCTTCTACTTGCCCCGAGCTGCTCCTGACCTCTACCAATCTGTATTATCGCCCTATCCACTGCCCTTTAAATGCCTCTCATGCGTCCTGCCCTTGTACATGGCCAGCTTTAGGGTGGTGCAGCCGCACGGGGGCTTACATGAATTGGGTAGTGCTGACCTCAGGCGAGCGCTGTGTTTAGCAATAACTTAGAAACTTGCGCTTTAAAAACATCTGTTGAAAAGTTCATGTTTGCATCCAGCCTTCAGGGCGCATTTTAAATGTCAAGATACCTCTTGTGATTAATGTTCCTGCTAGGGAGAGAGATGGGAGTTTTGTCCAGCGGCAGCTTTAACTGCCATAAAGTAGTGTAGAGGGTTAGTACACCTGCTGCAAAGAACAGAACTATATTTTATGTGAAAAGCTGAGTGTATTAGTGAAGCCAGCCTTTACCAGAACTTCAAAACAAATTAATGTATGTGAAATGGAGGCTGTAGAGATATGAGGGGCACATTTGTTGGGTGGTAGAGAGGTAATCCATGGAGGTGGTCATGGGGAGGGGCACCAAAACAGACTGTCGCCCAGGGAGTCACCAGCGCTAAAGCCGTCCCTCCCCCTGTATAATGCATTTTAACGTTATATGCCCATGTGATTGTTGGGAAAATCTGAGGCTCACAACCCCCCAATCTTACTGGCCAAGCTCCGCCCCTGCTGGACAACATGACAGTGCAAGGGTTGCCACAATGGTTAATTTTCCTGGTAATGGCTCACTTTGCAGTTTCTTCCTGCGTGAGAGCAGATATTCTTAAGTGGACTCTCACTGAAGAGCCAGGAGTGGGAACTACTCCCTAAAGTGATGGATGTGATCTTTTCCTGATCGGAGTGTCCATACATGGATTGCTTTGTCAGAACCTAGAGTACTAAGTGCCTCATTATGACTCTGGTGGTCACTAGATCGCCAGGGTCATGGTCGGACTGCCGCCAAAGTGGCGGTATGACGGCAACATTATGACAGTGACAGAGCTGCCTGGCTGCCGCCACCCTGCAGCCTAGCGGTCTCGGTGGTTGTAATCCGCCAGGGCAGCACTGCAAGCAGCGCTGCCCTATGGATTACGAGTCCCCATTTGCCAGCCTGTCCATAAAGGCTGGCGGAATGGGGACTTGTGGGACCCCTGGGGTCCGCTGCACTGCCCATGCACATGCATGGGCAGTGCAGGGGCCCCCATGCACAATCCTATCACGGATTCCACTGCACGAATTATGGGCAATGGAATGCATGACAGGTGCTGCTGCACCCACTGCACCGCCACATTGCAACCGGCTCCAATAGGAGCCAGGTGCAATGTTAAGGCCCTATTCACCGCAGGGCCAGCGGGTGGGGCAGAAACTCTTTTTCCACCCGCCGGCCTTGCGGTGAACTCCTAATAGGGCCAGCGGGGTTCAGGCCGCACAGGCGCCTAATGGCTGGAAGAGTTTGGCGAGCGGACTGGGCCGCCTGCCAAACTCATAATGAGGCCATAAATGTCTTCGGTTTTTGCATACTGTTTCTCTGGACTGGTTCTGTAGGATCCTCCTTCAGGTTCAGGAGGTCCAAGGTCTTCTGTATATGTATCGTTACATTCCACTTCTGTCAAAGGTTCTGCAGAATTTTCAGGCTATTGAGCACAAACAATCCTAATTGCCCCATAGTGGGTTAGGTGAATCTGGTACAGCAAAATGTTGAGACCTAGCATTCGCCCCCTCTTCGTCTGCAACACAGGGGCACCTGCTGTTGCAGTACGATGGCCAGTTGTCCCCAAAAACAAGAAAGACGCTTCAGTCATAACGCTACTAAAAAACCTGATGAGGTGGGAAAGAACTATTGAACTTCTGTCTAATCTACGCCAACATGCAGGCTTTATTAGCTCAGATACTGACGTTTTATCATGTGTAACTATATTTTTGGATAATATGCAGGCTGATTGGAGACTTCGATTGTTCTAGTGATTATGTTCATCCTAGATGACCTGAGATTGAAATTAGCTAGTGATCGGATACTTATATCATCAAAACTGCCAGTTGCTTTTCACATCGTTGATAATTATTTTCTAATCATATTAGATCACTCTACTAACATACACACTACAAGGACCAGAAATGCCATATAGATGTCTCTCATGAGACTCACCAGCACTTGCCACCAAAAATATATACATACAAACACATGCACACACAAAACAAGCACACAGCTTCTTTCCACCAGGCAGTGTGTTGGACTACTGGCCTAGAAGATGCACATCCAGTTAGAAGAGTCTTCTAGCCCTATAACGTATGCACTTGGGATATACACTCACATTTCAAGGACACAAGGGACCCCCCAAATAGGGAGTATGAATGGAATATGTTACCAGTGGCACATGAGTGAAATGAGGTAACTTAACACAACAAAACACAAAGCAAACTAGCTTTAGTTCAGCACAGGTCCTGAATTGAGGCTTGCTCATCTTGGGACATAGAAACTCAGACAACACACGAGCATTAGGCCATCACTGTCATAACCTTGGTATACTTACAAGGGGACAGATTGATACCTGGCGCTGCCTTCCCTTGGTGTGGTAGCCACGGATGAACTTGAAGGCAAACCACAACAAGACAAAGGGGGAAGGGGCTAGGAATGTGACTCCAGGTTATTGCACCTCCATTTGTTGGAGAGAGGTTACACCTACATGTTTGAGGTTGAATTCAGTATACACTTAACAGCTCAAATAGAAGTAAGTAAACACTCCTACTTCGGACAGCTGAGGTCCTAAGTCTACCGGATGACAGGGAGAGGAGTGCTGAACCCTTCAGTAGGAATGCAGAGAGCAGGAGAGGTGAGTTGCTGGGTTTGGAGCTTAAACCCTATAAATCAACAACAATGTTAGTATGCAGCCTTCTCAGAACACTTGCAATCGTCAAATGTGCTACTTTATGGCAATGACATCAGTGTTCGCCTGTGACCTCTTTTAAACAACTTCCAAAAAAACAAAAAAAGTTCAGGGCATAAAGTCTATGATCATTGAAAGTCTCTTGTGTTGTTACGTGCCAGTTCCTCCACTGACTAACAAATTCAAAGATGTGGTTTACATTTTTCTTTAAAATAAAGAAGCATGAACAACCCAAATCTTTAGTCTCAAGAAACTGTCCACATAAGTTAAACACATGCTTGTAGCCCAATTGTTCCTGAGATTAGGGTAAGAAAGATCCACCAAAACGTTGAAAACGCCACCAAAGTCTGGGAAAATCCACTGACCACTCTTCCGAAGAACTTTCCTTGTAAATAAAGTTTCAAGTATTTCTGAAGAAATGCAGGTGTAGGTTCAGGTGAGTAAGAGAGAGTCCTATCATTCACTGGGACTCCTAACAATGGCAACTTCCTGTAGATGTAGTCTGTTTATATAGCCTTGCCACAACCCACTTGTTGAAGTCTCTTTCTCCGGTGCATGACAGGGAACCTAGACAGGTTCGACCACGTCTAAGACATCTGCCTTGCTGAGGACTCTTTCTCTTGACTCCTAAAGATGGGGCCACAAAATGTTCAAGGCCACACTGCCTTCTTGGCCAACACTGCTCTTTAAATGCATGCATACTAAACTTGCTAGTCAGCACAGCTCCCACGTTAGCACAAGTCTTGGGGCATAAATGATTTGCTGAATCCTTAAGGTTGCACTCTTTTAGACTTACTGACTGTTACGGCAAAGAAAATGAGGGGGGCTGCGAGGTCCTGACAATCACCTTATCTGCTCTTTGACTTTATGAAGGGGCTGGTATTGCACCATCTTACAGATTCATATTCATGACTTGGCTAGACATCTGATTTGTGACCTATGTATTTTGTAACTTGTACATTGTTTTACCCATGTGCTGCTCTCCCATGGGGCAACTAAGTTTTTGGCACAGTATGTTGGACAGGACACGACACATGCACCTAGCATTGCCTAGTGTATTGCTGTCAGCAAAGACCAAAATCAAGTGATAACATACAAACAAAGGAGTCCCATGGAATCCCCATGCTGGGCACAAAATACTTCAAATACTTCATAGTGCGAGACCTTGTAAACTGGGTTCACGGTTCAATTAGTATGGTGCAAAGGTGCTCACTGCACTTGGCTCTGGCAAAAACAAAGTTGGAGACAGGTTGGTCCTGGGCCTGGTGCCATGGGTTCTTATGTACGCAATGGACTTGGATAAAGTCTACAGTTCCTGAAACAGTGCATTTGCCACCAGGTGGGGTGAGGAGAGACATAAGGATCTTGAGGGCTTTGTAGATGTAAATGACGTTGCATTTATGCTGTCCAGCATCATGGATGGGTCAGGCAGAAAGCAGGCTCAGCAACTGATGCTGCAGGCAATGACTCTATACCAAGGCCTCGAGTGATGCCGGTAGATGGAGGCTGGTGTTGTCTTCAGACAGCTGGACAAGGGCAGAACCTCATGCCTCAGATCTGACATAGTCCAACAGTGACTCCCCCAGTTCTGCTTGCTTCATCTCGGTTCTGTTTATATGGGAAACAAGCAATTGTCCTGACAATGTGCATCATATTGTCTTCTCCCTTCAGGCAGAAGCCCTTTGGGTGCAGGATAACAAAGCAGCTCTTCTCTTTAAGTTCATCGTCCCGGCTTATTCTGAGTTCTGAAAAGGATGACAGCCATTGCTAAAGTGCTGCACCTGGAACACGTCTCTCTTTTATACTGTGTGTATGTATAGCTCTACTTTCAATTGCAGAGAAATCCTGGGCACAACTTACTTGCCGTGACCAGAACTTTTAATCGTAGCTGACCGCCCAGCACTTCTGCAGAATCAAACTCCAGTGTGCTCCTATAATCAGAGGTGCATGTTTGCTGCATGATTAGCTCATGCCAGGTCCACTAACCACAAAAACCATTATAAACTGATTCCAGTTAGCCCATATAAATATAATTATTGGGCCCAATGAGCAGGCAAAAGGAAGTGCTGGGAGTGCTTTGGTAGAGCCTTTAGCAGGGTGTCAGGAGAAGAGGCCTTGAAACCAACCCCACCCACCGGGCACAGTATCCCTCTATAGCCAATCCAGGGCAGAGAATGCACAAAGGTGGGCTCCCAGGTCTCTTATGAACTTGCTCAAACCATCTATTATTTTATGTTGCCAGACATATGGAACCTAAAATTCTCCCACCATTCACTCGTATGAATTTGCACCCAGACCTTACAGTCAGTCTATGATAAACATAATATGTACAACCACAATCCATACATATACCTGCTGCACAGAAGAGAAAGGCATGGTTGTGCAATACTGGCAGAACGATTTACAAAGAGTAGGCTAGTTGCCCTCTCCCATGCAAGGATACAGGTAAAAAGGTCTATCCCTTTAATACGTATTATGCTGACAACGCCACAAGTCCCACAGAACCCTAATAGAGAGGACTGTAGCCACTCTCTGAAAGAGGTGTGCACTTCAGGTGCTCCTTCAACCTCAGAGTATAGCTCTGAGTTTTTCCATCAATAAAGAGGGAGACCGCTTGTAAGCTTTCAAAAATATTGGTCTCAATAAGGAACAAGCATTGGCAAATCCAATAGGTCTCACCCTTGCTAGAGCTATTGGCTTTGCCAATGTGTTTAAGCCATGTTGTACATCAGTGTGGCTGATGTTCAGCTTGGCTAAAGGTTTGTGGCATAGAGGAGAGTGGGGTGGGGTGGAGAGGAGTGGCGTAGAGTGGAGTGACATAGAGGGAAATGGCATGTGGAGTTGAGTGTCATAGAGTGGAGTGTCGTGGAGTAGAGTAGAGTGAAGTGTAGCGGTGTAGAGTAGAATGCTGTAGAGTAGACTGATGTGGAGGGAGTATACTGGAGGGGCTTAGAATAAAGGAACATACAGTGGTGAGGAGTAGTGTGAGGGGCAAAGAGTGAAGTAGAGTGTTGTAGAGTGGAGTAGAGTGTTCGAGGGTGGACAGATGTAAAGTGGAAGGGCACAGAATTGCGTAGCATGTAGTGGAGTACATTTTCTTAGAGTAGGGTAAAGTGTCATAGAAAGGAGCAGAATGTCACAAACTGGAAAAGAGTATCAAGGAGTACAGTGGCATAGAGTGACGTACAGCAGAGTCACGTAGAGTGACACGGTGAAGCCTGGAGTGTTGTAGAGTGGAAGTGAGAGCTGCAGAGTGTTGGGGAGGGTTGTAGAGGCTAGTGGAGGGTCGTAGAGAGGGGGGTGTCGTAGAGTCGAGGGTCGAGTGTCATGGAGTGGCGTAGAATGGAGTAGAGCCGCATAAAGTGGAGTGGTGCACACAGTGGAAAAGAGTAGCATATAGTTGATTATATTGTTGTAGCATAGAGTGGAGAATGTAGAGTGGACTACAGTAGAGTGGAATGGAGTGCCGTAAAGTGACGTAGAGTGGCGTAGAGAGGAGTGGAGTGTAGAGTAGAATAGAGCAGAGTGGCATAGAGTGGCTTAGCACAGAGTGAACTAAAGTGCTGTAGCATGAAGTAAAGTGTCATAGGCTGAAGTGGGGTGGAGTGGAGTAAAGTGGCTTTGAGGGACGTAATTTAGAGTGCCTTAAAGTGCTGTAGAGTGGAGTGTCATGAAGCAGAGTGGCATGCAGTGTCATAGAGTAGACTGTTATAGAGTGTCATAGAGTGGAGGGTCATAGATTGTTGTAGAGTGGAATGGGGTAGAGTGGAGTGTCATGTTGTACAGCGTCGAGCTGTAGGATGTGGAGGGACGCAGAGTGAAGGAAAATGTCATAGAGTGGAGTGCAGTCCAGTGCCGTGCTGTAAAGTGGAACAGAGTGGAGTGGTGTAACTTAGAGTGGAGTAAAGTGTCATATAGTGGAGTGGAGTAGCATGGAGTGGCATAGAGTGGAATAAAGTAGCATAGAATGACATAGAGTAGAGTGGCATAGTGTCATACAGTGGCGTGACATAGAGTGGAGTGTCGTGAAATATCGTATAGTGGGGTGTCCACAGAATGAAGAGTGGTAGCGTGGACTGCCATAGAGTGGAAGGGTGTAGAGAGAAGTGGCCTAGAGAGAAGTGGCGTAGAGTGTTGTAGAGTTGTGGTTCTTACCTTTTGATTTCAAATTTTTCGTTACTGGAACCCATGGACCTCCACTGAATCATTATTGGAATACGGGGACCCCTCACTGAGCCATTACCACGGCCAAAACATTATCACTGATTTGAACCGCAAAGCAATACTCAATAAATACGGAAAAAAGCATTCATCAAACACATACACAAATGATAACAAGTTTTATTTAATTTGCAAAAAATATAACTGTTAAAAACGTAATAGGAAGGTTGGAGCTTTTCTAAATTCAATTGATTCATACCATATTCTGTTAGATGCACCTGCACTGCTCCCATGAATCAATCTGAGGATACTACTTTAATTGTTAGCCTCCATTTCAAATTTCTTGACTTTTATAGTACGTTATAAAATTTTCAATTGTACATTAGCCACTTTTATTTATGTACACTTTATTAATCGGTTAATATTATTTAATTGTATAAGCTGTCAAGGACCCCCAGAGGAGGCTTTGTGGACCCCAGGGGTCTTCGGACCACAGTTAGGGAGCCACTGTTGTTAACTGTTGTAGAGTGGATTGGTATAGATTGTCATTGAGTAGAGTGGATTAGAATGGAATTGAATGAACTTTTGTAAAGTGGAGTGGCGTAGACTGTTGTAGAGTGGAGTGGAATAGAGTGTCAGAGTGGAGTATTGTAGAGTGAAGTGTTGTAGAGTGCAGTGTTATAGATTGTAGTGCCATAGGTTGGAGTAGAGTGTCACGGAGTGAAGTGTTGTAGAGTGGAATGTTATAGAGTGGAGTGGAGTACAGTTGCTGTAGAGTGTTTTGGAGTGGAGTAGAGTAGCATGGAGTGGAGTGGCATAGAGTGGAGTGGTATAGATGGGAGTGGCATAGAGTGGAGTGGCATAGAGTGGAATAGAGTAGAGTGGTGCAGAATGGAGTAGAGTGGCTTAGAGTTGAGTGATGCAGAGTGATGTGTCATAGAGTGGACTAGTGTAGAGGGGAGTAGAGTGCCACACTCTGTCAGAGATTTAAGTGTAGTAGAGTAGAGTGGAGTAGAGTGTCATAGAGTGGAGTTGCACAGATTTGAGTATGCATGGTGTGGTAACGCACTGCCATTACAGACAACACATTTTCATTAAAAATGACCATTACATTTGCACAGACATACAGTTTTACTAATACACATATACAGCACACAAACAATAATGTGTGGAAATTGCATCATCAAGGGTATTTGTTTTGATTGTATCAAACTTTTTGTTTCCTCTGTATTTCAGAATTACAAAACGTGCTTCATTTGCGCTCTCCAATTCTGATATATTCTGAAATATTTGCACAGTTTATTTCCAGATATTTAAATTTGTTGCGTGCTAGAAAAAATAACATCCTATGGAATTTCCTCTCACAGGGCTACTCGGAAGGGTTGTCACTTAGATCCCCTCCCTGTGGAGATAGAGCCTGATATTTGAGCTCTGTCTTTGAATGCACACAAATGCGACAAGATAACAACAAAATTTAAAGGCCTGTTTACAGAAAACGAGCACTTGTGGAAAAATACAATGAGTGATTGTGAACAGGCTATGCTCCGCGTGAGAGGCAAAACATGCTAGACAGCCTAAAACAAATAAAGACAACAAATAGAAAGCAAGTAAGTGTGAGGTACAATCCACAAACGGTAAGCAATGGATGGAATGCATTTCCAGGAAAACTTTCAGAATGTCCCCAAGTGGTCAATGCAAACCAGACAGCTGGGCTGTCTGATAGGCTTCAAACTAACAATGCACAACAACACATGGTAGGACAGCAAGCTCTCCAGAGCTTTACAGTGGACCTCCCGCCCCAACATACCCAACAACCCCTTCATTTTCTTTAAATTACATATATATCTGAACCTTTCTGACCATCTTAGGTTAAACAAATATAACATACCCACCTGTGGAGAACTGTGCATCAAAGCGCCATGTATCTGCTAATAATGTGCCATCTTGGGCTAAGCAATGACTAACTAGTAACAAAGGAGATTGAAACAAACAGCTACATCCTTTGGGACACACTTTAACACACTAATGCATGAGAATGTTCTATAAAAGGATTGCACAAATGAATGGCACTATTCATTAAGAACTATTACTGTGCAATGCACTGACTCCTTTCTCAAACCATATACGATAATTACAAACCATGTGGACTTTAGTTAATTAGAATCCCATACCCATAAAGGGTGCCCTTATTTGAAAAGTTATATGGGATTTTACAAATGATAAACATATTCCTACCATTACATAATATAACATAAGTTTATTGTGGAAAAGGAGATTGAAGGTCTAATTGACTGTATAGTGCTCTTTACTATGTCCATCAGGGTGGCCGAGGACATTACATGTGCCATTCTGACTGACAAAAGACCATCATATTTAGATATCACTGCTGATCTAGCTGTGATATCTCTGCATTCACAGGAGCCAATGCAATGTCTAGGAAGTTTCCCCTAGGGTGTCAGAGTCATGTTTTTACTTTGTTTTATTTCTCTCCATTTTTACCTAACGTTGTCAGACAGAAAAAAGGACATCAAACTCTTGACATTAAATAGGGAGGGGGGTCCCCTACTCCGAAGGGCCATCGGAGTAAGTTTTCTAATAGTGGAGTTAGCAAAGGCACAGCCATCAGAAAACTGATGGTCCATGCTACTCAAAATAGAGAACTGGCCAAAGGTTGAGTGTGTGCAACAGAGTATCCAGTCCACCAAAGTGTAAATCAGCCCTTATATCTTTAAATGAATAATGTAAAACAAAGAGCCAGTTTATTTTTTTGTGAATCTTTGTTTTGCAGCATAACAAAATATTCAAAGGGAAAATTGGAAGATGCATAATATGTTTCAAATAAGAAAAAGTGGTCTAGCTTACCACTGATCTGAAAATTTAAAATTTTTGTATGTAGCTCTAGCTAGCCACTTCCAAACGTTAGAGAGTATAAAGATGCAAACATTGTTGAATGGATTTGTCTAGGAGAATAAAGTGCCTTGAAGAATGAAGTGTGGAGGCTAACATGGAAACAATATGATGCACAGTCCCAAAATGGGGCAAGCACCTCCCCAACTTTCAGTTGTATCGATGGATGGTGCAATTAAAACAACATCTGATCTATCTTAACACAAGACTCAGAAGGTGCCAAAATGTAGAACTCACACTCAATAAGAGAATTATATAATCCGAGACTAATGTGGATTATCTCTCCCCTATACCATCTTCCCAAACAATTGTCCTGACACAGGCAGGAGTGATCTCATGTCTAGACCAGTATAACTGCCAGTGCTTTGGTCTCCCAATGCCTACTATCAGTATACTGATAAGGGTTGGGACCTATGGAGACGTAACACCCAAACTCGGGCCACCTGCTGACTCCCAATCGATGAAAGATAACAACTAAAAACTTTACCCAAAGAACGCAGGTACCTGTATAGCTCACCCATAGTATACCTCATTAACTTTTTCCAACCATATCTCCTGGGCAGATCTCTGTAATTACCTACTCAGAAGCTTATGCCATTTACCTACCTAGACTCAAATGATTTGTTGGCAGAGCTCTTCACATTTAGGGCTCCATCCTCTGAAATGCTTTTCAGCATCCACCTGAAACTTGAGTTGACTTCCTAGAGGTCTACAGACACATCAAGACCGGGTTTCATCTAACCAGGCATTAGTAGCTCCATTTAGGCTTGCTGTGCCCATCAACAATAGCTGTCCAACCGTAAGTCATACACCTAACATTGGCCCCTTTAATTTGGGGGTAGTCCCCGATAAGACTACTTTAGGATACCAACTGGCCACATCACTTCATATCCTAAAAGACACTCTTTCTAGTCCCGGGATTTTAAACTAGAAATCATTATGAATAGGTATGTTGGTCCAATTAGTTGAAAGCATCAAGGCAACAACATTGAGTGTGTATTAAGTTGTCATATTAAAGCCCAGTACCTATAAAGTGTCTTTGTTGATATTGAGTGCAGTGGCTACTCAGAGGCTACTGAATTTTCCTACGATGCTCAGGGTTTAAATCAACGGTCCCACTCTGCACATCTTCACAGCATGAGACAGCTTTGTTGCCAGGATTTGCATGTAAAAGGTCAACGCCAATGACCACATAGAATAAATATGGAAACTGAAATGGGAAAGGGATAAATCTCGAAATGATAAAAGAGACTGATAGAGAAAATGACGATTTTTCACCTGCTATTTAAAAGAGAAGTAACATATTCCGACTGTTAGAAGAATGGGATCATGAAACGAGTGATGCGTGAAATTGTAAAACTGGAAAATCTAAAAAGATACCATTAGGTAACATCAATTCATGTTGCTAAATGTATGAGGCACACTAAGAAGCTGCTCATGACTTACATTTTCTTTAGTGGTGGAGAAATATTAAGGCAAAATCAAAGAAATCTTATGATCTTGTCTAAAGATGCCCAGACTGGGTCAAGTGGGAGTCTTTTTTGCCTATCCAGTGACAATAACAAATTTAGCCAAAATGATTAAAAATGTTGCATTCCGTGACCCGTTAGCCTGATTGCAGTTATTGTCCGTAAGTAACTAGGAAAAATCCTACAGATTCATAATATGTTGTGAGTGATAAGGAATACATGGTAATTGAAAGAGCAAAATGGTTTGGGAACAAACAAAATCAAATAAATTCGAATGTTGGCTTATCTTTTGATCACAAGTTCAATAAGGGGAGTTCTGAACATAAATGTACCTAATAGTATGTTCTCTAACTGGAGGTGGAGAAGAAACTACTTAATTAAATCAAAAGTAAATTTATTTGGGCACACCCAGAAAGAAAATGTAATGCTCTAGATCAGGACATTCTCTACAGTGATTTTTATTTTGTAGTCATTATTTTGTATTGATCGTTAAGATTAATAAATATAATTAATATATAATATATATTTAGGTTCAGATTGCTTTGTGAAACATTCAGTATAATTTTGAAGTAATAAGTATGTTATATTTAAATTGGGTATAACATGCTGAATGAGAATCCTTTAAATTTCCTTATGGGTGACTCACAAAAGTTCTGTACATGATCTAAAAGTATGACAATGGCTGTGAATTGCTTAAAAGAAAAATGTTCTAACTGAATTTATGAATTGAAACTTTGTTTTTGTTTTTGCTATTTCAAAACGTTTTTTTGTATTTCTACACTTCGTTGTATCTGGTTGGCTAACAAATTACTAATGCCTACCTATCGAATGACTTAATTCATAAAAATAATAAGTTCTGATCATGCAACAATCGGAAACCATTGCTAATGATCACTTATAAATAAAATTCATCTGAAGAATGTACTGATCTTGGATACTGCATTATCATTCATTGCCTCTATATAAAATTACATTATTTTTTTCATGCACACTTTTGGTTATTAAGAGTGAAAAAATGTGAGAGTCCCTAATGCTCTGGACATGTTTCAGTTATCCCAATAATTCTATAATTTACCACAAATTGAAGCCGTGTTGAGCATTTAGCTGCTCTTAGTGACAAATGCTCCTTTTTGTTTTTTCACGAAGTTTAAATCTAACCTAAACTTTAATGTCTATGCTCCATGAAGAAAGAATAATACAATTCTTTGAAACATCCTGAGTTTTAATGTTTGTTGTGGAGTTTGTTGTGGAGTAACCATAAAGAGACCGTATCAGCCTCCTAATACAAATACAAATGTGTACATAGCCCTCACTTGGACTCAGCGCAATGATATGAACAATGTACAATGAACAAATGTATTCAACTGAAACAAATACAAATGTCACAAATATACATTTTAATTTAAAAAAAAGTTGTGTCAAACATTTATATGTCATATCTTGGTTGACAAGCTTGTTGCGCCTTTCAATGGCCCAGCTCTCACTGTGACTCCTGGGATCAAGCCAGACACCTGGATAAGATCTGACTCAGCTTTTGCTATGATATTTTTGACTTGCTGACCTCTGGTTGTGCATTGGCTTTGCTATATTTTGTTCCCAAAGTCTGCTGCGACTCAAGTGCTCCCTATATTCAGTTTATAAATTAGCTTCACTGATCCATGTGCTTGAAATATTGCAATGGCTGCCGGGACTTCTCCTGTACTTCAGGCTCTAGACTGCGGAGTCTTCTACATCTTTGATTGTATATTGACTTTAGTGTACAATCTGCCTGTGATGTGCATCCATTGCATGCATTACTATATTTCAAGTTGTATAATGCTGGTAGTCAGTAGCGTAGCAAGGCTCCCAGGGGCACTAGTGCAAGCAAGGATAATGGCACCTTTGACTGCTGTTGGACTCATAAAATATAGCAATTATCAAGGCTCAATGGGCCCCTCAGGGCTTTGGGCCCTGGTGCCACTGCACTTTCTGCACCAATTGTAGCTCCTGCCAATAGTCTATTCCTCCTCATGTGCTTTGCCTACTGTGGCTAAAGTCCTGCAGCTCATCTCCTGATTTTGGTGGGGCTCTGCCGAGATCCCCTCTCTACGAGAGCATCTGCAGTACTGACTCAGCTCCTTCTTTGTTGCCTTCGACATCTCCAATAAGGTTCTGCAATTGCCCCAAGCCTAGAACTCTTAAGTGTTCTAGCTCTGTGTGTGAATATTTTATCCAAACCAGATTAATTGTGTTTGCATTGTGGTGTCTATAGTCCAGTTTAATCTACATATCTCCATGCAAACAACTAATATATGGCAAAGAAAAACATGACTGAATGAGTTACTTCTAAAATTAAGATCGAGCACCTTAGCCGATCTTGTACTTTTCTCTATGTGAGGTTGACATTTTATAGTACGAAGCAATACAACTATGAATACTTTCATTCTGTAGCCTAATCAGAATCTTGTAGGCCCATAACCTTTTTTATATCTGGCTTGACAATGCACCTGTCTGCAAACCTTTAGTTACCAATTCTTTAAAATATACTTAGAGTTGGCTTCGGCTCTCCACGGAGTAGTATTTTTTTCCCAATTCATTCTACTGGCTATTTGGTGTATCATTCCACCTAATATGAAGTGTTTGCATTGCAAAGCATGAGAGACTAATTTACATCTCAAGTACACATTTAAGGTCTGATGTAAAAAATACTGGTTAGAAAAATCTGGTCACAGTTTTTGCCACCAGTATAGAATTTTGCTTACTGACCTATGTACTAATAGGTCAGTTTGTTAAATTCAGAATTGGGGTGGGTAGCAGTTCTTCCTACCTCATTAGTGTAAATGAAGCAAGTCACAAATTGTGACTCTCTCCTTTGGTGGCCATCAATGGGATGGTGCCTGCTAGATGTAGTGAGCAACCAGGGGACTACCCCTGTGCTGGCTTGTTGCGCCAGATGCAAATCTTGCACATCCTCTGGCCAGACGTGGCCAAAGGCAATAAAAAAACCAGGAATGGATCACACATGGTCCTTCAACCACACCGCACTGCTGTGTGAGCCTGTCTTATTGCTGCAGCGTAATTGTAGGGCCCTGGGCCTTTAGCATACATTGGGACCCAGCACCTGGGTCACCACACTTGCGACGAAGAAGAATGCCCACGCGCTCTGCTGAGATGAGTGGTGGTGCTGCTCGCCCCACAAGCCGAGGCAAGTGAGGAGAGATTTGCACGCTCAGCTGTCCCACTCTGCTTCTACACGGGCTGGGACACCCACGAAGAGCTCAGGGAATAACACACCAAGCCTTCCATAAGGCCTGCCTACCAGCAAGACTCGCTGTCCACAATGACACGCCGCTTGATGTTACAATCTCCCACTGCCTCCTCCTGCTGGTCTGCTGACTCCTGGCACCTCTGTGGCCGGAAGAGAGGCCCTGCCTCCAACAGGCGCCAGATGACGCAGTGTACAGCCCGCACGCATCTGATCAGCACGAGCGCCTGAAGCTGCTCTGGTGCGTCTCATCTGCCAGGCATGTGCAAAAGGCGACAGATGCCCACCCCACGGCAGACTGAAGTCAGGCTAACGGCCCCTCTCTCTGTCCAGCACCCATAAGTGTTGCATTGCATGCAAAGGCTGGTTGGCTGTCTTCATAGGGGAGGGCATATGAGGGAGAAGACTATGGATAATGCTTACACCTATCTGCATAAAAATGGGACAGGTGGCCTGCAGGTGACTGAGTTACTTTGGTGAAAACTACACAAACACCATATAAGAGACAGCATCCTTAAGACACCTAAATCAAGTTCAGACCTAAAGAGGGAAAAGGGGGCAGTCCTGTGCAACATAAGCTGAGAAAAAAAGAAAATCCACTACAGCACCTACCAACAACCAAAACCATTGATGGGGCAACTGCTGGTCTCATGCGGCCGCAGATCAGGGTCCCACCAGGCAGGCAACTAAGACCCCTCACAGACATGGCAGATGACCAAGTCCCAGCATTACCCGCAAGGCATTTTCCAGAGCAACATGCACTAGTAGGGGTGCTACAACCCTTCAGGGAAGTCTCAGACTCTGCAACAACCTAGCCGCACTGTGAGATATGAGTGGGTAGGCTAAAGAATTATTTCATTTACACCCGTGAAAAAGTTGGAGCTGTAAAGCAATCGATCCTCCTACACTATGCAAAGTACGAAATCTACAAACTATTCACATTCCTTCCCAATACTGGTGCAGCAGACGATTATGACACAGCCGTAAGGGCACTTGATGCTCATTTCGACCAACAACTAAACCCAGACTTTGAGCAGTTCCAACTGCAGCAAGTCTGCCAATGTGAAGGAGAGTCAATATAAAACTTCTACGCATGACTGAGAGAACTTGCCAGCACCTGTACGGCCGATGACCAACCCAAAGAGATAAGAGTGCAGATCATCCAATGGTGCCACAACAAAACATTCACAGGCTTCATCCTGACGCATCTGAACATTAGCCTGGATTACATTCTCATCTTGGCGCAGTCACACGACCTCTCAGCAGCAACAGCGACTGAGATTGATGTGGCCATAACGCAAGCCCCTGAGAATGCCCCTGTCATAAAAGCGGAACGTGCTGACGCCGTACAATTATAAAGTAAAGCGGTAATGAACCACTGCACACAACAGTATGCTGAGGTGGCATCAGACGAAGAGACCAGAGGATGCGCATCCCTACAAAGGCAGGGAAACAACTGTCACTAGTCGAGCCAGAATCACCAGAGGTCACCCAACACCTGTCGCGGGGAAGATACAACCCTGAGGACTCGTCACCTTAAGAAGAAGAAGTGTTCTTTCGCCTGCCTAGAACTCATAGGTCTCGAATTGTGATATGTTACTCTTTCTACTTTATAACGGGTTTTTTCAGTGGCGTCCACCGGATTGATCAAATCCTGATCCCTTGAAAAGGTGACAAAAACAGACTCATTATTTATGACAGAATGGCAAACATCTGTGAAAAGCATGGAATCATCTAAAATATTTGTAGGAAGTTGGCTCTGTATGTACTATTTCAAAGTAAGAAATAGCATGTACAGAGTCCAAGGGTTCCACTTAGAGGTAAGATAGTGGCAAAAAGAGATAATCTAATGCTCTATTTTGTGGTAGTGTGGTCGAGCAGTAGGCTTATCAGAGGGTAGTGTTAAGCATTTGTTGTACACACACAGGCAATAAATGAGGAACACACACTCAAAGACAATTCCAGGCCAATAGGTTTTTGTATAGACAAATATATTTTCTTAGTTTATTTTAAGAACCACAGGTTCAAGATTTACAATCAATACTTCAAATGAAAGGTACTTCACTTAGGTATCATAGGAACTTTGAATCATCACAATGGCATGTATAGTTTTGGCAAAAATAGCAATAAGCTATTTTACAATTGGACAGTGCAAAATTCAACAGTTCCTGGGGGAGGTAAGTATTTGTTAGTTTCACAGGTAAGTAAAGCACTTACAGGGTTCAAAGTTGGGTCCAAGGTAGCCCACCGTTGGGGGTTCAGGGCAACCCCAAAGTTACCACACCAGCAGCTCAGGGCCGGTCAGGTGCAGAGGTCAAAGTGGTGCCCAAAACACATAGGCTTCAATGGAAATAGGGGTGCCCCGGTTCCAGTCTGCCAGCAGGTAAGTACCCGAGACTTCGGAGGACAGACCAGGGGGTTTTGTAGGGCACCGGGGGGACACAAGTCAGCACAGAAAGTACACCCTCAGCGGCACGGGGGCGGCCGGGTGCAGTGTGCAAACAGGCGTCGGGTTCGCAATAGGTTTCAATGGGAGAACCAGGGGTCTCTTCAGCGATGCAGGCAAGGGGAGGCAGCTCCTCGGGTAGCCACCACCTGGGCAAGGGAGAGGGCCACCTGGGGGTCGCTCCTGCACTGGAGGTCGGATCCTCCAGGTCCTGGGGGCTGCGGGTGCAGTGTGTTTCCCAGGCGTCGGGTTCTTTGAAGCAGGCAGTCGCGGTCAGGGGGAGCCTCTGGATTCCCTCTGCAGGCATCGCTGGGGGGGCTCAACTCTGGCTACTCACAGGGTCGCAGTCGCCAGGAAGTCCTCCCTGTAGTGTTGGTTCTCCGCAGGTCGAGCCGGGGGCGTCAGGTGCAGAGTGGAAAGTCTCACGCTTCCGGCCGGAAACGTGTGGTCTTTAAAAGTTGCTTCTTTGTTGCAATGTTGCAGTTTCTTTGGAACAGGACCGCTGTCCTCGGGAGTTCTTGGTCCTTTTAGATGCAGGGTAGTCCTCTGAGGCTTCAGAGGTCGCTGGACACTGGGGGACGCGTCGCTGTTGCAGTTTTTATCGAAGTGGGGAGACAGGCCGGTAGGGCTGGGGCCAAAGCAGTTGGTGTCTCTGTCTTCTCTGCAGGGCTTCAGGAAAGCAGTCCTTCTTCATCTTCAGGTTGCAGGAATCTAGTTTCCTAGGTTCTGGGGAGCCCCTAAATACTGAATGTAGGGGTGTGTTTAGGTCTGGGAGGGCAGTAGCCAATGGCTACTGTCCTTGAGGGTGGCTACATCCTCCTTGTGCCTCCTCCCAGAGAGGAGGGGGGCACATCCCTATTCCTATTGGGGGAATCCTCCAAAATTGAGATGGAGGAGGTCACCTCAGCTCAGGACACCTTAGGGTCTGTCCTGACTGGTGGGTGACTCCTCCTTGTTTTTCTCATTATCTCCCCTGGACTTGCCGCCAAAAGTGGGGGCTGTGTCCAGGGGGCGAGCATCTCCACTAGCTGGAGTGCCCTGGGGCGTTGTAACACGAAGCCTGAGCCTTTGAGTCTCACTGCTAGGTGTTACAGTTCCTGCAGGGGGAGGTGTGAAGCACCTCCACCCAGAGCAGGCTTTTGTTTCTGTCCTCAAAGAGCAAAAAGGCCCTCACCACATGGGGTCAGAAACTCGTCTCTCAGCAGCAGGCTGGCACAGAACAGTCAGTCCTGCACTGAACAATTGGGTAAAATACAGGGGGCATCTCTAAGATGCCCTCTATGTGCATTTTTTTAATAAAGCCAACCCTGGCATCAGTGTGGGTTTATTATTCTGAGACGTTTGATACCAAACTTCCCACTATTCAGTGTAGCCATTATGGAGCTGTGGAGTTCGTTTTTGACAAACTCCCAGACCATATACTTAATATGACCACAACTGTACTTACAATGTCTAAGAATAGACTTAGACACTGTAGGGGCATATTGCTCATGCAGCTATGCCCTCACCTGTGGTATAGTGCACCCTGCCTTAGGGCTGTAAGGCCTGCTAGAGGGGTGACTTAGCTATGCCACAGGCAGTATTTTGTGTGCATGGCATCCTGAGGGGGATGCCATGTCGACTTTGTCTTTTTCTCCCCACCAACACACACAATCTGCAATGGCAGTGTGCATGTTAGGTGAGGGGTCCCTTAGGGTGGCACAACATATGCTGCAGCCCTTAGGGACCTTCCCTGGTCACAGGGCCCTTGGTACCACTGGGACCTTTTACAAGGGACTTATCTGTGTGCCTGGGGTGTGCCAATTGTGAAAACAATGGTACATTTTAGGTGAAAGAACACTGGTGCTGGGGTCTGGTTAGCAGGGTCCCAGCACACTTCTCAGTCAGGTCAGCATCAGTATCAGGCAAAAAGTGGGGGGTAACTGCAACAGGGAGCCATTTCCTTAAAATATTCTTGTGACGTGTGTGTCGGTATAAATTGTCTTGAGAATCACATATGGGAACAACACTATTTCTGTTCCAACACTCCTTTTTCTGTAACAAAACACACATTTTTGTAGTTTTTAAAACTTTCACTGGTGGGGTAAACTTCGACTTTCCTTTCAATACTCTGTTAGGTTTCTTAATTAAAAGATAATCATTAACTTTGACTTGAATCTCACATATGTTTTTACATCATAAGAAGTCTTCTGTTTACTTTGTTTTGAAAGTACTCACTCTCTTATTTTACCAACATTATGTTTTCCCCAAAAATTGTCATTTGTGTAACCAGTAGCTATTTCCAACCAACCTTGTATTAGTTTGGTTCTGACTTCTCTGCCGGGCAAACTTCTGAAAGGACAAATCTCTGTAGTGGAGAGTGGTGTTGTTAAGGAAGCCCATATCTTACCGTGTAAATATTTTACAACATCAAGGTTCGAAGAAATAGCTGTTTGAATACCTTCTTTGATGGTGCGATTTACCCTTTCTACTAGTCCACTGGAAGATGGACTATAAAGAGGGGCTTGTAATTGTTTTATATCCAGATCTGTCATAAAATTATTCATCAATCTTGACACAAAATGCCAGCCATTATGTGTTAGAATTTAGTAAGACACCCCTCAATCAAAAACACCTTATTCAAGAACTCAATAGCTAATTTTGTGTTAGGTGAATCAACAAAGTCATAATATACCCACTTCGAGAATTAGTCTATTAAGATAATTAGATACTTCTGTTCTCTGAGTAATATGGGGAAAGGTCCTGAAAAATCCAAAGCAACTTTTGACCAAGGACCTTCACTTAGCTGAACAGGAAAAAGTGGTTTCGTAGCGGGTTTCCAATGCTTATCAAACACAATACACTGAGGACATCTTTCACTTAATCGAGATACAGTTTTGTCTATGCCTGGCCACCACAAATGTTGTTTTATAGTTTTTGCAAGTTGCTGACATACCTAAAAGTCCATCATGTGCTACCAAAGAAAGACATGCTCGTAAATCAGCAGAAGGGATGATCATACTGTTGCATAGACAGATTTGATTATCACAAGAAAACTCAGATGAGAATTGCACAAAACATCTCAGATCTCCTGAAAGAGATTTATCTGATGACCACCCAACATACTGAAAAACCTTTCTTTAGTACTTCATGTTTTTCAGTTGCAGCCTTCGTCTGTTACTACCCCCTTACATATGGAAATGGCATCAATCACTGCTACCACGCACTCATCATCATTAGAATTCATGTCAACAGTCATTCACAAGTAGACGTGACAAACAATCTGCGTGAAAAAAATGTTCCCCCTTGCACGTATTTAATATTAAAGTTATACTCTTGATGTTTGGGCAGTAATCTCACTAATCATGCTGACTGACGCCTTCCCTAGGCCATTCTCACTTAAAAGGTATACAAAGAGTTTGTGATCAGTGAACAAATCACAAGAGGTTCCCCATATGTAAGTTTTGAATTTGTCCACTGCCCAAGCACGTGCAGGTGCTTCTCGTTCAATGGTACTATAGTTTGCCTCTGCTTCACTTAGATTCCTAGAGGCGAAAGCTACAGTGTTTTCTTTGCCTTTAACCCAGTGTCTGCATACAGCTCCTAGGCCCTTTAAGCTTGCATCCACAGTAATAAATGATTTATAGTGTGCTTCATATGGTTGTAAGGTAGGAACATTAATCACAATCATTTTAATGTTCTTAAAGGCTTGGTTGACCTGATTGGACCGTTCAAACTTGACTCCTTTTTTTAAGTAGTAACTGCAAAGGTTGCACCAACAATCCATAACCAGGGAAAAAATGCTCATAATATTCACACAGACCCCAAAAAGACATAAGTAAATTTTTATCCATAGGTGGAGGTGCTCTTTCAATAGCCTCTACATTACAGGCTTTAGGTTGGATTCCATTCTTTGTGATAGTATGACCTAGATACTCAACTTGCATTTATTTAACTTCACAGTCATACCACATCCCTCCAAAGTTTGGAAAACTCTTTCCAGAACAACAATATGTTCCTCTGCTGTTTTCGGTAAAGTCCAAAATATCATCCTGGTAAGCCTTCACTTGAGAATCATTAGTAAATATACTGTGGGGTTTTGGAAAACACCTGCCACCGACACAAGGACAAATGGAAATCTCAGTTATTTGTATGCACCATAAGGTTTGACAAAAGTTGTTAAAGACTGAGAATCAGCACTGAGGGGAATTTGGTGGTAAGCCAAATGCAGATCTATAGTAGAGAGGCATTTGGCACTACCAAATATTGGCTACCATTTCCTGGATCGGTGGTAATGAATGACAATCTATGAGTATGTTTTGGTTAAATGACCTTAGGGCCACAAGCAACCTCAAATCTCCTGATCATTTCTTAGTGATGACAATTGGGAAAACCCATTCAGAGGAATCAATAGCTGAAATCACACCTTTGGAAGTTAGTTCATCAAAAAGACCCTTTGACTCTCCCCTTGCCCTCAGTGGTGCAGATCTTACCTTGTGTACCACTGTTGTGGCATTCTTTTTGACTTTAATGAAATGCTCAAACACTTTCGCCGTGCCAACAGTGGCATTAAAAACTGTGGGAAACTTTTCCAATAACAATTGTGTCAAATTATCTCCATTCTCAATATTAAGAATCAGCATTTCACTGAGTACGATAAGTACATCAAGACCTGGATGCAGATAAATACCCAATACCTCTGCTAAATCTATCCATCTTATAATATCACGTCCTTTACTGCTACATAGATGTTAGTACTGCTTTCTCTATCTAAACATTCAAGGGCAGAAATAAAATAACCTAAGAACTCTACATCTTGTTCGCCGAAGGCTTTGGGATTTATATCTGCCAGGCTAAGAACCATATTGTCTAGCCATAATTTAAAAAATGTAGAATTTGTCAAGATATTAACTGGCACTCCTGAATTTGCCATGGTTATAATCACCTTACCATCAATTGTTGTCTGACAAAAGGGCCCCTTGATTTTCTTGTATGGTTGGAAGTTGCAAGTGTGTATTCCTGAGGTGTCTGTGGTCAAAAGCACATTGGGGAATCTGTTAACACTCTTGAACTTCTTCTGCACTATTGCATAGATTGACATTACTGATTCTTGGTTTATCCATACCACCACCCACACTTTTGCATACCCCCTGAAAATGACCAATTTTGCAGCAACGCATGCATTTATTGCCAATTGCTAAACAAGCGGGATAATTTCCTATGTGATTTCTTGAACCACATCTGTAGCAAGTGGCATTTCCCTTTTTTACTCTGTTACCTTTACTAAAAACACAGGTAGGCGAATCTTCCGCAATACCATTGACAGGCGATAGACCTGCTTGATTACCACCATGAATCACACTTTGGCTCATCAAACCTTGAGTAGTTATGTTGGATTTTTTTAAACTTTTTGCAGTGTCTATTGTTTCTGACAAAGAAGAATTCCTACATATTAAACATCACTCCTGTACTTTCTTCAAGTAACAGTTGAACACAAATTGGTCTCTAATATAAATCTCTATATTGTTCTCAAACTCGCACTTAGAAACTAAAACTCGTAAAGGTGCAATATACTCCTCAACTGTCTCGTTATTAGATTGTTTGCATTTGAAGAAATTGTGCCTTTTCAGTAGACCACTAGGTTCTTCTAAATATTGTTTACACATTCTGGCCTTCGCTTCTAAGTAAACATTCATGTAGTGCCTTCACCAGTAGGCGCAGGAACTATTGGTACGTTATCAAAAACTCTTTGTCCTGTAAATCCTAAGAAATTAAACAACAATGCCATCTTCCTAGCAGCTGAGTAGCCAACAGCATTTATAGCTGTCAAGTAATTTTAAAAAGATGCGCAGCCATTCTATCCACCTAATGTCAGGTTTGCCTGCCTTCTGTAGAAATGATGGAGGCTGAACAGCAGCTTGAACTGTAGCCATGGAAAATGTCACTGTGGGTAGAATAACAAAATCTCACCTGTTGAAGCAAAGCTGACAAATAAGATGATAAAATGAGCGATATGCTGTTAAACAAGACATTAAACGAGGGAAAATATGTCTTGAAGGAGGTGCTAACCTGGCCCTGGATCACTGCCGATGTTTGTACGTGCTGCGTCATATCACAAAGGCTGCTGGGACACAGATACTCCTGACATATGAGTGCTGCGCTCGGAAAGAACACTGTTGGCACGCACAACAAAGCAGGCTGATCAGGACTGAAGCTGCCTCTGTGGAAGGATGCAGACGGAGCCTGAGTCTGAAGGTAAACTTGCCGCACACAGTGAGCACAATGTGGAGCGCGCTGTGAACATCCGTTAGTAAACGGAGGGGCGGGATATGCAATATACAGGCAAAGAGCAGAAAAAGGCAAATAAAGCTGCAGCTTTTGGAGGCAGTTAGTAGGCTCACAAACAATTTCTTTTAAAATTTCAGTAGAAAGCTGGCAAAACAAAGTTTGCCCCACTCCTAGTATCAAATAATGTAGTGTTGTGGCAGAATGGCACTCCACACAACAAAATCCAGGAAGCTTCGAACTTTGGAAAAGTTAAAGTCCCTTCTTTATTTACTTCTTGGAGTACAGGAACCCATGACCAGAGGGATATCCAATAGGCAAGCAGACCACAGGCAACTGACCCCAACGTCCTCTTGACTCAATGGATATTCCATGGAACATGGTGACATAGTAAATATGACACAAGTACACAGATACAGAGCATACCAGAGCAAACAATGATATACTACTCCAGCGCCTCCAACCCCAGCCTATACGGGTGCCAACACAAAAATATTCACATATGGAAGCCTCACGCCCCTACCACTAAAGGGACGCATAACAGTGAGCGTACTCTTGAACGACAAGGAAATCCAAACCACCTTCCACTTAGTTGACAGGGAACCAGACACACTCCTTGGCAGCCACTCAGCCTAAGGCTGGGGTCTAGTGTTGTTTATAAAGAACATTAGGGTGTTTCAAATTGATGAACTGCTGCACCAGTTCCCTGAACTATTTATCAGCCTCGGATGTCTGAAGGCCCCACTGATTAATCTGTCTGCTAAACTTTTAAATAAAAATTACTGACTCCAGCGTTGGCTCGGTAATGCATTCACAAATGGGAAAGGGATGGTTCCCATGAGTAGTACAAGACCATTTTTGACTCTCAAACTTACAAAAAAATATTTAATTGTAGATCCATTTCTTTTAAGGAAACAAACTTCATTTTAAAAGTTCACTTTATTTTAATGCAGTCAGAGAAGTGGTGTTCTGCTAATCTTGCTGTGGAGACCCAGGAACTGGATTACAATGTGTACTAAAGGCCCAGGGACCTCCAATTACATGGCAGGAACAACGCAGGCTCCCACAGCAGTATGGGTGAATGACCACGTGCGGTCCATGCCCTTTTATTTTATAGTCTCTGGCCACGCCTGGCCGGAGGATGTACATGATGTGCATGCGGTGGTATGAGCCAATACAGGGATAGTTCCCAGGTGGCTCACTAAATCCCTTCCCAACATAGTATCAATGGTCATTCTATCGCATGACACACAAAGTCCTTGAGCCGTTGGATCAGTGGTGGGTTTGGCTGGAGAACATATTGCTGGTGGTGACAGTGTCCCTCGTTCTCGCGGGTGCCCTTGTGAGTGTCACTCCTTCTTTCTCTGGTGTCCTTTTTGGGTGTGAGGTTTACTGAGGGTGGCTTACTAGGTCTCCCTTCTTCAATGAGTGGGTCCCTCATAGTGCTTTCTGCTTCTGTGTTGGTTTCTTGTGACTCCGGGAAGGTCACCATGCGGAACCATGAGATATTCCTGGTTACTTGCTCGGCCCCCTTTTCGGCGGTGATCAATGTGCCAGCCACAGTGAGCACTGTCCACGTTACAGGTTGTAAATGTGTCTGAAACTTCCAGCCTGGCCTCTGGTCTGTGATGATCACATGGGCTCCAGATCTTAGGTATCATGCCACCGCACTTCGCTTCAGGCTCACACATATGTTATTTTGCGATGGGCAGGCCTCGGTCTCCTCTGGGTTGTAGGGTGGCACTGATTAGCGAGGACAGGTCGGGATCGTGTCAGTCCTTGTCCCGTTCAACATCAGTGACCACAGGGGTCGTTGTATGGTACAGTATGGTGTCCCTCTATACTCTCTCAAGATTCTTTGAAGGTGGAGTTTGAGGTCAGTTGCTTACATCGTGGCAGTTCAGATGGCTTTTTTCAGCGTAGGCATGAAGCACTCGATTTCTCTGTCTGGGTTGTGCACTAGGGAATATTGACAATTTAAGCACAAGTGCTCACAATGTGCAGGATGGCATGCTCTGGTCCACTGCTATGGGAACAACGCTCCATCCACAAGTGGGGCAGCACAGGGGCATGCACAGTATAGTGGAGGACTACAGCAGAGTTGGCACCCAATGGGAAGGGGCGAGGGGGACAAGGGATTGCGGGAAAAGGCTTGTACTCCAGTTAAACTGGAAAGGCTAAACTTTTGGTTGGCACACGACGACGTAGAGTTGCTGAGGGAGGGGTTTAGTCAGGGATTCAGGTTGGGATACGTAGGTCCACAGGAGTGTCAGCGGGCAGAGAACCAAAAATTGGTGAAGGGACATGAGGAGGTGGTGAGACATAAGTTAAGAAAAGAAGTGGCGGAAGGACGCATGACAGGCCCTTTTGCAGAGTGGCTGATGCAGAACCTTAATGTCTTACCGATTGGTGTGGTGCCTAAGAAAGAGGCGGGAGAATTACGGATTACACAACATCTATCATGGCCGGAGGGTGCGTTGGATGAATGACTTTATCTCAGAAGAGTCGACGAGAGTGTCATACGTCTCGGTGGACGTGGACGTTGAGATGGTGGAGGCGTTTGGTGCCCAAGCACTGATGGCTAAGACAGATATTAAGTCTGCATTCAGACTGTTGCCGGTGCATCCAGTGGATTTTGAACTCTTGGACATTCAGTTTGAAGGGGAGTGGTACGTGGACATGGCCTTGCCAATGGGTTGTTCTATGTCTTGCTCTTTCTTTGAGTGCTTTAGCTCATTTTTACAATTGCTATTCACAAGGGTCAATGGCCACACGGCAGCTGCCCACTATCTGGAGGACTTCTTTTTTGCGGCCCCCGCGCACTGTGCAGAGATTTTGAGCCAATTCAAGATGCTCAGGGGGGACCTGGGTGCCCTGGCCCCTGAGAAGACAATGGGCCCCAGCACACGGTTTTCCTTTTTGGGGATTGAGCTGGACTTGGAGGCTATGATGGACCACTTGCCAGAGGACAAAAAGATTGCTTTGTTGGCAACAGTATCTGATATGCTGAGTAGACAGTTGGAAACATGGAAGTGCTGTTGTGGCATCTCAATTTTGCTTGTAGGGTGGTGAGAGCAGGGAGGACTTTCTGTAGACGACTGGGGTTGGCGCTAGTGGGACACAAGTTGCCTCATCACCACGTGAAGTTGACAACGGGTACTAAGAAAGACTTGTGCATGTGGCGTATTTTTCTGCAAGCCTTTATGGCATCCCTTTGCAGTTGTGGCAGGAATGTGAGTGGGATGCGAAAATATTTTCGGATACAGCAGGCACGACAGGTTTTGGCATTTACTGGAAGGAAAATGGTGTGCAGAAGAGTGGCCAGCTGAGTGGAAGCAAGGGGGAACAGCATAGCCTTTTTGGAGCTGTTTCCTCTGGTAGTGTCTGCCTGTGTGTGGGGACAGTATCAGGAGCATAAAAGTGTTTTTTTAGGGTGGACAACTTGGCAGTAGTGCACGCTGTGAATAGGCAGTCTTCGAGGGATTTACAAGTGCTGCAGCTGTTGAGGGTGTTCATCTTGAGCTGCTTCTGGCACGATATTTCCTTCAGGGCAAGGCATGTGCGAGGCATGAACAATGACATTGCGGATGCCTTGTCTCGTTCGCAGTGGGCGAGGTTCCATGGGCGAGCCACGGGCGAGGAACTGGTTAGGATGGAGATGCCAAAGGTGTAACGGAGCACAGGCAGCGGAGGATGCTTCTCCTGGTGGTGAACTCTTTGGCGCCTTCCACACGGTGGGCGTATGCGCTGGCATGGCAGGATTTTTTTAGATCTGCGAGGAGACAGGTGACAGCGGGGGAGAGGTTGGAGGATGTAGTGCATTTCATTATGGGCATGACTGGGAGAGGGTCACTATTACAGGTAAATTGGCAAGAATTGCGTTCGTAGGGAAGCTACTTTGCGGATACCAGCTTTCGGCTGGCGAGCGGGATCAGAGGATTTTGTAAGGCTGGACCAGGGAGGTTGGTCATAAGGAAATTGCCAGAAGGCCGATTATGCTAAGTATGCTAAAAGAAATACTAACGGCGCTCCACAACATCTGCTTGAAGGTAGGGGGAAGTACTCCTTTTTGGGACATTGATGTCTTGGATGTTTTTCAGAGCCTTCCGGGTCTCAGAACTTTTGGGACTGGGCGTTCGAGTGCCATACCCTGGCAAGATGTGCACGCTTAGCAAAAGGGAATGCGTGTCTTCCTGCGTAGCTCCAAAACGGACCAGGCTGGAGTAAGATCATCAGTAATTTTGAGAGAGTACCCAGTGAGAGAGATATGCCCATGGAACTCAGGCAACCAGTTGAGGGATCAGAGTAAGAACAGGGCGGGCCAGGTTTTCTGACATAAGGATGGGAGGAGGGTAACACCCTTCCGGTTACTTGTGGTCATGAGGAAGTGTTTGATGGCGTTGGGCCATGACACTGCGTTGTTTGGCATACACTCTTTCAGAGTAGGGATGGCTACGGAGGCCAGTAGGCCAGGGTGGGGTAGATCAGAAGTTATGGGAATTGGGCATTGGAAGTCAGATTGTTATATGCGGTATGGGCGCAGGGAAGGGATGATGAATCTTGGGGGAAGCATCTAACTGTGTGTTTTGTTTCCGCAGGTGTTGTTCCAGGTCCTGATGCAAGTGACATCTCGATTTGGATAGTGGCCATTCTTTCATAAAGTAGGCACAGCAACAGGCGAGAAGGACCAACATTGGTGGGAATTTGGGATTGAACCGGGAGCGTTATCAAGTTCGTTGGGTGGGAAAAGTGGGGATGAAATGGCAGGAATTGTTATTGGTGTTAGAGAAGTTAGCAAGCAGGGGATCCTGCCCAGATCTGCTGTTGATTCAGTTAGGGCAGAATGATTTGGTAGTACTAACAGGACTTGACATGTTGAAGGCCATGAAGTGGGATCTACTTGAGATAAAAAGGCAGTGGCGGTGATGTCATGTGATTTGGACAGCGTTTGTTCCGCGGAGGTCCTGGAGAGGTGCTAAGAAACCGGGAGCGATAGAGCACACACACAGAAAAGTCAATAAAGAGATGAGAGGTTTTTGTGCAGATGCAGGGATTACTTGCTTGGAGCATGTGGACTTGAGATACGAGGATGTGGAGTTTTTTTTAGAGGGGATGGGGTGCACCTGTCCTTCATGGGCATTGACCTGTATTTGTTGCACACACGTGAAATAGTGAAGGAGCTGTTAAATTACCACCAAGCTTGAGGGAGGGGAAGAAAAAGTTGAGCAGACTGTTTTTTTTCTGGTGGCAGAGGCAGGGTGTTTCACATGGCATACAAATATGGATAGCGAACCTGGCACTACACTTTGGGAACAAAAAGGGGGTGGACAACAGCAGGCCAGGACAAGACAGCAAGTAAAACGTTGCATTAAGAGTTCTACTTGTTGCATGTTCATTTGTTATGTTGCATCAGAAGGCTGTTAATGATAGGAACAGTTTCAACTGGGAGTAAACAGTTGGAACAGTTAAGGAGTACTATATCGCAAGGTCAAGCTTAAAGGGTGGAGGGTAGGGGAGGGAGTGAGTTTTGGTAGGTGACTGGCTGTATCGTGAGGTATTTAGTTTTGTAAGGCAAAGGGCAAGGTTTTGAATTGTAAGTGCACCTACTTTCCAATAAAGCTGCCTTTTTTGCATACAAGTGTCAGTGTTGGTATGCCCCCTCTTCCCCAAAGGGGTTTTGGGGGAGTGCTGCTGACCCGAGGGAGGTCCCCTCCCGGAAAGGTTTTGAGAAGTTGTGCAGTCCGAACTGCAATGGGCTGCTTTGGGCTATATGGTTGGGCTACAGGTGGAGGTATATTAGGGTGCCATTTTAAGGTTGGCACTATTTTGTGAAAGGTGACAGAGTGGTTGGCAGTAGTGATAAAATGCTTGGCCCTCCACTCCCTCCCAAGAAAAAGCTAGGTCTCTTAAGGGGCCAGATTTCAAAGTTTTCGGATAGGCCGTTTTGCTGGGTTACGGGTGGACAGGGGAGATGTTTATGTAAGGTTGTCGCTTGGAGCAGGTGTAGGCAAAGGCAGGGTGTTTAGCATGGCATACAAATAGGTACGGATAGCGACCCTGGCGCTACACATTGAAAACGAAAAGGGGTGGACAAAAGCAGGCCAGGATGAGACAGGAAGTAAAACGTTGCGTTAAGAGTTATGCTAGTTGCAAGTTCATTTGTTATGTTGCATCAGAAGGCTGTTAATGATAGGAACAGTTTCAACGGGGAGTAAACAGTTGGAACAGTTAAGGAGTACTAGATCACAAGGGCAAGCTTAAAGTGCAGGGAAGGGACGAGTAGTGAGGGGAGCGAGTTTTTGGTAGTTGACTGGCTGCATAGTGAGGAATTTAGTTTTGTAAGGCAAAGGAAAAGGTTTTGAATTTTAAGTGCACCTGTTTTCCAACAGAGCGGCCTTTTTCACACACAAGTGTCAGTGTTGGTATGCCCCCTCTTCCCCAAGCTTGTGAGCGGACTGTGGGAACGGAATATCAAGCGGGTCACAGCCCTTGTCTTGGGACAGGCTCGCGCAGAACACCTAGGCTGGGCAATAGGACCCCTGGTCTTCTCCAGGCACTCTACGTCCGCCTGTACAAATGGGCCCATAAGGACATCTGGGCTTGTCTTCTCACCTAGAATGCCCAGTCCACTGGTCCTCTCCAGGTCCATAGGCCTGATCCTTGTTCCCGTCCATGCCACAAATAATCGTCAACATGGCTAAAATCCATTAACATTCACAACGCCAACAGTTCTCGTACTGCCGAGACCTATTGGCGTTGCCAATGCTTGTTTTTATGTTTTATGACGGCATCAAAATGCAAGCCAGGCATACTGGCTTTGCTACTAAGTATTACTCTTAGTTGCTCTCTAAGCCGATCTTCGCCCCGTCTTGTTTACTTGTCCGCCCTCCGATCTGATAAAGCCTCGAAACCTATTTGCTAAAAACAGCTCCGGAGTAATATTTCTCTGGTTGCTGTTACGCGCGCACCGCGTTTTCTAGCCCCGTTTCCTGCTTCCCCTACCAACTGAGCCCGGCCCAGGATGTTACGTCCAGCCTCGGCTCGAGCTGCCTGCCTCGCCCCCGCCCTCCTGATTTCCTCCTGTGGCAGGGAGGAAGCAGCTCTGTCAGGACCGGGGCGAGGCATCCAGCATAGTAGAAGCACCAGCGCTGATCCAAGGGGCAGAGCATGGACAGTCAGGGAAGGAAAGTGGTCGTCTGCGACAATGGCACTGGGGTAAGTCTCCAGAGAGGGCTGTCGGGGCACCATGCCGAGCCTGGTAAGGCTTCGCAACTTTACTTTAAAAAAAAAAAAAAAAAAGCAGAAGCAGGAAGTGCAGAGGCTGGTGTCTGTGCATTTGTTATCTGATTGCCACCACCCGGTTTCCTCCCACATTTCTCAAACATTCCGAACCAGTTTTCTTCTAAGTAAATAGCAGGCACTTTTTTAAAAACATGCAGCGTACAACGGCAGGAAATGGCTGTTTTCAACTCCTTTCATCTGTTTTCGACCCTTCTTTCTTTCTCGCCATCTCTTTCGCACCTTCCTTCCTCTCACCATATTTTCCTCTCTCCTCCTGCTTTAGCCCCTCTGCTCCATCCATCTGCTGCGGATCTGCAGTTTTTGAAGCGCTTTATTTAGAATTTTTGCCTTTCCCAATATGTACCGATTTAGGCAGTCAACGTTCTAAAGCCACGGCTGAGCATAAAATGAGTTGGCCAAGAGCACACATTGCGGCGGAGAGATGGAAGCTTTGTTTAGAAAGAATAGTGTATTTTAATATTACTTGCTGCATCGTCTGAGCTTTTTTAGCGTCGGAAATAAAAGATGTAGCTACGTGCTCACACACCTCTGTGTTGCTCGTTTTTATTATCCACCTTGGGTGTTTAGAGGGAGAATCTGTTTTCCTGTGATTTAAAAGGAACCCTCAGATCTGATATTGTTTGTCACTTTTCGACTACAGTTCTGTTGCTATTCAACATCGTGTGCCTTTTGTAGTCCGTCTTTTAGCTGTGGTGTCGAAAGGGAGCATCTGCCCCATTAGGATTCGAACGTGTGATTCGGAGACAGCTCACTGATCTGACAATTTTGCCAGCCGTTTATGTGCAAAATACAACTAGGGTTTAGAAATGAGACTTTTAGCTGTGGGGTTGAAAGGGTGAATCAGTACAGCCGAGTCCTACCTCTAACTGCTCACGGATCTGCTATTTTTGCCACCTTTCTGTGATGTGCAACATAGTGTTATGCTTGTGTAGTGAGTCGGTAGGCAATGGGACTGTGTGCATTTAACATGAAAGAGAGTTTACCTGACTTAATATATAGACAAAATGACAACTTATTTAGGAAAACCAAAGTCATCATCAAAAAGAATGCATTTGCGTTTACGTTCAATAATCTTAGCATATACTACGCGTAGAATGATGGTGAGATCCAAAAAATAGACTGTTTTGCCACAGAAAGCCACTTCAGTAAGTGGAGCTCAAGATTTGAGAATGAAAGCCGGCCTCGAAGCAAAGATGGAATTTATACTCCGACTGAAATGGTATTAATTTCAGTTGTAGATGAATCATTGCAGACGTACAATCGAATCGATTGCTAAAGGAGGAAACAGTCAAGTTGTCTGAAAAGGAGTTACTTTTGAGGAAGCCCTCCTAGTCATGTCTAATCGGAAGATCTGTCCCCTACATTTTTACTTTCTCGATCGTCAGAGGGAGCTTTCGGACAGTTGTTTCTTTACTGTTAGTGGCACAGTTTAGACTTCGAGGGTCTCCGTACTCATTTGAGAGGCAGAGTGTGTATGTGAAATCATCATGCATACTTCTCTTCCCTTTCCCCAGTGCAGTTGCTTGGAGTGAACTTGCTGCTAGACCATCCATTTCAAGACGGGTAGAAAAGTGTCATCCCTGCAGGCAGCTTAGGCGCCATATTGATGGCGAGCTACCCTTCCAGGTGTGTCACCTAAGAGGGAGAGGGAGTCCCACCAGGAGAGAGAGGGAGATGTGCATCCCCATCAGATGAGCGTAGAGCATATACTTGATTGAGAATTTGTTGTGAGAGGGAGGTAGGAACGAGCCTTGGGTGTTTTTTTCCCTGTGGTCCAAACTACTACAGATTCCTATCGATTTACTTGACTGACACGCCAAGTCGCTTCACGTGTTGCAGTCATTTTGCCCTGAATTTTATCTTTCAATTTTAACCCAGTTCAGCTAAGGTGTCTAAATATTAGGTGGCATTTCGGTGATATAACTTGAGGGAAACTGCCCTTCTGGGAGGAATTAACTGTTGGGTTTACTTGAAACGCAATCCAAGGAAAAATTGGACAGCGTACAAGCTACATTTTCCATCGGAAACGTACACGAGGCGTTTGTAGTCCCTACTCCCCACCCTATGAATACTCATTTTTGCACCAATCTCGGAAGCATGAAAGGTTGAGTGGGCCCTCCCAAGGTTCAGTCTAAGGTTTTATCGTTGCCCTCAATATGAAGATGAAAGGTAGCGAGTTTGTGTGCGAATTTAAACGTAGTTGCCTATATTTGGATTGCTAATTTCTTCGCATTTTTTAAATGCGGAACTGCAGCCTGTTAAGGAGTTGCATTTTTAGACTGTGATGAAATGTGGTCAACGTGAAACGTCTTTTTTATGTCTTTGACGCACAGCAGAGGAAGTGGGGATCTGTGAGTCAGCGGCAGACCAGTGGCCGCTAAAAGCTTGCAAAGCTCTCCCAGGCCGAGCTCCTGCCACTGCAAAATGTTAAGGTGGCCCAGTGTAAAGGCAGCAGGGCTGGGCTGCAGAGTGTGTGCAGCTTTGGGTCACGGGGTGTCATTCCACCGGGGTAGCTCAGCGGGGTTGTGCGTCTGTTGCAGAGATGTCTCGCCAAATGACAGGTTCGAATCGCACTGCAACAAATTATTGAGTTAATACTCCTGCTTCTGAGGACTGTGTGTAACCGGCGGTGCCAGAACAGCCATTGATGTTACTGGGGCCAATAGAGTTAGTACTAATGAATAAAAACACCCTTTTTATACAGCGCTCGAAACTATAGGTTTGTTGCAGCAAGATATATAATACATCACTATGAGATTACATTAAATGTATTGAATGGGAATAAGGGGTGCCTTATGCGGCAGGGGGAGTGGGGCAATGGCTCTATGTCGTGAAGGGTTTACATTCCTGATAAAACAGAGTTCATATTTAATGGACGGAGAGTATATATATACGTGAAACTCATTGAGTACTCATTATTGGCACAGTATGGACTTGCAAAGTGGTGTTTACACGAGAGTAAAGTTAAAAAGATGGCGAAGATGGCTGGGTTTCCAGCTTTGTCGTGAACTGCAGAGCGAAGGGCAAGTCAAAGTGGTAGGGCAGCTATTTGAAGACTTTGGGATGTAGCTTGAGAAAGGCTGTTGGCAAGTTATTTTTCTTGTAACATCTGGAGATGGGGTGGAGGCTGCTATGCCTATGCTTCTGGTGGATTCGGAGATCAGGTGCTCGTCTGGGAGGTATAGATTTCTAAGTTGCCCTGGCCACATTCATCACGGAGTATTGTTTGCATTGTGTGAGCCTAGGGATATCTATCGAGGGCGGGAGGTACAGTCTGATTGCTTTGTCCTTTGAATATGAAGGTGGAATGGGGTTCTGTGTGGAGTGCTGATGGCTGGCGGTGTTGTGGAGATTCCAAAAGCAGCAAGATGTGTTGACCCTCAGTGTTACTCAGGTGTTTGTGATAGTTACACGCGCTTGATCCTGCGTTGTAGACTGGTCTGTAATCAGGCTAGCTGCACCTTTAGGGGCTAAATCAAGACTGTCTACTCCAGTTTTGTTGTGTGAGCCTTGAAGTTAAATTGCATATCAAGGTGGTAGCCCATGGCGTTTGAATATGGGTTATTGTTTGGGAGAAACATCCTGGATTGCTGTTGTTGGGTCATGACGACACTTTCACTCCGGGTTGCCACTGGACATGAGGAGCACCTCCTTTTTTATGTATTTATTTTTTCCTAGGTTCAGTTGTGTATACCTCTTATGTTCGCTTTATGATACAGACATGATTTGAGTTAAAGCCTGTCATTTCGAGAGTTCTTCAGCTATGGTTGCATGCCAATCCCTTGGTTTTGCATTATGGGACCTGATGGTTCCATGTCTGAGCCAAAAACTGTAAATTATAACATTTAGTTGTTCTACACTTGAACCCTGTGAGTCCCAGAACTTAAATTAAGAAAAGGTGTACTGACGGTATCTCCTTGTATTGAGACCTGTCTGTTTAGTATGGAGGAAAAGCAATAGCGAGCAGTTCCATGATCCGCATTCCTTCAGAGTGTTGTGTTCTCCCTTTACCCACTGCGGGCAACAGGTCAGAATGGGCAGTCACTGTCTGGGGTGATTCCAGACCCATCACTCGGCCATTAGCACTCTATATTCTTCATTTGTGTATCTGCTGGACTGGAAAGAAATGCTAGTTAACAAAGCATGCTTGTGTAGCAGTCTATGGTGATATGGTGACCCTGAGGTTATGCGACTTCCCTTTTTTCAGTTATTTTTATCAAGGAGTGGGTGAAGAGTGGTGTTTGCAAGTTAAGGTGAGATGTCTTTTAGAAGAGCTACATATGCCGGAGTTTAAGGATGTGTGAGAAACACCTTGTTGTTCTGAGGCACTGGCAACTGGGAGAAACAGTGGGTCTAATAGAGCTTTTCAACATCTTCTGTGGTGGTCTAGAGTGAGGGTACAGTGTCTAAGTAGCCTTGAGGACTAGACTGTCAATGGTCTCGAGTTTGGAAACATATTTGGGTGGGATAGTGGAAACGGTATACATTTTGGTGTTCTGTATCAAAGTATGATATCCTGGTGCCAAGGTTGTTAAAAGCCATCAACACTAGGTGTATACTCGAGCTGCAGACAAGGACTTGTAGCAGACAGGTTGGTTATTTATCAGTAAAGCTCGAGGCCAACGGGCTAAGAAGGTCTTGTAACATTCCACTAACACAGGGGAGAATGCACAGGGCCACCCCAATCAGGGGGGCCCGGCTTATGGCTGGGGCGCCGGGCCGGAACGTGGGGGTGGGGGTCAGGGAGCGGCAGGCTCCCCGGCCCCCAACCGCAATGAAAACACAGCTGATTGGCTGCAGAGGGGCCCCGGAAGCACTGTTTGGCAGCCTTGGAAGCACTCTTTGTGCTTCCGGGGTCGCGCACAGGGATGATGTCATGCGGCCAGCCTTATAAGGCGGCCACGGTTGACAAGCGCGTCTTTCTCGCGCTCGCCGATTGGACCAGGGGGCCCCACTGGCCGCAACAAGAATTACCCACCCGCCTCCCCCCATTGTTGGGCATCAGTCTCTACTGAATTAGTTCCTTTTCTTACAGTTAGATTTGAATGTACTAAATAACCAATTGTGGTCTACATGCTAACGATTTGTTTTTCAGGTGACTGGATTTGTGATGAATGGACAGTTATAGTTTGTTAGTTTGTCGTATTGTGGGTACGATGGTGGGCGGGGTGAGATCATGACTGAGAATATAAATGGGTACCTTTTTTATTACAAAATTAGGTGACAAACTGATTGGACACTCCAAGGGGTGCTGGCTGGGAAGTGTGGACGACACACAGGGGCGCGGGGGGTTGCGAGCAGTCTCTGGCATCTGGCCCCTAGGGCCAACCACTTGCGCATGCGCAGAATGTCTTAAGCGAGCACTGGCCCTTGGGAGGCGGGGTGGAGTTTCAAGGTGGCTGGGGCACCCGAAGCAGGTATCCTAGTGGGCAGCCGTGCCCCATCCACAGCAATCCAGTTTGGAGGTATGAGAACACCCTGATGGAGATACTACCCCAGGGATTTGTAGAGTAAGGGGGGGTAGAGTATGGGAAAACAGTCATGATCTCATTCACAGCCACCAACATTGGGTACGCAGGAATGAACGGTTTTTAGTCAGTGACAGGATTGTGGATGTAGTAGCGTACTCTGTTAAGGCTAGGCATCCCTTGAACTCTGTAAATACTTTGTGAACATGATTGTGGTTACAGCATATAATTTTGATTATGATTAACACTATTTTTGTCAATAAAAAATACAGCCGGGGTTTTATGACCCCTAATCCCAAAGTGAAGTGCATTTAAGGTTTTAATTCAAGCTTACGTGGGGGGTGAGTGGTGTTTGGTGGTAGGAGGCTTCAGTGATACCCGGACATATTTTCTGAATGATACCGAGAGCGAAGAGATGCACATGGGATGTTGGTGTGGTCCAGCTGTTATTAGCCATTTTGTTATCTTCAGTAGATCTCCCAAAATGTTAGTGTTTGTCATCGTGACAACTTTGCTACACGAAGAACATTTTTATCACACAGATTGTTCTATGGGATGGTGCTGGGGGATCAGACACTCGATTGTTGTACAGGCACAAAGTTTTGAAAAGGGCTTTGGTCCTAATGTTTTCCTTTTCAAGAATCAGGTGTGGCAGTCTTTGGCAGCAGGGATGCCTTTTTTTGAGTTGCGTGAGGAGGTATTTAGTCAAATGATATCTTTCATTCTTGTTTTCCTTTTACTTGACATTCGGCTCCTCAGCAGCGCATTTTTACGTCATGATTAAGCTAGTGCATGTGCTGTCTCTTACAAGACCTTTGTTACCTTAAAGGGTGCTTAGAGGTAGCCTATTGCTTACTGTTTGGTTGGCTTCATTCTCATCTGCATGCTTCTTATTCATAAACTTCCTTAGGCCTCCTTCCTCTTTTTATGTGTTTGTCGCTTCCTTGAAGCACGGATACATTACTGTGTCATTCCATTACTTGCGTTTTCAATCGCTACTTATTTCTTTTTGTTTAAGCACTCTACAAGAGTGCCTGTGTTTTTCAGCTGTATTCTCCGTGTACTCCTCCCGCCCACCCCGGATTGACCCTCTAATTGCACCAGTTCCTTGCACAACTCTTCGCTGTGTGTGAGCTGGTTTGTAGCACCACCTGATCATCTCGCAGTGGTCAGTATGCTTGTCTGCATCCCTTTGCCCACTCTCCATTGCAGTTGTGCTTGTCCACAGCCCCTCCTGCCCCCACCCTCTGCTGTCCATGTGTTCCCCTATCCCATCTTACCATTACTCTCCCTCCACCGGATTCATTCGCTTCCTCCTTCCCTCCCTTTTTGTTGCCTTGTCTGTGCTTGTTTGAAATAAAAAAACAAAAGTCCTATGATTCAGTCTGTTTTTAGGGTCGAGCCTGCGTTGCATGCGCTCGCGGATGCGTATGGCAGTGAGACGCTTTAGTTATTAGAAAAGGGTTCGGAGCCCTGTCGACATCACGTCAGTGTTAACCATTGGTTCGTGGGCTTGACTATTAAAATCCGCTTGCTTTCATTAGTCGAAGGCATGGTCACGTCATGCCTTTTCCGGTGGCTAGCCCTCCTCAAGCGCATCGACCAAGTACAGAAAACTTGCGAGGCTCGCTGTTTTCTGTCTGGCTCGTGGACTACTTTTTTTCTCTATTTTACTAGCGCGATCGCTTGGCAGAAGTCCAGTGCTTTACACAGTTAATTTCACTTTTTCGGGTTACGTACATAAAAGCACTTTTGCCGATAGATGAAAAGTCGGGTTAGGAGTTTACAACGCGATCAGCTCTAACATGAGCGAACGCGAGACCCATTGCATTGCAAATGCTTCTTTAATATTAGTTTTAGCATGCTGCACAGCGCCCCATTCTGCCGATCAGACTTACATAGACATTGGCAAAGCCAGTAGGTATCGCCTGTTTGCTAGCCTGTTGGTTAGTGGCCCAGAAGTGCAGACACACCAGCCTGGACACTGAAGTGCTCCCGTTTTGAGGCAGCAGTGCATGTGATCAGACAAAATACGGTTACTCGGAGAGTAAGGCAGCCAGCGGATGAAGTAGGGTTTCTCATTGTACCATCCTGTCGGAGGTGGTGGGAGGAAGCAAAATGCTTTTTTTTCTTTTTTTTCTTTTGTCAATCACCCAGGGTGTTTGACTTTGGGATAAAGAAATAAAACGAAAATGTGAGAGTTCTTGAACAAGAGGAATGTGAGAGGGGAACAAGGAGGAGCGAGAAAACAGAGCAGACAAATCGAGATTAAAAAAGCAATTTCACAATTTGATCACAAATTTCTGTCAGGCTTGAAAACTTGCGAACATTATTGGTCTGTTGACTTTTCTTAGAGCAACAGGGCTGACTGAAAGCCCAGTATGTAGGTATATATTTTTATTGTGAATTTTGTGTTGGATTTTTGGGAAAACTTGAGACTACCGAAATAGCTTAATGTGCGAGACCCTAAAAAACAGATGGGATCACGTAAAGCACTGGAGCAGGGCAAATAGTGTTGGCCCCGAATCCTAAAAGTTAGTGAAACATGATTCACGTTTTAAGACTAAAAAAGAAAGACAGCCGTGGTCCGAGGGAGTCTAAGTACCTTTTGTGCTTCCGGGGGTGTTGAGCTCCTCGGGAGCCTCCTTTCAGTCACGTTACATATCTGATGAGCGTCGTGCAGGTCGATACAAGTTGGTACAAGCTTCCCAATGGCGTGTCTGGAATGCGGTTCGGCGAGGAGCTAATTCGGATGGAAAGAGGAGCGAGAGACCGGAATGGTTTTTGTTTTTACTTGTAGTTAAGAACATATGCCTGCTGGTTTTAGCGGGGCCTTTGCGAGGCGGGTACTCCCAGTACTACAAAAAGAGTTTCCGAAGACACTGTTGGCAGAGGTTGGTGATGACGAGCTGCTTCTTTTCGTCCCATCACTTGTTTCCTGCTTAGAAAGTTGTATAGTAGAAAAAATAGTTTGCTGAGACCCAACGGGTACAGGTACACAAAGTACATCACTACATATGTGCAGACTTTTAGCCTGGACTCCAAGACCCCACAGCACACTGCAGTTGCTAACAGAAATGGTCACACCCTTTTGCTTTTGAGTTGCATTTTGCTGGATGTTTCGCGTCCAGGGTCTCAACACCTAACTAGCCTTCAAGCTTGTCTACTTGGAGGAGACGAGAAGGACCATTTTGTTGGTGTTTTATTTGGCAACAGCATTACATCATGTACTAGGGATAAAAAAAACTATGCTGCTTCCTCTGGCACCCCTTGGTCAATTGTCTGATTAACGGCATTACACTTTGGGACATTTGCTGGTAATGTGAGAGAATGACAACGCTTGGGTTCACATTCACCTAAACTTGTTCTGTGTACCTCATCTGGGAAGTCCTTGTGCAGTGCAGAAGGAGGGTCCTTCATGTCTCATTCACTTGTCAGGCATGGTAACTGGGAGGATTGTGTAGGAATCACCCATCCTTATCAGAAGATGTTTCTGAGGTGGTAAATCCACCTTCTGTTAAATTTGCAAGGTTCATGTGGGCTTGTTGTACCGTCTGGTTGCCAGGCAAGCACCTACGTGGAATATTCTGTGGATTGCCCCATGTCATGCATAACCGCAACTCTTGCATAGATGGGGCCATTCCTGGAATTGGAAAACATTTATTCCGGGAACCAAGCAATTGGGGGTGAAGGTGTGGCAGAGGAAGGGGGGTAGAGACAAGAGGGGCTGAGCTTGAACAGCAGGTTCTGACAGTCAGCTTGTGTATTTTTTTTTTTTTTAAAGGCCTGCTGCAAAGAGATTGGCAACAAGTACAAATGTGACAGGAAATCTATTCTAGTTTACTTCACTAAATTTAAGGATTCTGCTGCAGATATATTTGGGTGCCCAGCAATTCTGATGTATTATAATGGCAGTAAGAGAACTCTTTTTTTTTTTTTTTTTTTATGTGGCTTCTGCAAAGCAAACTGTGTAACATGCAGATCCAAATTTTATAAGTATATGTAAGTGGGCTCCTGCTTTTGACAACAAGATCGTTTTGTTACTTCCAGTTCATAAGTTGCAAACCCTCTAATATTGCACAGTGAACTATTTACTGGCATCAAGGAGCTGCATGCACACTGTATGTCGTGGGTTTAGATACCTTATTGTTTTTTTTTTCTTAACCTGTTCTTATTCCAAAATTGCAAAGAAAGGTTCCTTTGGGGAGTATTAAAGTCTTGCAAGTACAGACAATCACTATGTCTATTTTTATATCCAGATATAGTGTTTCTCTGACCATTCATGCCAGGATTGTATTGGCCTGCTGGGCAATATGGCAGTTCCCGAGGGGCTGTTCTGATAGATCAGTGTATGGGCTGTTTTTTGGCTAGTTTGTGGGTAGTTTTTTGTGGTCTGGTGGGCAGTTTTTTCTGTTGATTTCTCTGATATTACCACGAACAGTGCCTGCAGCAGGCACAACACATATTCTTCCATGTCTTCCAAAACATATTCAGCTTGTCTTTACAAGTTTAAAAAAAAACTGCCCTGATTTGCAAATATGTGCCACTTTTTACCTATCTGATTTGCTAAAGGGTCCACCTAATGTGGTACCTGGGACTATTTCCTTTCTCGGTCACTTTTAACATATGATGTGTACAAGTATGGACGATATGGGATTCCTACACCTTCTAACCCTCAATGTCTTATATACCATTTCCTGTACTTTGATTTACACACTTTTGTGATATATTGTGTCTGTGTGTGATGTAAATCACTCTGACACCCTACTCTGGGATAAATAGCTCTATACAAAAAAAAAACACTAGGTGCAATTTAGATCATTATTTGTGTAAAAACAAACAGATATATCTAGAATTCTTGCAATACTTGCACATATTTTTCATAGGAGTGTTTATCAAAGTTAAAAACCTGCCTCCAGTAGTTTCTCTCAAGTACTTGGGAAGTGAGAACAAACTGTTAGCCTTTGTGTCCTTCCATTACATTGGCATCTAAGTATTCAGCTTAAGATGGCTCCCGGTCAGGATGGTGCTTCAATAAAAGAAGGAGTGATGACCATTTATATCAGCCGTAAATTTTGGGCCCAACTGGAAGTTAAAATAAGACAGCCCTCTCCACCTACAGGTTGCTGCTCTGAACAAACTGAAATCAGAGAATGCGTGGGTGTTGCAGAATTGTACCCTGGTGTAGGAAACTTACATCAGGACAAGTTTTTCACATTTCTCCAGGTTGTGCGGATACTAGATCAAGGCCAAAAATAGCTGCTGGAACCGGGATCCAGTGGGCTCCCCTACCTTCCAGCACTGGATGGAAACAAACAGTAGTTAGGATTCTGCCTGTCCCATTCTCCTGCTGCTTACTTCTGCTAAAAAGGCCCCATAGAGTCTCCGTTTTCTCGCCTGTTTTCCCAGCCTCTGTCTCGCACCTTCTTTGATTTGTTTTATCCCCATTGCAGCAGGGAGTTAGTTACCTTTGTCCCATCAGTGTTTTTTTTATTTATTTATTTATTTTTAAACTGGCAAAAACACATTGCACTCATTTCAGGTCGTTTCATGAATAGGTGCGCTGGCCCATTCAAGAGCCCATTGCCTATATTTGTAGGTTGGTATACTCTAAAGGATGTAAATATAGATCAGAATTTCTCCAAGTTAGAGCATGATTTTCAGACACTGAGCAGGTGTATGTTCTATTTCTTACCGAGGTGTGCTTCTGAAAATCATGCTCTAACATGGAAAAAGCGTGAGCTATTCATATGCACCTTATTGCAAGGGAAAAGAAAAGCCAGGCGCTCGGCCCTGCACCTCAATCCTTTGCAGAACCAGAGTAACTATTCATGATACCGCCCTTCCTGATTTTCCTGAGCTCAGATTCCTATTCACCAGCACGTCAGTTCTCGAACAAGGCCACCTCTTGTACTCTGTGTACGCTCTTATTACCGTGAATGCCTGTTTCATATAGCCCCTCTCCTTCCCTCCCAACTGCATACGTGTTTAGATTTCTGAGTATCTCTTCACCGTACTTATATTTTCAGTTCTGCACCACTTGGTGGTCCATCCTGGGGCTGTGTTGCATCTGTAGTAGTTCTGCTGCTTGGCTACGTCATAACCGGCTCAGAAAATCGGGGTGTGCCCCTTCGGTTGCCACTTTTTCGAGAGAAAAATACTAACCATTTGTTCATATTTTAGGACAATGCAAGGTCCTCGAAAAGGTACATACATAGTATTTTATGGAAAGCTGTCTCTATTCATGTCTTTTAACGTGTCTGTGTGTTTGTGTTCTTAAATTTTCAGTTAAGGTTCTTTGAGGCGGCTCTAAAACAGTTTTTTAAAGTGATTTATTCTTATATTTAGTGTCTAAGGTATGTACTGATAGATGGAAAGAATACTGGCTTTTGGAGATGTGATTTTTCTCATTTTTGTATCGGCAGTGACATTAAAATACTGGTAATGCTCCTAAAAAGTTGTCCAGGTGGCATCTCTATGCGCCCCTCAAAACAAGATATGTGCTTCAGGCGGGCCTTCTAGAACTGGACACCATACACAAAATGTGTCTCCAATGCATGTCACAGAATTTCAGACTGACAAAGTACTGCACGCACAGTGCTGGAAATTAAAAAAAGAAATACTCTTGGGTTTTTATAAATTGGGTGCCAAGGTGTGGCATTAAAAAAGGTATGCGGGGTGGGGAAGGGGGGGCCACCAGGGGCGAAGTCATGAAAAGCAGAGTCTCACATGCTCAATTTGTACAGATTATTTGTAGACGCCGACGTAAAGAAATTGTGGTAAAGACAAATGTGATGGTAAATTTGTTTGTGCTTGCATAATTGGTATTGAAAAGTTTGCAATTTAAACTATTTTACGTGATTAAGGCACCTGATGCGTAGACCTTTTTAGAGGGGAAAGTAGTGGTAAGATAATTGCTAGAGAGCTGTGTTTTTCCTGGTCACAGGTTTAACCATTATAACGTAGCAAAGAGGGTTACTGGGGCTGTTGCAAAGCACAGCGTTTGACATACAGATCACAGATATGTATTTTATGTAAATAGCTGAGCTGGTTACAGTTCCTGTTCCAGAGATCCTTTGGGTACATGCAGTTCATAAGTTACAATCCTTCAAATATAGCACGGTGTGCTACGAATCGGCAACAAGGAGCTGCGTGCAAATTACAGGGCATAGGTTTAGAACCTTATTCTTTACTCCATCTTTTGTTATTCTAAGGTTGCCTAAAGGATTTCTTTGGGTAGTAATTAAAGTCTTAATACAGACAACTTCAACCGCCGCGTTAAGTTTTGAACCCTGACATTGGGTTTCTCATAACCAAGTAACATAGGGCCAGATGTACGAAAGGATTTTACCCATTCTGTGTCTATTGGAAAAAGCTTTCGTACATATGGCCCATAGTGCCTACCAGTAAGGATGAAATGTTACTCCACAGCTTGTAACCAATCATTGTCTTGTGTAACATTATTGGACATTGATTTACAGACTTGTATGATTCATTGTCTCTGTTACGTGAGTGTGTATTGTGTAGAGCACTTTGATACTCTACAATGGGTAAGTACCACTATAAAAGAAATAAAAAAAATTGGTGATGTTCAAATAGTTACTTAAGATACATCTGGCTTTCTCACTGTACATGCATATCTAGGGGTTGATCAGAATCAAATACTTGCCTCCAAATAATAATTTCTCTTGTGTAGTGACAACAAGGTTGGTGACTTTCCTGGCATTTGGCATTGAGGTCTTAGGTTACAAACAAGGTCCCAGCCATGATGAGACTCCAGGCCTCCAACAAAAGGAGGGTTGGTGGCCCTTTAAGTGAGCCTTCTGATTTGAACCCAGCTGGAAGTGAAAATAAGAACTTTTGCCTTGTAGGTTGCAGCTCCAAACGGAAGGCAAACAACGTGCAGGCTGTACGGAGTATTGTTTGTAGCGGTAAATTACACTTCATAAATTCAGCATACTTCAATGGGACTGGCCTAGATCATGGGCCCCTCTAATAATAGTTTTGTTCTCAACCCCCACCCGATGATGCTCCAAACAAGTATCTAGAGGCGGCTTACAGAACTGGGGTTTAGTTTTGCAGATGCTGTATCCAGTTTTGGACACAGGACTGCAGAGGAGATTTCTCAAATGGAGACTTACTACTACAGATGTGATGACCTCTTGAGCTTCACAGAATAATCCTGGTACAAGCCGAAGAAAAGTAACAATCCAACAGATGTTACCTAGGAAGTGATTTGGTATTTTTGATTTTTGCTTTAACCCTTTCACAGCCAAGGACGTAACGGTTACGTCCTTGGCTGCGGCGCTGAGGCACCAAGGACGTAACCGTTATGTCCTGGGACCGGCTCATGAGCCTCGCCTCTGTGCCCCCACTGCAGGGATGGAAAGGGAATCGCTTCCCCTTCCACCTCTGCTCCCCCGTGGGATCTGATGACATCAGCACGCAATTTCACATAAGGGGAACGACCCCTTAGGCAAGGGTCGTTCCCCTGGGGGGCAAATTTATTTTAGGCCTTCTCTGCCCCCTCCCCCCCATGGGGGCAGAAACCACTAGGCACCAGGGATTGGTGTATGTGTGTGCTTTGTTTGGGGGCAGCCCCTTGGGCAAGGGTCGCTCCCAATGGGGGCACATTACTGTTGGCCATATCTGCCCCCCTTGGGGGCTGTTCGGCCTATTTCTGGACGACCCATCTGCCCCCAAGGGGGGCAAAAAGCCCACCCTAGACCAGGGAAGATTATTATTTTTTTTTTCAAGATAAGAGGGTGTGGCTATGGCCATACCCCCACCCCAAATAAATGGGGTCAAAGTTGTTCTGCCCACCAGTGGGCAGATAGGGCAAGTACCCCTGATCCACACCCGGGGGGGAGGGGGGAGAAGGTCTACTACATGCCAGGGAATTCAAAAAAAGAAAAGAAAATAGTGGGTGGTGGCTACCAACCAGTATGGGCCTGGTTATGCCCCCACCCCAACTGAAGGGGGTAACAGTCTTTCAGCTTCCCCCCCCCCCCCGCACACTAAAACATCTTATCCCACGGCAAGCAAGAGGACATTTGATTGTTTTGGTTTTACATTTGGGCCATGAGAGCTTGGATAATTCTCAAAATCGTCCCACTTGGAATAGTGAGGGCTGCACTTTTTGTACTTTGGAACGCTGCCATGTAGAACAATCCACAAGACCTAGACACATCTGAAAACTAAACATCTGGGTGAGTCCAGGGTGGTGTGCTTCACATGCACCCCGCACCATTTTCTTACCCACAATGCCCTGCAAACCTCCAACTTTGCTGGAAATCACACATTTTCCCTCCATTTTTGTGATGGAACCTTCTGGAATCTTCAGGAATCCACAAAATTCCTAACACCCAGCATTCTCATCTATACCAATAAAAATTCTGAAGTGAGGTACCATTTTTACCAGGAGACTGAGGGGAACGTTGGGTGGCACGAAATTTGTCCCAGTGTGGTGATACCACACAGAAATGTGGGGAAAATGTGTTTTTTTTAATTTATTTATTTTTTTAGCTAAATTTGAGCTTTGCTGAGGAATCTGGGTAGGAAGACACTGGGGAATCCACGCAAGTCACAACTCCCTGGACTCCCTCGGTGTGTAGTTTTCAGAACTGTCTGGGTTTGGTAGGTTTCCCTGTATGGCTGCTGAGCCCAGAACCAAAAACGCAGGTGCCCCTGCCGCAAAAACAGGTAGTTTGGTATTTGATCATTTTGATTAATCCAGGGTTTTGGGTCATTTCCTTTCACAGGCACTAGGCCTACCCACACAAGTGAGGTACCATTTTTATTGGGAGACTTGGGGGAACGCTGTGTGGAAGGAAATTTGTGGCTCCTCTCAGATTCCAAACGTTCTGTCACCAAAATGTGAGGAAAAAGTGTTTTTTGGGCCAAATTTTGAGGTGTGCAAAAGATTCTCGGTAACAGAACCTGGTGAGAGCCCAGCAAGTCATCTTATCGTGGATTCCCCTAGATCTCTAGTTTTTTAAAATGCGCAGGTTTGGTAGGTATCCCTAGGTGCCGGCTGAGCTAGAGGCCAAAATCTACAGCTAGGCACTTTGCAAAAAACACATCAGATTTCAATGTAAAAATGTGATGTGTCCATGTTACGTTTACTGTCACAAGCATTAGGCCTACCCACGAAGTGAGGTACCATTTTTATCGGGAGACTTGGGGGAACACAGAATAGCAAAACAAGTGTTTTTGCCTCTTGTCTTTCTCCACATTTTTTCCTTCCAAATGTAAGACTGTGTAAAAAATAAGTCTATTTGAGAAATGCCCTTTAATTCACATGCTAGTATGGGCACCCCGGAATTCAGAGATGTTCAAATAACCACTGCTCCTCAACACCTTATCTTCTGCCCATTTTGGAAATATAAAGTTTTTCTTGATTCCTATTTTTCATTTTTTAAATTTCAGCAAATAAATTACTGTATACCCGGTATAGAATTAAAACCCATTTAAAGGTGCAGCTCATTTATTGGTTCTGGGTTCCTAGGGTTCTTGATGAACCCGAAAGTCCCATATATCCCTGCAACCAGATGAGTCCAGCAGACCTATCGGTATATTACTTTTAAAAATCTGACATCGCAGAAAAAAGTTACATAGTAAAACGTTGATAAAGATGGCTGTTTATTTCACCTCAATTTCAATATTTCTTTATTTCAGGTGTTATTTTCTGTAGGAAACCCTTGTAGGGTCTACACAAATTACCCCTTGCCGAATTCAGAATTTTGTCTTCTGTTCAGAAATGTTTAGCTTTCTGGGATCCAGCATTGGTTTCACACCCATTTCTGTCACTAACTGGAAGGACGCTGAAAGCACCAAAAATAGTACAAATGGGGTTTGTCTCAGTAAAATGCCACAATTGTGTTGAAAAATTGGGTTTTCTGATTCAAGTCTGCCTGATCCTGAAAGCTGGGAAGATGGTGATTTTAGCACCGCAAACCCTTTGTTGATGCCATTTTCAGGGGAAAAAACACAAGCCTTTTTCTGCAGCACTTTCCCTTTTATTTTTTTTTATTTTTTTAGAGAAAACGAATTTTTTGCTGTATTTTGGTTAATTTCTTTGTCTCCTTCAGGGGAACCCACAAAGTCTGGGTACCTCTAGAATCCCTAGGATGTTGGGAAAAAAAGGACAGAAACTTGGCGTGGGTAGCTTATGTGGACAAAATGTTATGAGTGCTTAAGGGCAAACTGCCCCAAACAGCCAATAAAAAGGCTTGGCAGCTGAGGGGGAAAAGGCCTGGCAGCGAAGGGGTTAAAAAGATTTATAAATAAACACCAGACTGAGCCTTCAAGCCCCTGCCCGCCAACAGGTTTATCATTCCCAAACGAGGCAATATTTATTGGGTGGGTGAAGGCACGTCTCAAGACCCCGTGCTATGGAACTACCTTTGTAAGCAAAATATCTGGATTCCATAACTCGCATGAACACACCGATTCTGATGTTACCTTCGGCTTTTGAATGTTAACCTCTGTCAGAGAACTGTCAGCGGTTTAGTTCATGATTGGAACTAGTTCGATATCAATGATCACACACACAAGCACTTTTGCAGACCACCTAAGGGCACTTTACAAAGCACAGATGGATAAAAATACCTTGGTTAACTGGAGTGTGGAGATGGTGTGTTTCTGTCGTTATTCTCATACACCCTTCTCACATGGAACCAGCTCATGTAACTCATCAGAACCTCTAGAGTAAAAATAAAAAATCACATACACACCTATAATGGCGGTATGTATAATGTAATCCCTTTGTTTACGTTTCAGGTATTTGCTCCGATATGCTTCAACATTGAGAGGAATGCACACATTGCACCCGATTACCAATATGCAACCGTTTGAAAAGTAACACCTAGTGCAGGTATCTGGGTTTTGAATTGTGTGCGTGAGAGCTCTGTCTATAGATAGATATATATTAGATGTTCGGGTGCTCACTGCACAGATAAAACCACCTATGCTTTGGTTTACCAGTCTCCGTTGGGAAGCACAGGATGTGGCACCAACATGTGGTACATTGTGTCTTTCAGTGATCCCTTGCTTAAGTTCACGCTGTGCAGGCACCGAATCTAGAAATCACAGCACCGCTACGAACTGGCAAAAAGACAAATAAATAACCTTCACACAAAGGCAACAAACAGCCCAACTCTCTTTCAGATGCCACCCCCCCCCCCCCCAAAAAAAAATCCCCCGCATATTCCATGTTAAGATCTCCAAGAACCGGCAAAAACAGACGCACAACATGCCTGACCACTTTGAGAGGGGGGGGGGGGGCACATGTATGTACATACACACCGTGCTTTAAATAGGCATGAGAAAACCTGCATTTCTTTAATTTGAAACGGGGAGTACCTGCATTTCTCAGGGGCAAACAGGTACTCTGGCTAGTGAGTACCAGCAGTCGTATATTTCCTTTTAAAGTACTGTGTACCCACGCTGTTGGAAATATTTGTGAACATTTTGACGCATTGGCATACATTCCAGCGCGAGCGTTTCGCACCATTCTTTTCAGTTATTTGAAGTGCAAAGGGGTTCAATGAAAAAATAATTCAGCAAATGCAATATGTTCTAATTTCCTCGAAGTTTATTTGTATTGTGTGGTGTGTAAGCGAGTTTCCAATCGATGCAGGGTTGAGAGAAGCGGCCGACAGTTTTGTGGGGCAATTTATCTCACATCGTTGAATATGCTGGTGTATGCTGTTTGTTTATCTAGCATGAATTCAGGCTACAACCGTCAGGCAAACCTGCCCATGTGTAGCATCCTCCATCCTCCCACGGCAAGCACACCCTTTTAGCTAGCTCTGCATCCAGGAACTCCCCGCAAAGACAATCACAATATCCCCAGGGGTACGATGCACTTTATAAATAATACAGTCCGGCCACACAGAGATTTAGAGCTTCCAACTGGTACGGGAAACCATATATGAATGCCAGTCCAATACCTGAAAATAAGTGTTGCCAGCTTCTCTGCAACGTGTTGAGGCGCAATAGACTTTTACAGGTTTTTTGTTGTTGTGGACAACAAAGGATGTATATTTTTCGTCGCCTTATTACACCGGGGCTGACAATAGCAGCTTTTCACCCCCACTAAAACGATGAGACCTGCAGTAACACCACGGATCTATTAATTTTCATCTGTAGTTTTCAGCAGTGTCTCCAGGCCTATTTAAGGCTCCTTCCACTTACAATGCCCAGTAATTCTACACCTGCAGAATTTAAAGGACCCCAGGTAACTAAAGGGGCGAGGGGTTAATACCCCTGGAAATCCAGCATTACTGGTATGTGGAAATTAGGGTCCTCCATTTTTAGTTACTTTCTTGGAAAGTGTAGGAAATCTGCCTTTTCTGCTTGGTTGCCCTGGATTTTTCAACTTTCTGATGGACCCTACACGTTTGCTGGCTTTAGAACTCTTTGCACTTTAACCCTGCTAATCAGTAGAAATGTGCCACTGGCGTCCCCCGCCCCCCAACACCCCACCATTCATCATGGTTAAATTGGCCTATTCCTGATTGGCTCATTTAACAAAGTGTGTAAGTCTCTGGTATATGGCCTAAAAATGTACCAAGGGCCTGGGAGCAATGGCAGCATGTGGCATTTTAAAGTGGTGGGTTGTAAAAGTTTGGGGAAAGTGCCCTGTGGCGAGCGACCATAGCGTATGAGCCCAACTGGCAAAAGGGAAGTTCGGGGGTGTCTCCCCCAAGAAGATGTTGAAAAAAGAGTGGGCAAATGGTGTATTTTCAAGAAAATTTGAGAAAGCAAGAAGTTTTTATAAAGCAATGGGTAAAGCCCCCCTCAACATTGGGAGCTATTTAAGAGCCCCCCCCCCCCCCCCCCCCCCCCCCCCCCCCCCAAGAAGGCTCGTCCTTCTTTCCGTTTGTGGCGGCTGGTTGCGTGCGGGGCCCGCAGTTGTGTGTTCAACTGCACCTGTCCCCGTTTTTTCCTCACCTGTTTCCCGGTGTCCTGTGGTGTTCCTGTCACCGCGTCGGCAACCTGTGATCCTGGGCAGATATTGTTGATCCCAGTGGTGTGCTCTGGCTGGTGGCTGCTTCTGATCCTGTTTTTCGGACTGGGACCCTCTTGGACGTCGGCGTTTCCGGCAGCTTGTTGCTGTTCCTGTCGGTTGGTGGTGAGAATAAAAGGGTGGTTATGACCAATACATAGATTTCACATGCTAATAACGCAGGTAGCTGCTTATTCAGTATAACCACAGAACTTCATAACAAACTTGATAACAATGCTGAGTGCCTCCCAGATTTCTTTCTTTATTGATATTTCTTTAGAAATTAAATCTACTGAGGAAATACAAGTTGTAGTGCACTGGTGCAGAGTAGAAGAATTTTAATAGCCCTCACTGTTTCAGGGAATTGCCACATAGTAAGCCTATCAGTAGTTGAGTGCCCCTGGGGTGAACCTTGCCTTGGCCCTACCCGTGCTAAGAGTGCCACCCTTGTCTGGTCTCTACTTTTACATCCATGCAACTTTGAAGTGGAATTGAGTCTATTCTGTGCATGTGGTTTGTGTTCCCCTGCTATGTCAAACAAATGTGCGACGGGAGGGGGCCCGTTTACTCCTCACCCCGCACAAACACCTGGTCTCTTGTACCTCAGACACTCTGTATCCGCTGCCTCCAATGTCTAAACTCTCCCTTCATGTCTGTCTAACGTGTCTCTCAGAGCCCGAGTAGACAGCAACTGATGGGTTTATGGGAAATAATCTGCAGACCACTACATGTTGCAGCACCCCAAAACTGCCCCCTGCTGCAAGGGTGGCCTTGCTGCCTTCTAGCAGACATTGTCTTTATTTGCATTTATTATAGCACCAACAATTCCTCTGCATGGTACTTAGGAGTATGATGCTAGAGGTTAAAGAAGAAAAGAGCAAGAACATACAGAAATCATGTAAAAACTTTGCAAAATGAAGACACGACAGAGAAATCAATGAGAATTGCCACAGAAAGTTAGTAAGACCTCCTGCACAGATATGCGCACAATATTATGGATTCGTGTTCGAGTCCATGCAATAGCCACTTAGCATTTCTTCATTCTTAAGCTGTTGACATGAGTACCCTTGAGTTTTGTGATAACATCTTTTATTTGAGTACCATTGGACAATTGAGGTTGTGGTGTGTGTTAACTCAAATTGGCAAAAATTCAGTTCAGTGAGGCCAGGAAACAAAGGACTCGTCTGATAACCTGGGTCTGAATATGGCATCTTCACGTTTCTTTTCCAGAGCAAGAAACATGCGTAACGACAGCCTGAGTGTAGATGGATGGGCAAGGTTTAAAACTTGCATTGTGCAAAAACCCATCAAAGACTGTTGATGGGCAACCAAACTGTTACTTAGGGTGGTCGCTTCGAAACTATTCAAATACCTTGATGCAGTTGGGGCAATTTGAGTGCTGGTGACCTGCGTGCAGAAGATAACGGCCTACACTTTGCCACTGTTGCTTCCATCCCTTTCAACCCCTTACAAAGCGCATGCACAAACACTCGCCCGAGTCACCGCAGCCACATGGCATGAGCTGTGTGACTCTTTTTGCCGCCTCCAGAGTGCCCCGCCCTGATTGGTCAGCAGAGTTTCGGTTAGTGTCCAATGGCTTATTTATCCAGCAGGACAGCATCAATGCCCTTTAGTCCCCGACCTCCAGAGGCCTGGAATGGCGTGCTCCGCATTCACGTGCGCGCTTCTTGAGGCGAGAGCCCTAGTGCCAGCTCATCACCCACACATTCGGTGGCTTCAAATCACGGGCTCCGGCAGTCGATAGGAGTACCACCCAGGGGCGTAGGAGACACAAAATTTCTGGGGGGGACAGGGACAACCCTGAGGTAGGCCCTCTGCACAAAGTTTGCACCCAGAAGGGTTGCCGGGGGGGGGAGGGGGGGGGGGGGGCGTTGGGAGGAGGCGGTTGCCTCCAGTCGAGTCCTGTGCGGCCATCAATTCCCTGTCTGCTGGGCCCCTGGCTGCCTATTAGGCAGCGACAAGTTCTGTGCTGCTGTTTGCCTGTGTGAAGTCCTAAGAGGCATGTACTGCCTGCTGGGCGCAGTGCTTCCTGTCGATTCCTGTGCTGCCTGCAATGCACTGTGCTGCCTGTTAGGAGCTTTCTTTCTAGTCAGGCTGTGTCAGTCTCTGGCCCCCCGCCTGCCTGTGAAGGTCAGTAAGGCCTATGATTGCTGCTAGGTCCTTGTCTGATTGTCAAGTGGCAGTCCCTGTGCTGCCGCCTTCCTGTGAACTGCTGTGCTGTCTAACAGGGCCGGCCTTAATGCTGGTGGTGCCCTGTGCGACATTGTTTGATGGCGCCCCCCAGTGACCACCTCCGCCACGGATTCCCTCACTACAATCCATCACAACTCTCTCTCAGATGCATTTCATTCGTTTTATAGCACCACTCATACCGGGAAATATCCCTTACAAGGCAATCAATGCAACGCAATGCATTGACCACGCTGCCATTACCACAGATATGGGGCTAACTTGGTGGGGTAGGTTTTAGGGAACAGGGTGGGGGTCATGTAGTATTTAGGACAGAGCGGAGTAGGTTTTAGGGTTCAGGGGGGCAGAGGCGTCAAGGTAGTTTTTAGGACAGTTCAGGGTAGGTTTTAGGGTTCAGACTGGGGGCTGGGTAGTTTTAAGGACAGGGCAGGGTTACTTTTAGGGCTCATGGCAGGGGGATTAGGGCTCAGGGCAGGGGCAGTTATAAGTGCTTGGAGGGGTGGAGTATGGTATCAGGTGTAAGGGGGCAGGGCTAGGAGAATTTACCACGCATGTTCCTTTACCAAACATTCTTTTACAGCAATTTGTTGTAAAGGCATGAGTAGTAAAGACGCGGTCGTTGTTGAGACCGCAATGTTAAGGCATGCATGATATACGCATGTGTTGTTCCATCATTCAGCCCTCATACCAGTCTAGGGTGTCAAAGCACTTTACATCACACAGACAGTACGCAGAGACAATCATCATATATGTGTGAATCATTGTATATGAAATGTTACATAAGACAGAGGAGTACAAGGTGTAGGTGTCACAGGTCATCCATACTGGTAGCAGGTATAGTTTCAGAGTGCTTTATCTGGAGAAGCGCAAACTCTGAATTAAAAACATAACACCATGGTTGGGGGCTCTCTTTAATATTAAGAATTGATTTGCGCTCAAATTAACTTGTTTTGCAACATTAAGTTAATCAAAAAGTGGGGGGAAATCATGACGCTCTAATCTATACCTTGATGTTTGCATGCAGCTCTTTGAGTTCATTGCTCACTGTTCTATATTCAGTTATCATTTATAAATTGCAGGTGACAAAAAAGGAGCGGGCTCTCTGATGTAGGAAGCTGGCCTGGTGTGTGGTGAGTACCTATGGTATTATCACCTTATACCAGGTCCAGGTATCCCCTTATTAGTGAAGTGTAGACAGTGTCTGTAGCTGTGGATGAGCAGCCAAGACTTATTTACGACACATGCAAAGATCATGCAATACCACTGTAGTCCCACAACACTTACACATATGAAAGAAATGTGTGTTACGAAATTAAAGGTTCCTTATTACAGTACCACAAACACTAAAAAACTAGATAGGCAATACTCCAATAGGATGTAAATAGCACACTGTTATATGTACAGTAGCAATCAGAAATTGGCATAAAAAGCAATAGAAAACAGTGAAAAGCAATAGGCAACACTGAAGGCCTAGAGGGGACCAGACCATATACTTAAAAAGTGGAATGCGAAAGCCGGGTCCCCATGCAAGGAAGTGTAATCAGTAGAGGAGAGCTGCGGGAACTGGGAAACCCCAAATGTAAGTACCAGAATGCCCCCCAGCGACCATGAGAAAAGAGGTAAGTTACTGGTTTTTCCCCAACCCACCAAAAGGACTTCAGAGAAGGATATTGCAAAACGCAGGCAAGACTGCAAAAAACTAGAGGTGGATCCTGGAAGAGGAAGACCTGGGAAATAAGGGGACCAAATCCAGTTTACGTAGGAGTGTCAGGTTGTGACAGGAGCCACTACCCGCCCATCTGTGGATGCAGGAGTTGGTGGACGGGGGGAGAAGACGGTCAGCAATGCAGCACTGGAGCAGATGAAGAGTTCCTAGCTGATGCAGTCGATGTCCCACGCCGAATGAAGAATTGCAGTCAGTCTGTGGTGTGGAAAACCCACCAGCAAGCCTTGGCAAAGACAAATGCCGCAGTAGGTCAAAAGTGGAGCTGCCGGGGACCAGCAAGGTCCAGGGGGACTCAACCCATGGAGGGGAGTCCCAGGTGACCATCAGCAAGGCAGAGAGTCTGGAGAAGGAGAGGCAACCCCCACAGAAGACCTACAGGCAAGGGGCCCAGGAGCTGCAGAGAGGCCCACGCAGCACACCTGGAGAGAGGTCCTACGTCGCAGGCGAAGCGCGTTGAGGGCTGTGCTTCACAGAGAAGAGTGCTGGGGGCTGGGGCCACATGGAGCCTGAAGATCCCTTGGAGGAGAAAACAACAGGCCTTGGTAACTGCAAGAGACGCAGTGCATGGGGGTACCGTCCTGCATGGTAAGGCAAGGACCTACCGACTCCAAAGTTGGACAGCTGGTAGAGATGACCAAGGAGACCACTCCAGACTACCACCCCTGATTCAGGATCCACGCAGCTCAAGAGGAGAGGAGATCCACGCAGCCTGTCGTTGTTGCAGTTGGTGCCTGCGGATGCAGCTAAGTGACTCCTTCACTCCAAGGAATTTTCCTTCTTTCTTCTCATGCAGAATGAAGACTTGCTGCCATCAGAGGAAGCACAGCCGGGCAAATGTTGCAGTTGCTGGAAGGAGCCAGAAAAACAATGTTGCAGGGCGAAGTCGTTGCTGGAGCTGCAGATTGTAGGTTCCTGTGAAGTCCAGTTGCGGTTCCAGTGGCCAGAAGTCAAACTAAACGTTGCAGAGGAGTCCTGCTGGAATCTTGCACATTGAATCTGAGGACCCACCGAAGAGGGAAACCCTAAATAGCCCAGAAAGGGGGATTGGTCAACTAGCAGGGTGACCACCTAGGAGGGGGCTGTGACGTCACCTGCCTGACCTGGCCACTCAGATGCTCACAGAGGCCTCTGCCCACCTTGGGTTCTAGATGGCAGAATCAAGTGGCCACCTGGAGGAGCTCCAGGCACCACCCATGGGGTGGTGATGGACAGGGGAGTGGTTACGCCCATTTCCATTGTCCAGTTTGGCACCAGAGTAGAGGCTGAGGTCCCTGAACTGGTACAGACTGGTTTATGCAAGGAGGGCACCAAATATGCAATCCAGAGCATACCGGTAGCTTGGCGAGGCTACCCCTCCCAAGCCTTGTAACACCTATTTCCAAAGGGAGAGGGTGTTGCCTCCCTCTTCCAAAGGAAATCCTTTGTTCTGCCTTCCTGGGCATGAGCTGCTCAAGCAGCAGAAGGAGGGCAGAAATCTGTCTGAGGGGTGGCAGAAGCATGGGCTGCCCGGAAAAGCCTAGAAAGCTGATAGGAGCAATGCTGGGGATCCTCTAAGGAGCCCCCAAAGTGCATGGAATCATACAATCAATACTAACAATAGGATTGGCGTATGATTCTGACATGTTTGTTACCAAACATGCCCAGGTTTCGGAGTTGCCATTATGGAGCTGGTGGTGACCTATGTCCAGTACACACGTAAAATGGCTTCCCCGCGCTCACGAGGTACAGGAAAATGGAGCTGAGTTTGTGGGGGCACCTCTGCTCATGCAGAGGTGCCCTCACACACAGGTACTTGCACCCTGCCCTCTGGGGCTAGGAGGGCCTGCCATAGGAGTGACTTACAGTGACTTGGTGCAGTGCCTGAAGTGAAAGGGTGCAAGCACCTTTTCACGCAGGCTACAATGACAGGCCTGCAGACACAGTTTACATGGGCTCCTATGGGTGGCATAATGCATGCTGCAGCCCATGGGGCACCCCTGATCTCCCAATGCCCTGGGTACCTGGGTACCATATACTAGGGAATTATAAGGGGCACCAGTACGCCAAATGTGGGGTGTGTGTGGTCCAAGCAACCAAATGTAATGGGAGAGAGCACTGGGGTCCTGGTTAGCAGGATCCCAGTGAACACAGTCAAAACATAATGACAACAGGCAAAAAGTGGGGTAACCATGCCAAAAAGAGGGTACTTTCCTGCATCGGACAAAAGCAGTAACTCACTGACCTATTCACATTATATACACTTTGTGATCTGCATGTAGACGTTCTTTGTAGCAGGCATAGTAACCCTGTACGTTATGATGAGTCAAAACTCCGACTAGACAAAACTTCAATCTCTCTCCAGGAACACCATTAATCACCGGAATTATCTTGAGATTTTTATTGTTGCCTGAAACTGTTGGTGGCAAGGAACACCAAGCCGGTGCTTTTAAAGTCACAATATACTTGCAAACACAGCACCCCCATCCTAAGTCAGCACCCAGTGCAGCAGCACCAGTTGCATCGCCCTAGAGCTGGCCCTGCTGCCTTACCTAGCCCTGTCCATCTCTCAGGCCATCTGGTTCTTCCTGGGACCCGTGCTGTGTGCTAGTCTCTCCGCTGTCTATCCAGCAGTGCCAGGCTCTGTTCCACCACAGCCTGTTAAGTCCTGTAAAGCCTGTGACCTGCTACAGTGCCGGCTTTGCATCCACAGGCCATTGGCAGGAAATGAGATTTACAGACAGCCCTTGCCCTTCAGAGCGGGCTTTCACAAATACCAGGAAGGCTGAGGGAGAGACAGGGGATAGAAATGTTGGGGGGGCAGGATGTCAACTTAGGGGACAATAATTAGCACTGGGGCAGGCAAGCTGGAGACAGAGGAGAGAAGAGAGTGAGAGAGAGGTGGCAGAAAGGGGGGCCCTAACATTCATTGGCGCACAGGGTGCCACTAGCGCGCTAAAGCCCGCCCTGCTCATATCTCTAGTAACTCAACAATACTGTTTTTAGAAAGGGAGATACTCTGCAACACAGCACTGTATTTAAAAAGAAAGGGAGTTACTTGGCAATACTTTATTTAATTACCCAAACCTCCTTATCTTCAGAAGTTTTGCTGCTGTCTTCAGGGTTCGATTTTCAAGGGAAGGGAAGGGTAGGGCTCAGGAGGGACTGGATGCAGACAGCAATCAACAAAGGTCCTCTAGTCTCCCTTTGTTCTCAGAAGTGCAGACTGCAGGCGGCTGTGGGGCAAGGTGAGAAAGAATCCCTTGTGTGCTGCAGCACAACAAAGGAGAGGAGGGCAAGTGTCCTGGAGGCAGGTCACAGGTCAAGTGCAGGGCCATTATAGGTAGCGCTTTCATGCGCTAATGGCCCTGCGAAATACAGAAGAGAAGGGAAAATTCTTCTGTCCCCTCGTCCCCCCCACCCTTGTCCCCCGTGTCCCCCCCACTCCAAAATCTGGGGGGGACATATCCCCCGCGTCCCCCACACTTCCTACGCCCATGGTACCACCCTACACTATCCTATCCGTGCTTGCTACACAAAACTGCTTTTACCAGGCTGGCAGTCACAGCACAACCCATAATGTGCACCAGTAAAAATTAATTTGCTTTAATTTTGTTACTGGAATATATATTCCTCTGTTTTAGTGTAATTCTGCAGCGTTTCTTTTTCCTGCAAGGCCTCTGTTATTCCTTTTTTAAGAGATTTATTGGGACTCTCATAGATGTTTATGGGGAGTCTGGTTTGGTTGGGCAAGGTATCCATGTCATTTTTAACCAGAAGTATGAAATTCTGAGCCAGCTCTGTCTGAAATAGACTGTGTGGCTGCAGGCAGAATGCAGATCTCTGCAGCAGGCATTGGAAGCACTGAACTTTCAATTTACCTTTCTTGTCTGGCCCCAACTTTAGCTGCTGGAGGTCGCCTTTCCTGCAGCAAACCTCATGCCGCTGTCACACCAAGGCATCAAGAAGGACGGTTGGGCTGTTGCGGCCTGTATACATTTAGAAAACTTCAGACTTTGTAGCAGGGGCAACAGTGCTGTGCATTGGCAGTGTGGACAGCTATCGGGGCTTCACGCTTAGCTCTTGCATCGCGCACTGCAACTGAGGATTACCAGCCCCTGCTCTTAGCCAATCCACCCACTGCTCCTGTCCAAGAAGCAGTGCCAGGATTAGTTTGAGCAGAGAAACTCACCACTCATTAGGAGAACGGGGGTTGCAGCATTGATCACCCCCAGTTTCCTATTGTGCAGGTGGAGAGAGCCCTTAATGCGCATGTCAGGCTGGCTGGGGAAAGGCAGCCGTCCAACCAGACATGCGCACTGCATGGCACTAGGCTAGGTGTTGTGCTCTTGCACTATACTACATTGGTCACTGGTGTTAGCCCCTCCCCCTTCCAAACCGCAAACAGAAACGGCCTGCAGATGAAGACTCACTGCCATGGGTGTGGGCATAAAAAACATTAAAAAGTTAGAAGGTCAATCATTTATATATATTTTTTTGTTGATTGCTATGTAATAGGGGGTGGGGAATATGAGTGGGGCAACACCCCAACTCATTAATGCAGGAACTGACCCTGCCTGGGAATTAATTGCCACTAGTGGCTGCAGAATCTAATGTACTTCAGTGGCAGTGCAAACATAGCTTGAGGCCTCTCATTGTAGCCTGACTGTAGTAGTTTAAAATCTGACTTGTCAAAATTACGTTTTTTGACAGGAGAAAAACTCCTTTATTAAATAGTTATACGCCCCCTGTGTAGGCCTTGTAACTTACAAGAGTGCATGGTATTTAAAAATAGGACGTGTAGAAATTTAAAGTTAACAGAAGTTTACAGTGACGAGCACCCAATAGCTATTTTCACTGTAGGAAGACTATGGCTGTCTGATACAGAAACACTGGACAACAATATTAAATAGTAATACTGAATCCGGGGAATGGGACCCGCTAGAAAAATAATTCTGCAGCACACACAGAAAGGGGAAACAGCCTCGGGGGACTGTTGTTGTGCAGGAAGGTGTCCCTTGTGCAAAAACAATCCTGCATGCAACGCGGACACCCGTGCACTATGGTTCAAGAGTGCCTGTGTTGGCGGTAAGCAGCCCATTATGTGCCAGTGCAGGGGAAAGGACAGGAATGCGCTTCACTGAGGGAAACATGGCCATAACTAAGGCCCTAGATGTATACCCTTCACTTCCCACACATCCACCCTCCCACAAACCTCCCCCTCCAACTCCCCGAACACCACCCTGCTGGCATCAGTGCAGCCCTTGGACATATCACAGAGCAAAGTGTGTCGCACTGGAAAATACTTGTGAGTACCCATGTTCTGGACCTTTTTATGGTAGCCAGCGTGAGACCAGGGTCCGGTTGTGGGGTAAACAATTACTGCTTCTGGCTACCTGAATGCACAGTGCTTGTACCAGCTCACTGCCTGCACAGGACTTCACCTGGCTCACTCTTTTTCTAGCCCTTCTCCCAGCACACTCTCTGCTCAGCCCATCTCCCAGCACACTCTCTCCCCAGGCCTTCTCCTGGCTCGCTCCCTTCCTATCTCTTCTCCTAACTTACTCTCTTGCCAGTTCTTCTCCTCTTGAGTCATTGCCCAGTGCTTGTCCCAGGTCATTGTCTGCTCAGTGCATCTCCTGGCTCACTCTCTCTCCCCAGTCCTTCTCCCACCTGACTGTCTGCACAGCAAGTCTCCCAGGTCACTCTGTGCACAGTGCTTCTGCTGGCATAGAGGTTGTCAGAACAAGGCACCTTCCCCAGTTGTGCTTCTCCCTCGTAGTCTGCGCCTTCTCTCTTGTAATCAGCACAATTCTTCTTCACTCACGCTCTGCACAGTGCTTCTTTCAGTTTGTCTAGGCCCACAGTCTGCCAAGTCCTTCTACTGGCTCACTGCCTGTGGTGTCCCCCTCACCCACTGTTCACAGCTTGCTTCTATCACTGTCTGTACAGCGCATCTCCCTCACCCGCTGCTCACCCCTTGCTTCTCTCACTGTCTGTGCAGCAGCTCTCCCTCACGCACAGGTCGCACCTTGCTTCTCTCACTGTATGCGCAGCGCATCCCCCTCACCCACTGGTCGCACCTTGCTTCTCTCACTGATAGCACAGCGCATCCCCCTCACCGACTGGTCGCACCTTGCCTTTCTCTCACTCTCTGCGGACTTCTCCCTGAAGTTGTTGTCTGGTTGCTTCATGCTTCGCTCTCACAGTCCGCACTATGCTCCCTTTCTCACAATCTTTACCATACTTTCCCTGGTTCACTTTCTAACCAGTGCTTCTCACTCACTCTCTGCTTTGAACCGCTCCCTCTTGTCTGTTCACTCCTTCCTCCTAGTTTGCAGTAATTGCACCTGCTGCATAGGGCCGATGAGGTGGCACAGGCCACGCCCCCTCCTACCTCACACGGCATCTTAAAGGCACAGAGCCCTGCCTCAGTGTGTTTACCTGCTTTGTCAACGGTGAGGCCCTGCCTAGCAACACACGATTCCATACGCTCTGCAATTGTGCCGGGAGAGCTGCCCCCCCGCCAAAAATAAAATCAAACCCTGCAGGATAACATTTCCTAACAAGGTCACCCGGTGGTTCCCCACCCTCAGAACACAAAAGTGGTGTCTCTACACCTCACCGTGTCTCACAACTGCCAGAGAGGTAGCCAAAAAAAAAAACCGGAGGAAACAACAAATAAGACCCCCGAAGAGCCCTTCATAGTAGAATGTGCCCCGTCTGTACAGGTTACGAGATGGATGGATTGGGTAGAGAGACTACTCTTTTTCTTCAAAGCCACAAAGGTGGAAAATGCACAAAAAAGAACCATGTTGGTGCACTTGGGAGGGAAGAACATACATTGTATATTGAAAACGATAGTAGAAGCGGAGCCAAAGACAGACCTGACACTTATCATACCTTTACAAGCACATTTTGCACCAATGGTCAATGTGGACTACGAGAGGTTCATATTTAGGCAAGCCCAGCACTACCCGAGGAGTCCATTGACACGTTCTATATGAGACTCCGAGAACTAGCCACCATTTGCAAGTTCCACAACGATAATGACGAAATCAGAGGCCAAATTATTCAGGGCTGAGCCTCATCCAAACTACAAGAATGGATCTTAGAGAAATCAGGTCACTCCCTTGCAGACATCCTAACAATGGGGAGAACGAAGGAGCTCTCAAAAGCAAGAGACTCCCATATGGAGGCCGCGCTGCAGAGCCCAGCAAAAAGTGAACAAGTTGCTGCAGTCATACCAGCTTCCTCCTGACCCAGACTCCAGAACCACCCGCACCATAGAGAACATGTGGGAGATGTGGAGGGTCAACGCTTCCCATATCATCTTGTCCAACCAAGGGCAAGAAGTGCGCTTGGTGCGGTAAACTCAATCACTTTGTTAGAGTGTGCTGCTCTGCGAAAAGGGTACCCGCCCAAACTACCGTGAACACAGCCCTCCACGCTCCCTCCCGAGGCAGTGACATGGACGATGACGAGGAGATGACACAGACAATCCATTCCATTTTCACCATCAGCACGGCCGCACGGAGGAATGAAAGGTTACCCAAATGCAAAGTACTAGTAGCGGGGTGTCCAGTCACACCCATATTAGACACTGGTGTGTCCATCAATGTCATGTGAGGTGAGACCTTTCAAACACTGCGTCCACTACCATCCTTGACACCGACAGCCATCAGAGTATTCGCTTGTGGGCAAGTTCAACCTCTCACCATGAGAGGGAAGTTCCGAGCTCACATCTGTCATGGGGCGCACAGAACTGAAGCGTATGTCTATGGTGCTGAAGAAGGCCAGCGCACTCTTCTAGGGTGTCATACAGCAGAAGCCCTCGGCATAGTGACTTTCACCTTTGGCGTCTACTTTGAATCTCTTAGTGACATCCTCAAGTCATTTGCCCAAGTTTTTGAAGGAATAGGGTGTCTCCGAAATAAGGAAATCAAACTATATATAGATCAGTCAGTCCAACCAGTAGCTCTAAGACATCGAAGGATAGCGTTGCACCTTCGACCCCTTGTGGAACGGAAACTACAAAATCTAGAAACTGCAGGGATCATTGAAAACCTGGAAGTCCGTACACTGTGGGTCTCCCCGATTGTGGTAGCCAGGAAACCCAAGCAACCAGGAGAAGTCCGGATTTGTGTTGACATGAGGCTACCAAATGCGGCGATAAAACAAGAGCGCCTCCTCACTCCCAATATTGACGACTTCATAGGAGAACTGAGTGAAGTGAAGTGGTTCTCCAAGCTCGACCTCAGGTCTGGATATCACCAACTAGTCTTGGCAGAGGAATCTTGTTGCTTCACGACATTCTCCACCCACGTCGGACTTCGCTACGACAGACAATTGAACTTTGGGATCTCCAGTGCGGCAGACGTTTTTCAAAGCACAAACCGGGATTTGCTGAGACACCTACCAGGAGTCATCAACGTCAGTGATGACATTTTGATCTACGCAAAGACCATTCAGAAACATCACATACAGCTGAAAAAAGTCCTCCAGCGCATACAGGAGTCTGGACTCATCCTTCACAAAGGGAAATATGAGTTCTTGAAGAACAAGATACAGTTTTTTTGGTTATGCCTTCTTGTCGGAAGGTGTCGCTCCTGACCCCGACAAGGTCACGGACATCAAGAATGCTCTTCCGCGACCAGTGTGACTGAAGTCCGGAGTTTTCTAGGTATGGTAAACTACTGCGGATGGTTAATCAAGGATCTCACGTCCCTGAGACAACCTCTGCGAGACTTGGCCAAAGCCACCACTGCGTGGTTGTGGGGTCCAGTCCATGAAGGTGCGTTCCGAACTTCAAAAGATGCGTTATCGGCTGACACTACACTGTGATATTTCGACCTATGGTGCAAGACAACTGTGGCAGTGGATGCCAGCCCGACGGGACTGGGTGCAGTGCTTCTGCAGAAGGTTCACCCAGAAGAATTGGCCCCAGGGGCCTATGCCAGTCAGTCCCTGACAGACACAGAGAGAAGATACTCCCAAATTTAACGGGAAGCGATTGCTATTCGTTGGGGGTGCAGACATTTTCATCTGTATGTGTATGGACTCCAGTTCGTTGTCACCACCGACCACAAACCGCCCGTTCCATGGTTCAACTGCACCGCCTATACGCATAGAGAAGTGAATGCTTCAGCAGCAAGAATATAACTGCAAAGTTGAGTACCGCCCTGGAACCAATAACCCGGTGGATTACCTCTCAAGGCACCTGAGGCCGGCCACACCCACCGAAGAAGATGACGCTCTAGAAACTGAAGAGTATGTAAAATGTGTGGTTGAGAGGTCCCGGCCTCTACCCATCTCGATGGAAGCCATACAGCAAGCCAAACAGACGGATGAGAACCTACAGCGAACATTACAAGCCATGAAGTAGAACACATGGCATAACTGGCAGAAACAACGGCGCCTCTTCAACCCAGAAGCCCAAAAGACCATGGAGGGGCTGTATCGTGTCCAAGAACTGACAGTCAGCAACGAAGGATGTCTCCTCAGAGGGCACCGTTTGGTTATTCCCGCCAGCCTTGCTAACAGAGCAGTCCAGTTAGCTCATGCTGGCCACCAAGGCATGGTGAAAACCAAGAGTCGACTGCCACCAAAGTGTGGCTCCCGATGATGGAGGAAAAATTTGAGGAGTTGGTGGGTTCCTGCCGTTTGTGCCAAGCAACAAGCCAGCCTAGTGCACCCATCCCCATCGAGACAGAGAAACAACCTCAGAAACCATGGATCTCAGCGAGCTTAGACTTTGGGGGCCTACCCGATGGCAAGCATGTGATGGTGCTGATGGACGACTATTCTCGCTACCCAGAGGTAGAACTGATCTACACTTTGACAGCAACCGAAGTAATACCATAACTGGAGAAAATGCTTGCCATCCACAGAGTGGTACAAGAACTAAAGACAGACAATGGTCCCCCGTTCCAGGGATGGGAATTTGCAGCGTATCTGTGCTTGCTTGGTATAAGACACCGAAAGATTACTCCAAGATGGCCCCAAGCCAACGGGGAGGTCGAAAGATTTATGAGGACTCTAAACAAAGTGGTCTGAATAGTGGCTGCCAAGAGGGAGATGCTAGAGCTAGCGATTATATTATTTTCTCTGTGACTACTGTCGGACCCTGCATTCCACAACGGGGGTCGCTCCAAGTCTCCTCTCAATGGGTCGAGTGGTGACAGATGTCATTCCCCATCATGAGTCATGGACACCTGTGCCAACAAGGGGTATCACAAAAGGAAACAGTCTAACGACATGGCCAGCCATCGACGGAGATCACTTCCCTCGGATTTGCAAGTAGATCACAGAGTTCTTGTCCAAGACAGGTTTCCGGGCAGTAAATTCCAGCTGCCATTTGAAGACAGCCCCTGAACTGTCATCCCGCGCAAGGGGTCTGTTGTGGTAGCACAAAGAGGTACGGACCAGATTGTTCGCAACATCTCGTGGCTTAAGCGTTTTCATCCCCCCTCCGGGATGATCCCCCTCCAGCAGACTCTGGCAAGGCCTCTGATAATGATCTACCAGAAGAGTCCCTGCCGAGTAGTGACTCTGGTGAAGGCGGTCGAGGTGCTTCTGGAAACAGACAGTGGCCCTGACCTGAGCCCTGGAACGCTAGTGACGCCTGCCAGAAGAGCTGCGGAGTCGCGATACAGTTTGCAAGTGAATCCGGTGCCTTCCACTAGGCTGCGTGATTATCTGGTATAATTGACTGAGGTGGTGACCCAGAACCATGTTGAGTCCTGACAATAAGTTAAGCTTTAAGTTTTAGTTTGTTGTTCTATTTGTAATTTTGGGAGGAATGTAGTGTTGGGCTCATGACTAAACGGAGTCGCGCACCATACCATTGAAGCACCGATGCCAGGGGTTTCGCGAGAGCTACCCCTCCAGAGGTGCGTTTATGTTGTGGCCCCAGGGTCACGTGACAGTTGTAATAAATAGAGCGTGGCCGACGGGTGTGGTCAGACAGTAATGATCACTCCTGAGGGAATTGACCGCGACCGCCGAGCCGCCGCTCAGGAAAATACAATACAAAACTGGGCCTCTTGACTGTGCTGCAAGCGCCCTGCTACTACCTGTCCCGTGCGCAGGACATTATAAAAACACAACACTAACTAGAAAAGTATGGGTATGATGTCACTCAGGACTGTTCTCACATGAGAGGCTGGACCTTTGCGGCGTGAGGACGGTAGGTCTAATACGAGGCACAGGTATTTCTCACCCTACTTCGTTTCTCTTCAGGCATCAGCGAGCTTCACAGTCCAGCGGCATGAAAAGTGCATTCCACTACTTATCACCCACAGCATCAAAACGCGGCTTTCATATGCTACTCTCACTGTTCACGCTCTTGCAAACAGACGCAGAAATAAATGTAAATAGCATGCGTTTTACCCCTCAATCTCTGTGCTATTAGTCGCTGGAGAGCAACTTCTGATGTCCCACTCCGGTCATCATGCATCACATTAAAACCCTTGTTCTTAGGCCAAACTGCAACTCACCACTGTTACAACCACCCACTGCCCGAGTTATTGCACGCTGCACGTTCTTTTATGCACCGACGGGCCTCGTCCGGGGTGCATTAGGCGCTGTTTAGATTACATTACACTACAAGAACCTATCCTGTTCCACTTTTCTGCCTTTTACACGAGGTGGCCAAAGATTACCTCGGAATTTCGCTCACCTCTAATCCTAATCACCGTCTACTCACCCCCTAGGGTGACCAGATTTTGAAAAGGAAAAACCGGGACAGGTCAGATATAAAAGCAGGGCTAAAGCATTTAGTCTCACTTTTAGATCTGGCCTTTCCTGTAAATGTGCGAGACTCGCTCGTGCGTAGGCAGCAGCAGACGGGCAGAAACCCATAAACGACGTCTTCAATTATTTAAGATTCTAGAACTGCATATGAAAGGAGTGCATAACTTTTACCTCGAACTCGCAGGTTGACCTGACCTTTGTCCCAAAAATCGGGACATTTCTTTAAAATCAACGAAAGCGTCGGGACACCGGAACAGTCCTCAAATACCCGGGACTGTCCAGGGAAATTCGGGACGTCTGGTCGCCCTCTTTTCACCATCCATTGCTCTCTGCCCTCTTTTTAATCTCAAATATGATCTACAGTGAGAAATCCCACTTCACCCGTCGGGGTGATGCACTGGCACCTGTTTAAAATTATGTGAGGGCAAAGTCCCCGCCTGAAAGGTGATAAGAACGCGGCCGGCCCGCAAGGCGGTGGCCGCCTCCTGCTGGTGTCAGGCGCGGCTGGTAAACAACAGCCCGTGTGTTAAAACCGGGAGGCGGTGGGAAGAGTTCTGGAGGTTTGTTCACCGCACCTACGCCCTTTGTGTCCTTAGCAGGTACTCACCCGGGCAGCGTGTCGTTACTGAGCGGCGGAAGACGCCGTCACAAAATCATTTGCAACAATTGAAAAATATAACCCACATTTTAACGTACACTGTACTTACAGTAAGCTCTTAATCGAATTAAAATAGTTCTCTGTTGCTGCACTTAAAGTAAATTAAGTTCTCATGCAGCGAAATATGCCTTGCATCTGCTGATACATAAAAGTGCCGACCCGTTGGGTATTAATTGGCAGAAGACAGTCTTTTTTGTGCCCCACTCGGTGGTGTCTGAACCTTCCCTCACCCCAATTTTTATGGGAAGTTTATATGTAGAATGTTTGTATTTATATTGTATTAATAAAGGAACGGTGTGTGTAGTAACATGCGCTCAGTTATTGGCAGTCATTTGAGTTCATACAGTCGTGGAGAAGGCGACTGTCTGGGAATGAATGAGTCCATGCTTGGCAGTTGTTACGTATAATATTGTAACCTGCAGGTTTCTTTTTCCTCAAATTTACATTATATCACACAGACGGTGTGAGACCCGAGGAGATTGTGATATACCCAGAATTTCAGGATTTTTGCTGAAGTGCTGCTGTCGTGATTAGGGCCCATGCAGTGCAATTCAAGAAGGTCAGAGGTGAAGCGTTTACACTGTGTCCTAAAGCTGCCAGTGTTTACTGGCTCGTTCACTCAGTGTCCATGTGTGGCTACGTTTAAAAAAATGTATATTTATATGTAGGGCAGGTACAAATATTAATTAAAAATGCGGACGATCCCAGCTGAGAACAAGATCTGACTCCAACCACCATGTACTGTGCTTGTGCCCTGAGGCTTTGTACACGGGCTCAGCTAGTCTCGTCAACAGCCCATGAAGGGTGCCAGACAGAATCTGTATTGTATCAAAGTGGCTTTCATATATCTGCCTTGTACTTGGTTCGCAGTTGCCATGGGGTCTGGCCTGCAGTGGCATAAATCCCCATCAAAAAGAGCCCCACAAAATTTAAGAAACACAAAATCCTACCATTTAAACTGGAACAGAAGTCCCCCAAAGTCAGAAGTGAAGTGTGAGATGTGAAATGCTCCAGCTCACAATTATCAGGGGTGGACCTGGGGCCATGCAGTACAAGTTTGGAGGAACTGTGCAACTTTGAGGGGGGAGACTTTCACGGGAGCCAACTGGTCATAGCATAAGTTAATGCAGTTTTCTTTTCTGGAATAAAACTAGCACCCAAAACTATGTCCCGAAGGAGTACTATAATCACTAAAGGTGTGGGGTAGTAGGGAACCGAAAGTAATTAAAACTAGCAGCAACTATCAGTGACATGCTTGGTAATTTTATTACCCACCTCATCTGGATCTAAGTAACTATCCAGTAAGTTTAATTTCAGTACTCCCTCTGGTTCTTTTAACCAAGAGGTTGAGTCCGCCCAAGCAGTATCATCTTGCTTGGGTGGGGCTAGGTGGCCATATGATGAAGCATGACACTATTATGTGTGTGAGACCACCTAGTCCGTAAGGGAGACTCCCCCTTCCCCTGTGGGACTACACAGCAACAAACCCCCCCCGTCTGGATATTCTCCAACAATGATTCCCTCGCGTTAGGATCCAAAGCGACCTAACCAACACCGATTTAAGACTGACCCAGTCTTACTTTCGGTTCCCTACTACCCCACACCTTTAGTGATTATAGATTTCTTTAGGGAGGCGGTGTGGGCTAGCAACACTCCCAGTGCTCTCCTTTTGTGTATTTGCCGAAGGAGTACTAGCCATCAGAAGGAAGTATCTTCAAAGTGAGGGCGTGGGCCCAGTCAAGCTGTTCAGTTTTCAGGTGTGTCAATGCCACTTACAAGTCATTCCCTGTAGAATCCATTATTGCACAAACCACCAGTTGATACTGTAACCTGGTTGGGATCGATTTATTTAGTTAAGGATAATTTTTAAACCACAGTGGCTAGAAGCTACATTTGAACACTTTGGAATCAGTTCAACTAGCCACAGCCAGCAGTACTCTGCTCGAAGGCCTAGGTAGAATGGGAGAAACACCAGTGTTCCTCTATTTCTGGAAATTGACCTTCCTGTTTGTCATCCGGATTAAGAGCTGCATCCTCTGCTCACACCAGGCAGTGATCATTGCTTTTCCTCAAGGCAGGTCACAGAAACAGCCAATCCAGAATCTAGACCTTGCCATGTCCTCGACTCAAACAACAGGACCTTATGTGTGGCAAATATTTCATTGGTGACGGCCCAGTTGCTTGTTTAGAAGTTTGAAGAAGTTATAACTACTTTCTGGATGGTGTTGGTATTTATTATGTTTTAGGCCCTTGACAGCAGGTCCGGGGAACCAACGCGTGTGCTTTATTTAAAATCTGATTCCTCTTATCTGGGCAGAGTGCATCTTCTTAGCTTTTGTAAAAGTCAGAGAGGGCGACTGGTGCCTGCTGGTTTCAAGATATGTATTATCTTCGCCCCCTACTACGCACACTCATCTAAGGTCCACACGGGTCTATTTTATGCTCCTCATCATCATCATGCACTTTCCACCCAGTACCCTGCATTATGGACACAGAAGCGCCAACCATTATTGGGGCTGCAGATGGCTTCCTATGATTAGAGGTTCCAATAAAATGTCTGGCTTGACTTGTCCCAATTTGGTATGAAAGCAAATGGAATTCTTTAAGTTGCGATGAGAATAATGCGCCCTCACTGGGAACAAAGAGTAAAGGAAATGGAAACCAGAGCCAGCAGACTCGCTGCCAAGAGATCCTGCCAGTGACTTTAGTCGAACAGGCTGGGTACCATACGCCTATCAAAGATTGCACAAGGATTTAACTGCTCTGCACTGAAATCACCTAAACACCAATGCACTTATAGTAACCAATGATATTGTCTTAGGCTGGTAGAGCAATGATGATGCTTGCACCCGAGCTTGATAACGTATAGGAGAAAAGGAAAGTTCACAGCAAAGTCAAGGAGACCTGTGAAACCCCCTGTAAATATGTTTCTAATTTTAATAAACAGACGGAATATTGTGCACCAAATTCGGGTTGTGATTATTGTTCTGTGGGTAAATGCATTAAGGAATGTGGGACGGAATGTTTCCTGAGAGGTATCATGAGTGCAAATCTGTTTTCAACTCATATGTATTTGAGGGCAAATTGGAGACACTTTGAAAGGAAACCAACTTGGATTTAGTTCATCAGGATCGACCTTGCATTTAAAGGTATATATCAATAAGTGCTTGTTTGATATTAAGTAACAGTAGTGCTGTGAAGCTGCCTGCAACTTGTGAAAAAACAGTTGGCTGATCCTCACTCGTGCGGGAAAGTGAGACCCTCTCATGTTTCCTGTGTACGGCACCTGTACCTATTCCAAAGTATGAGTCAGTGGTGGAGTACTCCAGGGTGTGTGTAGCATGCTGCAAAAATGGTGACTGCCAAATGAAGAAGAGTGTATGAATACCCCTTTCTTGGTTGTACTATTTTAGTTGTAAAGACCAGCAACGGTCTTTTTTGATGGCAGGGTGGGCTTCTGCTGCCCTTTTGAAGGGCCATGAGAACTTGGCCACAATATCTGAGAAATACAGTTGCCATCTTCTGCTTAATTTTAATGGCACTTGTGGAACATTTACTCACAAAAAACTCACAAATGCCACTCCATTGCCTGTTGCTGAAGCCAAGTGAAACATTTTTGTTATGTGGTGGTTGTTTACAAAGTGCCTCAAGTAGGGATGGCCATGTATTTAACTGTTGCAGTCACTCCTGGGTGCGGTTTCTCAAATCTTTTCTGCTTTGGCCAGTTTCTATGTATGGAAAGGCATGCACCTGTAAGCCAGCCACTGATTGGTGGCACTGACCTCTTGGTGGAACATTGCAAGGGGTGTTAGTGTGCTGTAGCGGGAGATGTCTCCATACCTGACATTGTGTCCATTTGTATTGTGGCCCACGGTGCTGGCAGAGCAGGAAGGGAGAATCAAGTAACGCCACAATCAAGACAAGGAGGTATTATCTTTTCTTCCCAGGACAGGGGCCTTTGACTTGGAGGAGGCATCAAGAGAATGTCATCTAGATTTATAGGCTTGGTTGAGAGCTAGTGATGTCTCATGGGCTATGTGTCGGGCCTTGCAGAGGTCCTCATTCGTCACTGTCTTACCTCCACCCACCATTCCAGCTGTCTTTCCCACCTTCAGTACATTGGCAGCAGTGCTTCTCTTTCGCCAGGCAGCTGACATACAGGGAGTGCAGAATTATTAGGCAAGTTGTATTTTTGAGGATTCATTTTATTATTGAACAACAACCATGTTCTCAATTAACCCAAAAAACTCATTAATATCAAAGCTGAATATTTTTGGAAGTAGTTTTTAGTTTGTTTTTAGTTTTAGCTATGTTAGGGGGATATCTGTGTGTGCAGGTGACTATTACTGTGCATAATTATTAGGCAACTTAACAAAAAAAAAATATATACCCATTTCAATTATTTATTATTACCAGTGAAACCAATATAACATCTCAACATTCACAAATATACATTTCTGACTTTCAAAAACAAAACAAAAACAAATCAGTGACCAATATAGCCACCTTTCTATGCAAGGACACTCAAAAGCCTGCCATCCATGGATTCTGTCAGTGTTTTGATCTGTTCACCATCAACATTGCGTGCAGCAGCAACCACAGCCTCCCAGACACTGTTCAGAGAGGTGTACTGTTTTCCCTCCTTGTAAATCTCACATTTGATGATGGACCACAGGTTCTCAATGGGGTTCAGATCAGGTGAACAAGGAGGCCATGTCATTAGATTTCCTTCTTTTATACCCTTTCTTGCCAGCCACGCTGTGGAGTACTTGGACGCGTGTGATGGAGCATTGTCCTGCATGAAAATCATGTTTTTCTTGAAGGATGCAGACTTCTTCCTGTACCACTGCTTGAAGAAGGTGTCTTCCAGGAACTGGCAGTAGGACTGGGAGTTGAGCTTGACTCCATCCTCAACCCGAAAAGGCCCCACAAGCTCATCTTTGATGATACCAGCCCAAACCAGTACTCCACCTCCACCTTGCTGGCGTCTGAGTCGGACTGGAGCTCTCTGCCCTTTACCAATCCAGCCACGGGCCCATCCATCTGGCCCATCAAGACTCACTCTCATTTCATCAGTCCATAAAACCTTAGAAAAATCAGTCTTGAGATATTTCTTGGCCCAGTCTTGACGTTTCAGCTTGTGTGTCTTGTTCAGTGGTTGTCGTCTTTCAGCATTTCTTACCTTGGCCATGTCTCTGAGTATTGCACACCTTGTGCTTTTGGGCACTCCAGTGATGTTGCAGCTCTGAAATATGGCCAAACTGGTGGCAAGTGGCATCGTGGCAGCTGCACGCTTGACTTTTCTCAGTTCATGGGCAGTTATTTTGCGCCTTGGTTTTTCCACACGCTTCTTGCGACCCTGTTGACTATTTTGAATGAAACGCTTGATTGTTCGATGATCACGCTTCAGAAGCTTTGCAATTTTAAGAGTGCTGCATCCCTCTGCAAGATATCTCACTATTTTTGACTTTTCTGAGCCTGTCAAATCCTTCTTTTGACCCATTTTGCCAAAGGAAAGGAAGTTGCCTAATAATTATGCACACCTGATATAGGGTGTTGATGTCATTAGACCACACCCCTTCTCATTACAGAGATGCACATCACCTAATAAGCTTAATTGGTAGTAGGCTTTCGAGCCTATACAGCTTGGAGTAAGACAACATGCATAAAGAGGATGATGTGGTCAAAATACTCATTTGCCTAATAATTCTGCACTCCCTGTAGATTGTGATGAGCAATACCTTTGGGAGTCAATAGTCAAGTTAGTGAAGGCAGAAGCAAGTCGCACTTCCCCAGGCAGCCAACTAAATACTACTTTGCACATCCTAAATAACTCCTTCTTCTGCAGATAACCTAAATGCTAATATATTTTCACCTCAACCCAAGTACTAATCTACATATAACAGTATAACACCAAAATATCAGGAACTATCCATTGCTTTTTTGGTATAAGTGGCTAGTGCTGGGACGCAAAAGTCCTCTGCATGGTAAAGACATGAACCTTGCCCTGAGTTCCCATGTGTACTGTTATCGGGATCCCTTATGCAGACTTTTTTTTTGTCCTAGGTGAAGACAAATCATGCATGTGCGTCATAATATAGGTCTGTCTCACAGTTTGAGGTCTTGGACCAAGAGGGGGGGCCCAAAGCGCTTCCCTCATAGTGGTTGAAGGCTACTGCCTTCACCAGGAGTTAAGCAGCACAGGCTCGGGGGGGGGCAGCATCCCCTGTAGTGATCAGTAGTAGTGGCCAGGACCTTTTTACCCTGTCTTACTGGAGTGAGGTGTACAGGCTCACTCATCTTTTAAAAGTTATGCAGCTGGGGGCTTAACTCACCCTAAATCAGGTAGATGTAGAGTGCTGTATAGTGCAGGAGTAGTGAGTCTGCTTGGTTGTATGTGTGCCTGGAAAGGGTACAGTACATGGATAGAGCATTAATGTTTAGTACATGCAAGACTGGTACATGTGCTGAGTGTATGTATGCCTGTAAGAAATACATGACATGACAGATTTAGTGCTGTGCAGTGCACGTGCAGTGAAAGCATGTGCTAGGTGTATGTGTGTTTGCGTGAAGTAAAATACATGAAGGGTGAAGTGGTGTTTAGCTTCCGTGAGTGTGTGTGTGCTGGCAGTGTGTGTATTTTAAAATCGCACACCCTGGTTGAATATAGAAATGTTCAGTACCGAACTGTGTATGCTGAATTCATGTGTACATGTGAGAATACAATGCACAAAGGTATTAGGGCTGACCAATAAGTGTGCTGTGACTGTACACTGAGTAAATGGGCCTACAGAGGTGCAATATATGAAGGGCATGGGTTTTTGGGAAAATCTGAACTGCCTGGTGAAGGCACGAGGAAGAGAGGAATTCCCGTAGAAAGATTTGCATATTGCTGCATTCCCATGAGCTAGGAGGGGGACACACTAAAGGGAAATGGAAAAGGACCCCTTTAAACTTCAAAAGCCAACTCTTTGATTCACTTATAGATCACAAGGAAGGGGCTTATAGATCAATAAGGGCTATTGGGCTGATAAGGGAATCAAAGAGTAGGGCTGAGGATTTGGGATTAACATTTAATGCATGTATAACTGTGGCTCGCATCCAGGTGTGAAGTCTGGTCACTCCCATGGACTATGTTGCGAGATAATCAGTTTCAGAGTATTGCCTGCTATGACAGACCTGTTTTATGAAGGAAGATGAGAAGGAGACGAGCCCACTTCAAAAGAAGCAGAACCCCAGCATAAAACTTTAAAGGCAAAGACCCTAAATCACATATGATGTCTAGAAAAGAACTATAAAAGGGGAGGTCCCCAAAAACTTGTCATCTGTCAAGCAGCCAGAAGGGCTGAGCGAGAAGGGGAAGCTCTGCAAGCCTTCTGCCTGTGACCAGGACTGGGGGCTAAAGCCTTCTATTCCCCCTGCTGGGTGACGGAACATCTAAAGCCTGGAACACCATTGCCTGCCTGCTTACCAAGACCTGTGTGGGAGAGGAGAGCATTGGAGGGAGTGAGGTCCAGTGGGAAGACCTACATGAGGATCTCCTGAGTGAGGTTTGAGGTTGTGCACTGATTGTGCCGTTGCCAGTGTGCAATATTGGCTCTGCGACCAGGATATGCCAGAAGAGGGCCACCTTAATTGGAGCAGTGTAGGAAGCGGTGAGCTGCGAGCACCAGGCTTCACTGTGGAGTCCCTTTTTCCCTTGAGGGCGGTCACCAGTGAACTAATTTTGGGCCAGGGACACAGGATTTGAAATTGCTGAATCGGTGGCCCCGTGTGCCAGGAGGGCCACTGTAGTAAGGGCTGTTGTATCGGAGAGTCTGCACCCTAATTGAAATTATTGTGGCAACTCCGTATGACAGAAGGGGTTTTCAGGATCACTTGGGCATAAAATTTAGGTCATCGTTTGGACAGGAAGAAGACTGTTGTAACCAGTGAGTCAAGACAACACCCTGTGATCTATACCTGACAACGTCACCAAGGTTCACCAAGATGCCACTGAGGTCAGTGTACACTTGCTGGAGGTCCGGTATGGAGCGGGAGGATCACACCAGCATTCCCCCTCCCCAGGTGGAAGAGCAACTTACCTTTTGTAACTGTGGAGTGGGACCAGCTCCGATCACTGAAACAGACCGGCTGCATTGCTCGACGAGAGGCTGAGCATCCCTCGCGAGTGGCCCAACTTCGCCTTACAAGATTTTTACTTGTGAGCACCCTAGGAGAGGACACTTGCTGCACTGCCGAATACTACCATACAGATGGGAGTGGGTAAGACTTGAAACTGGGCCATTGGGCCCAGGGACATGCTGCTAACAGTGCTGCAGCACCATAGACATTTTTGGCTAATTCATAAAGAGGCAGAGGGAGAACTCCTGAGTACAATGTAATAGTTTGCATTGCCTGGATGTGGCCACCAGTGAATTAGGAATAACCCTGAACATGTTACACAAAGGATGGTGGGCCAGGGATTTATTTGATAACTACCAGAGCCCTGAATGCATAGAGTTAGAAATACAAATACATTTTTCTATGAAAGCAGAGTATTGGACTGCACATTGATTTATTACTCGGATTGTTTGCACTTTGAGTTATGAGCCATGCTCACTGACCTGTATCTACACTCCTAACCTCCCCCACCACCCCTTTAGAGAGCCTCGACTGCTTGACAACAGCTACCACTGAGAGTTAAGTTTAGAAGAGGTACTTAGCCTAGTTGCTCAGGATCTATAGTAGGTCGAGCCCAGGCATCAGGAGTAAAACGCCTCAACCATCACAGTTGGGCCAGGAGCCTTGGAGTGCCCTGTGGGCCTCTGAAATGTGTTCTTATAGCCAGATTTATTAATCTGTTAAGCAGTTAGAACTAATGTCATAAAAGCCAAACATATTTATTTGCATCCACCAGAGTCTTGAAGCTTAGCAGCAACTTATTTAGCCCTCTAGTCAAGAACACAACAAGTAGACTGACTTGCAGTACTCCATTCAAAAAAAGTGCACTCAAGATCTTTGAAGGGGATTTGAAGCACTTGTTGCAAATTTTAATTAAACTCGCATATCTAAGATCCAGGTACTCGCATGTAGTAACTTATCAAAATGTATTTCATTAGGCACGCTCTTATAATAAGTAACATTGTGGTATTTTTCCAACAGATGAACATGAGTGTTTTAATATTGTTAACGCCCAACAACACAAAACTTGCTTTGTTGTGAGTAATTCAGCTTCCTTCTATGTGTGCGGCGAAAATTCTTCAGGGTTGAGACTGAGTTTGATATAATACAATGAAAACTAGAAACGTTACCTAGAATTATAGTGTTGCTCAGGCTGGCCTGCTCGAGTCAAGCTTTATAAAGTGAAGTGTACTAGAGAAAAAGAGGATGTATGTTTCCTTCTCTTTTTTGTTTGCAGAAATGTAGTTCCCTTTCGTTTTGGCTCTAGTTTATTTCCATTCAACCCCTGGCCTTTTAAGGTATAACCTATAATTTCATAAATTTATTTAGTCCGCATTTTTATTGTCCCAATTCAAGGGTGGACTGCTCACCCCAAAGTTCCCTTTCCCCTCATATAGCTCATACCCTTCCTGTTCCATCTACCTTCATTACACACCCTCTCTTTGCGGCCGCCGGCACCCCTCCTCCCTAACAGCAGCCCTAGAGGTAGGTGTTGGTCATCTTCCTGGGAGGGAGATGAAGGGAAAATCAAGTTATGATAATCTGCTGGCAGGATAGCTCTACACATTATCCTCCCTCGTGGACTATTGACAGTCATGACCTGCTCCCCCTCCTCGCAGCCTATAACTATTTCAGCAGTCTTAAAGAGGGGGGGGGGGGGCATTTGTCAGTGGAACAGGGTGGCTGCATTGGGGTAGATTGTCTGCTACTCTTCCCTCTTTACTTTACCCTACCTCTGTTGTGGGGCTTATTTGAAATATTACATTTGAAATTAAAAGACAAGAAGTTTACAAATTGTAATAGTTTTGCACAAAATAAATAAATGTCATTAGAGGGGATATGCTAAAATGAGAACAGATGAATGAATTGGTGAACGGAAACTCGAGCAAAGGTTGCCATCTGTTACTATGCTAAGAAAAAGGTGACACAAATATTACATGTTTAAAGGAGAAACCGCTTAAAAGAATAAAGCTTCCACCCAGAAGGGACCACCAAAGGCTTTGGAAAGGCAGGAAGTTTCCGCAATGCCAGGTGGTGTAGGGAATGTGGCCACTGTTCCCCAGAACCTTGCAAAGGCAAAGTTGATCTTCAGCTTACCAGCAAGAAGGTCTACATCACAGACGGAGGATAAATAAAAAATAAACCTGTGAAATGCTAGATTATAAGGAACCACCCTTGTGACCTTTATCTGAGATTTCCTCAGTCAGATCTATTCATGCATCTGATTGATTTATACTGTGTGCCAGCAGTATATCTTTAACTACGGAAAACATGTTTTAATTCCGATGTTCTTTCTCATCCAAGTTACTTATTTATGGGAACTGTTTAACATCATACTGTGAAAAAAAAAAAACGAAAACTCCAAAAGTTATTTTACAGAGAACACCAATCATGTTTTAAGATCAATCCCAATATTGCACAGGAGTATTAAATAAAACTAATTGTGAATGTATTTGCGATTATATAACTTGACACAAATTTGGTAACTCATTTCAAATGTGCTTTAGAGACAGTGAAAAAATTGTCGCTCCTTTGACAATACAGCAAGTGTTTTATTCTTGCCAGAAGAAGAGGGGAATGCACCCAATAATACAGAAAGAGGATACTAGGAAAGGCCTTTTTAGAGAAGAAAACAAAGTAAAGTGTTTGCGGGACCAGCAGGAACTGAAGTACTGTCGACTCTGATGCTATAAACAGAGAGAATACACAATAAAGAGGATCAAACCCTGAGGACTCAGGATCTGAACAAGCATATTAGCCCCTGTTTTATTAGGCTCGGGCAGTGTTACCATAATGTTGGTTAAAGGAAAAATGTAAAATTCTTCTAGCAGATGTAATAACTAAAATATAAAGAGGATTGTCTAGGCATAGAAATAAAAGAAAAAAAGGGTTGTGATTCTTTATAAGTCAACGTTTTCAAGCTGGTTAATTAAACCTTTCTGTGAAATATGGTAAAACCATGTAAGAAAGGTGTGCTGGTGTTTTGTTCTCCTGATTGACTCACCTTTGTCACCTGGTTCTTTGATTGTGGATGACATTGCTTTATGGTTATATCATTATCTTCCATTGTTTTACTTGTCTCTTTCTTCTCCCTCTTGTAGTTTGTCAAATGCGGTTACGCAGGCTCCAACTTCCCCGAACATATTTTCCCAGCCCTGGTGGGACGCCCTATCATCCGTTCCTCCACGAAAGTAGGCAACATCGAGATCAAGGTAAGAACTCTCCGGGCAGATCAGTGAAAGGGGAGGTGGTGTTTTTGGCAACTGCAGCTTAAAAGGAAGTAACAAGCAGACACTGTATTTTAGCTTCTGTATAAAGAAAGCTTTAGCTGTTGGCACCAGGCTGTAAGAGGAAGTGGGTTTATTTTGGCACTATGCATGGAGCAAAATCAAGAAACTGTTACATGCGAGATTGCCTTCTGTCCGTCTGTATACGAGAGATCCTGCTTTTGCCTGACCTCTGGAGCGAGGAAGGAGTTGATGTGGAATCCGCAAAGCTACACTGAGCTGGATGAAGCCACTATAGACAATGATTCAGAATCCATCTCAGTATAGCTTGCGTTTATTCGTGTAATGAGTTAAACTTCATAGGAGCGTGCTACATCAGTGACGACATCTGAGGATCTTCCTTTAAGTCTAATGAGACTCCTATTTAAATTTAGAGTTTGTACAATGTGGCATAGAACACGTGGAGTTTAGATGTGCTACAGCTATTCTAAACTGGAAAACAGAATAAGAGACCTTGAAGTAAAAAATACAAACGGATGGAGAGCGAGTTACCAAAAACAAGAATATCTTCAAAACATTCTGTGCTGATCAGAGTGTTGGATAGCTACAATGGAGTAGAATGTGGTGATGGAATGGTCAGGCAAGGAGAATGTTGTGGGCGGCAGTTGCTGCGGGGCTTTTTCTGGAGGATGTCGAGTTGGCGTTGCTTCCTTACGACAAACCTTGTTTTTTAATTAAATTGAGTAGGAACAAATTGATATTGATAGCACGTTCTTTTCT